>NW_009661368.1:6863041-6887484 GCF_000708025.1 Charadrius vociferus
CGTGGGCCTGTGCGACATACGGCCTCCTCAGAGGGTTGGGGGGTCGGAGCGGGGCATGGGGAAGCTTCCAGGAGGCCTCGGCCGCCCCAACCCTCGCCCTCCCGGCCCAGGGGGGAGATGGCGCTGGGGAAGAGCCCCGAGAGCTTCAATCCACCCAGAACCGCTCCTCCTTGTCACCACAGCATCGTTTTATAACGAGCTGACATTGGTGCTTAACAAATAGGTACGCCTGGCATGTTTAAAAAATGCAGACCCCCCCCGATTTTGCCCATCATTTAAGGTATAAAAAACTCGTTTTGTTTGGGAACAAAGAGGATGTATCATTCCTTCCGTGACAGGTTTTTTTTTTTTTTTTGCCTTGTTAGGTATTATTAGACACGCAGGCATGAAACGGGGCCTCTGTTGCTTAGGTGATCAGGTTTTCCTATTGCTCACTCCTTGCTTGAAATCTTAATCCTTTTTGTGACATTAAAATTATTTCGGTAGCAAATAACAGTGACATCATATGCAAAGCGTGGCTGTTCTGAGTGAATAATAAAGCAGTGGGGGCAAAAACTCACAAGCGAAGAGACGTTATTTTCATGCAAATTATCCAAAGAATAAAAAGCAGGATGGGAAAGATGCAATTTTCTGAAATGGGAAACTTTCTGTACCTTTGATACCCAAAGAATTAACTTGACTTGTATTGTTCTTTGGGGCTTGATGTAATGCTTAGACCCAAAACAGATTAACCTAACTTTAAGTAAACATTTGGAATGAGTTAAAGCCAAAACCTCACGTGTGACGCCTTGGGAAGTTCAGGGGTGCGGATCCTGGATTTGGGTGCCTGGGTGCAAATCCTCGGTTCCAGCGGGGTTCAGGCTGGTCTCTCAAATGGAAGGGAGTCTCTCGCTCCAGTCCGGTTTAGATGCTGTTGACATTTTCCAGGAATAACCGTTTATGTGAGAGCTCCATTTGGGGCAACAGAGATCCTGCCGCGATGGCTTTTCTGCATCAAGACTACGGGCACCTCCAGAAATATTTCTTCTGCCTCCTGTCGCCTCGGTACCGACATCCTGGTTGCGCTGGACCTGCCTTTACACCGCTCAGGCTTCACACAACTTCCCTCATTTTGAGCCAAAATTGCCTATCAAACAACAAGATTTTGCCGATTTGGAATACAAGTCCGCACGCTTTTCCAGTTAAATCCAGCCCTAAATCCAGCCCTGGCTCTCAGACCCGTTTAATATTCCGATGTTTATTTGCTCTTTGCTGCTACCCGGTCTTAAGCTGGTAAAAAGGAAAGAGAGGGTTGTGATTTCCTGTGATGACTGCACAGCCGGAGCACATGAATTCCCGAACAACTAAATTCCTGTTTTCATACACATTTCTACACGTAGCAAAATGAAGGAAGAAAGAAAAGCAAATAAATTACAGAGTATAAAAATTGTTCCCCCATAGAATAGTTTTCAAAGTTTTGTGGGAATAATTTATTTTACTTTTTATTTTTAAGTCTGTGTGAAACACTGAGCTTCAACACTCTCATCTGTCATATTATGCTTCTACTTAAAGACTATCATCAAGAGGGAATAACCATGTCAACTCAGATAGCAATTTTTATGTCATTAAGTTCTGATGACTAAAAAAAGTAGCATGTGGAACAGAATGTGAAAAAACATATGGCTACCTCTGAAAGTACAATAGCATATGAAAATAATTTAATTCAGTAGAGTAATGTTAATTGAACAGGAAGAATATATGCATAAATTGGCTGCTATTTTGCCTCAATCACAAATAATTACATTTCCCTGTGTCTAAATTTCCTTGTCTCTTTCAGTGCCTCCAGGAAACATATGGGAGCCTGTAATAATGCCGCATACAGCCCCCCCCCACCTGGATTCTGACCAGAGTTAAATTTTTTTCTCTCTAAATTTTACAGTTCCCCCCCACACACACACTGAACAGATTTTTCAGGTTCTGAAAAATTTACCCTCCTCTTGTTCAAATTTGAATCTTACTTTTGTTTTTAAGCAGATCAGCCGTCTAAGACAGGCACAATTTATTTCCTCTCTTTTTCTTCCCACTCTTTGGGCTGCTTTCAGCCGTAGAAACCTGGCTGCCTGTTACAGCGACTAAGGGTGCTCAGCCCTTTGCTGGATCAGGTTCTGTCCCCCCGGAGAGACGATCTGATATTTCGTAAGACATTGCAACAACTGAGAAATATGCCTGGCATTTGGCATTCTCTCTAGAAGCACTGGATTTCTGGGAGAAGCAATATGGCTACAACTATTTCTGTTGTTATTTTAGAACACCATGTGTTAGTGCCCTTAACAAAGTAAAAACTTCATTCCGAATCCTGGATGATTCTTGGTATGACACATGAAGGTTTGTAAAAGGATATCATCTGCATACTTTTGCGTTAAAACCAGTCACTTAACCTTTGCTGGGGATTTTAGTACATCTTTGATAAAGAATCTAATGGATTTTTTCTTACGCAGGTGAATGAAACCTCCTGAGCCCCCCGGGAGCATTACCAGCTTTATTCTACAGGAGCTGAGGAAGAGAAGTGCTGCCGTTTGCTGGAGCATGTGGACAGGGATCCTTGCTGCAGCTGACGGATGTGCTCAGTGGTCACTGCTGCCTGATGCTAAGTGTATATCGCTAGCCATAGCTGGGTTTAATTTTTGACAGACTGGGTAATGAGCTACTGTATTATGCCATTTTCATTGCATATGTAGTTTTTACATGCAGAAGTACATACATTTGGCACCTAGTCTTGTGCCAAATTACTCTCAGGTCCATAAATCCTCCTCCAAGATAACTAGTCTCAGTGCCTTGGCATATTGCAGTATTTCCAAATACAATATCCTTTCTGACTGATGAGAACCTCCTGAAAAGAGGAGTTCTGATCTGACTTGTAAGCTTTAGCCATACTTTCAAAATCCGTTCTTTCAGTGCAAAATCTGTAAGAAGTTTTGCTTAACAGAGCTGCATAAGTAACTGTCCAGAAGTTGGAGCTTGATAGTTTTGCATATCTTTTGATAAATCACTGAAGATAGTTTGATATAGATGTGTTTTTCTCCCTGTTAAACCTATCAAGGAGGAAGAACCAAAAAGATAAACCTATTTGTTGTTAGAGTCTTATTACACAGCAGCATTGCCTCTTCCAGTGGCTGGCAAGGAGATACTTCCCAGCTATCTCCCGGTTGCCTGAGTTCTTAGCAAAAAGGTGTGCTTGATTATTTTAAACAAGAGCATTGGACAGGGAGTTCACTCTCAGATCTGGCCTGCATGGCTTCTTACAGGGGTAAAAATATGGAATTTAATTCAAAGTAAGGGGGGTGGGGGGTAGGAAGCAGCTGGCAGACAGAGGATTCATTCTGTTTGCTGAGACATATGTTCTTGAACTGAACTTCTCCCTTGTGATCGGTTGTGCTCATTCTCCCAGCGGAGAGAGGCTACATATTAGATGGGCATCAGATGGCAAACTTTCAAAAAATAGATTGAAAACAGTGCAAATAATCATCTCTAAGCACGCACAGAGGCGCTCATTACTGCTGCTGTTACACTTCAAAATACCCCAGTGCAGAGTGGGGACTGGGTAAGGAAAAGCCATCTTACTGATTTTTCAGTTTAATAAATCCCTCATCTCCCAGGCTCACAGAGAAGCGTAAAGAACAACCAGTGGATTTTGGAAGAACCGGTTCAAGAATCAGTTCATGGGTGCCTGGCTATCCCAAGCCAACATCAGAAGAGCATAGCGTGTTTTGCTGAAGGTGATTTTCATTGACAGTGCCTGAAGTGCCCGCCACACGGAACCCGCGCTCGCCCAGAGGCTCAGCATAACGCGAGAAGGGATCCCCTTCCTCGACAGTTTCACTGGTGTGACTGGGATTGTCTGGACCATCATTTTCTTCTCTGGGTCTTTTTTTTAAATTTAGTTTTCAAAACAAAACCACTACTCTTTAAAATAAAAAAGAGCCAGCATAAACACAAAGGATCTTCAGAAGGAAAGCAGACAAGCACTAGACCCGACCGCCTGACATTAAAATGACAGCCACGCTCAGCCTTCTGCTGTGGTGAGGGGTGGCAGCAGATTTTCCTAAAGTAGGTGGACTCCTTTAAGCGCGTACAAACCTTGACAGAACTGTGCAAGTCAGGAGGTTGGGATATTATGTTAGGGCCCTTTTTTTGCATTTCAATTTTGACTACCTGAGAGTATTCACAAGTGCCCTTCAGCATCATCCATTGCACTGCGTCGTCTGGGAGATGGTGGGGATTGCTTCTGAGCGTGGACCCTCTGCACTGGCAGACAAGAGCGTGTTAGGAGCAAAGGGCAGCTGCAGCCAGCCAGGCGATGGAAAGCAAGCTGTGGAAACAATAGGTTAGTAGGAAATTTGGCTTGCAATAACGATAAGTCAGTAGCACCATCTGGGACTAAGCCAAGTAACTTGTCAAAGAACACCTGAGCTTGTCTGATGTGTAGAAATATGTCTCCAGATTCAGCATGTCTCTGAAACAAGAGAGTCCACAAAGTGCTCGTAACAGGATCTTTTCTCCTCATTAACCATGGAAAACAAGCCTGTCCTGTATCCTGTTTTGTGTTAGACACTTCTGTTTTGATTCCAAAATTTCAAGCCTGCTTTTGATTTACAGAACCAAACCAAAGCTGTATAATTCTCCAAAAGAGTATAATTATTCACGGTAGGGAATTCTTGATAAACCAGCGTATCTGATGATGGAACTTTATCGGTTGATCCAAATTCCTCACTGGGTATGGAGTGAAGTCCATCACATGGAGAAGAAATCAGATTCTCAGAAATCATCAGTGTATTTGCAGTGGTTTTGTTGGTAGGAGATACTCTTAACATGGGTCACAGTTTGCCTTCAGCCAGACAGATGCTCCTGTCCTGGATCAGGAGCAACTTCGACTGCTGTTGCCTAAAGTCTCTGAGTTTTGCCCTTCACCATTTTCAATGAATCCACCACTATCTTTAATAATCTTAAAACAGACCAATTGCAAAAAACCCCCAAATAGTTGCCTTACGCTTAAGTGTTAATCAAAAAGGAAAAAAATCCATTGATTTCAGTGAAGGTGAAATTTCATATAGACTGGACTCCTGTTTCTATTTATTTGGCAGTTTAGGAGACACCTGTAAGAGGAGGCAGGAGACAGTTGGTTGCTGTGTTTCAGGCCTGCGACTTATTTTTTTGATTGTCATTTACACCACATATTTCAAAGCCAGTTATTCTTTCTAAAACAGCACAAAAATACCAAAGTGGCTATATCGGTAATTTAAAGTATTTGGATTAGATCTGAAGCATGGAAGTGTTTCCATCTTTGTAGCCAACGAAATGTCAGTTTTTACCATGTGCATGCCTACGGCATCTCAGGAGGGAGAAAAAACCCTCAAGTAAATAAACAGGTTTAAAGAAAGGCTACAGACAACACTGTCATGACTGACATCACTATATAAAAATATAAATATATATATACATATAAATCTGTTCCTGTAGAAAGGAACAGATACAGCTAACAATACTACCAAGGTAATATGTGCAGCTCTTTTTGCTATGGGCTGATACACTTAGCCGCTTTTCGTTTTCTGATTCCGCAGGCAGAACTTTATCTCAGTGCGTTGCTGCTCATGTACCATAACTCAGTGATTTTATAAACTGTACAGAGGTGATAGAAGTTGATGTAAAAGTCAGTGATGCCAATGAGATATTGCATAAGAATTTTGGCAAATTATGCATGTTACCTTCATGAGAGACTTAATTGCATAAACCTGCCCACGGGATCGGCAGTTTTCTGCCGCACTCCAAAATTCTAATGGCTGCGCTGTTTCCTACTAGGAGCACTACATAATTAAACTTGGTGTTGGAGGAATTTTTAGTGGATGGATACAGGCTGACTTGGCCAATGCGCTCTACTACTTTGTCCATCTTTAAATTGCAGGTCCTGTTTTATCCCTTATTTATTTTGCTCAGTAGCCTCTACCCCAAAGCTGCTATTTGAGGCTAGCAGAAGTGAGCGTTCACTCCAAACTCCAACTCCGATTCCTATCAGAGTGCATTCTTTGCTGGGTCAGGTCTGTAAGCAATTTTACATATATATCATAATTCCCATCTGACCACATATGTTAGCGTGTTCTGAGGCCAGCTGTGATATACAGACCTCTTATTTAGAATAGCCTCATTTTTTTTTTTTTGAATGGAAGTAACTGAAAACACGCACATTTAAATAGCTTTTATCTCTTTGCATTTTGGGAATAATCTTCCTCCCTTTGTATAATGGATAGCAGCCTTAACACTTCCCGTTCCTTCAACTGCATCAGTTGTTTAGAATAAGGATCTCATTTTCACATGAATCCTATGGCAGGGCAACCTGACGGATCTAAATTCAATGAAAATTACATAAAATTGAAAGAGAGCAGATGCCATTGTAAATGATGGCAGGGCAGTGCTATTACTATCACCTACTTTGCATAATCATGTCAGCGCCAAAGCCAGTTAGCACATTTCACAGCTTTTCCCAGCAAGTGGCGGCTGTAAGCTTTTTGTAAAGAGACAGAACTTCTCCGCCTATTCAGGATTCCTCAATTGCCTCAGCCATTCATGCTGGTTTTGTGCTCCTTGACACAATATCGGAGGTAAAGTATCAAATTTAAGCAATTTTCTAAATGGTAGGATGGCCCCGATTTCTTTCATAATAGTTAACTTCACCATTTAACTATGTGAGAAACTTATAAAGAAAATATCTATTTGATTTTATCATGTGTGTTGTGAGGCAGACTTTTAAAAGCCAGCCAACTATTTATAGTGTGGAAGAGGAAGGTGAGGCGTGAGAGATGGATACTCAGGTGCACATCATGCTTTGGCTGGCTTTGGATCCCACCTACACATCCTGGGGCTGCTGACTCATCCTCCAGCCCATGTCACAGTAATCAAGTATCTCTTGCTCTTATCCCATTCTGAAAACTGTCTCCGCTGATGATCTGAATTACTCACACTTTTGTTACATTCCCATTAGAAAAGGGGCTCTGCTGTCCAAAGGAAGTGCTGATACAGAATGTTCCGATGTCTGGGGGGCTCTTTCTCCTGGCTTCAGAAGACTTTAGATCAGCCCGTAGGAAGCCATTAGGAGTGGGAGGTAGAGAAGGAGCATTTACCACAGATTGTCCGTTGGAGTTGGAGAAGTAATTTAACAATATCCGAGGGAATGTCAGAGCTCTGTGATTCCCCAGCCCCTTTATACCTGTCTGTAAGTCTCCAGCCCCGGAGATCCTTTAGCACACTGGAGATGTTACTGTATGGTCAAAAGAATTAGGGAGGATAAAAGTCCTCCTTTTTATCTAATCTTCCTTCACCGGCTAGTTTTTGGATTTGCCAAGGTGTCTGGATCTGGCTGGGGTAGGGGCAAAGCTGACCCTTTGTTCACACAGAATCTGTGTATTTCTAACTACTAAGGCCATGCTGGTTGAGGATTTGTTAACTCGCATGCCTCAAATCAGGTATTTGTGCACTTTGTATTTCAGGGACTGTATACCCGTGAAGGAAAATTTGGTGTCTTTAGCCTGTATTTGCCAAACTTAGTATACATCAGAGCTAACTCCAAGTGTTTCAGAACACAGCTCTTTTCCCAGCTCTCTTTGCTCCTATGAGGTATCAAAGCCTGAAAAAATAGAAAATTCTTTTTTGCAGCAACTTCCGAGATCCTGACTTAAGCCCTAGGTTCCCTAGCAGTCCTGAGATAAGAATTATTCAATCGCATTATATTTCTGACTTTCAAAAGTTTTTCTTTTTTTGTTCACCCTTAGAAGCAGATGAAAGCTCATTTGGAATCCTTACACATCTTACTATAGAATAGAATACAATGTACTTTAAGAAAATAATAAGAATAAAAAAAAAATCTGTTTTGCTTTAACAGTCGGAAATTTGGGGCTCAGGTGAACTATAATGGGTCCTATTAACATTGCACACCAGAATTCTGAATTGCTCATGCGATGATGATAAATATTTACAAGATTGAAAGGATGGCTTTATTCCCAGTGTTTTATTTCCCCTCCCTGGAAGCTATTACCTGAAGTGCTCTCTACTTTTGGTGATGTTAAACATAATCACCACAATTTTCCTTTTGAATGACTAAGTCTCCACTAGAAAATATTTACAATTGTGGTAAGTTTAGAAGAGAACTTGCATCTACCAATGTTTTGTTTGATGCTTTTGAACGGTTGTGTGACCTTAGAAGAACCACCTGACCTCGGTCAGACACAATCATCCAGCTCTGTTGAGGGCAAGAACCTTCCCCCAAATTGTCCTGGTCCTACTTATAACTGAGTTTCTCAGAAATTCCCTTTCTTATGCTGTCGTTTTTTCCCTATATCTGGTTTTGCTGTCCTCCCTTTTATTTATTAGCCTGAAGACCAAATGCTCAACAGCCAAAGAATAGAAAGAGCTAAAATGAGAAGTGGAAAAAATAATGTTTGTGGCAAATTTAAAATGCTGGGTCATTCACTGCCTTTGTTAAATCATCCCCCTTAAACTACTCTCATAATTGGGTTTTTATGGGAAGGATTTTTCATCTGTGAAAGTGATAGCAACACAGATGTAGAGTTAGCCCGGGGTCTAACACGACTGCTGTCCTTATACAGCTGCCAAGCTTTCATCCTCAGGGGTGATTTTGATGGTATTTTCATTGCAGAAGTTCTACTCTTGCACGGGACAAGATTTAATCGGCTTTTGCCTTTTAGACAGTGTGCAGCTGCAGTGATCTGTGGTGGCTTTCAAACATGGGCACAACATGGGAAGTGGTAGTTTTGCCCCATTTTGTGCATAGCGGTTTCTAAAGCTGTTTTAAAGAGTCTTGCTACTACGTTCATTTAATTTCTCTCCATTGAAGGGGAGTCTGATTGATTCTGTCTGAATATTCTCCATGACCAAAGGTGGGATGAAACCTTTCTGCCCTTAGAAAATAGCTTCTTGTAAAAGGTGTGTAGCTGTTTACGCACCTGTGTGCAGCAGTGTAATTTTTCTTCAGCACAGGAGGGGAAGTAAGGGAGAGCTGATGAATTTTCCGCTATACCTACAGTCTGTTCTGGAAGAGGAACCCAAGAATATAATAAGCTGCATTCACCACTTTGAATTTTTTAAGTTATTCTTCTTGGATCAACTTAGTTCAGTTGTTAAAACAAATAGTCTTATGACGTTTTCAGCTTTATCTTTTATTGCTGCAATTCATGTCTGTACATTACCTTATCTCTGTGCCCTGGTGGGATTGTTTCGAATTTATTCAAATTCAGAGCAGTTTCTATTTGCTCTCACTGTGATCAAGGCAGGCTCATGCAAACCTGTGTTCTTCTAATCAGTTTCATTAGATAGAATTGCTGATTAGGTGTCTTCATACTTGAAGACCAATTTAAAAATGAATTCTGACGACGGCTGTTTGAAGCTCCTGATTCTAATACAGGTAATATTCAGGTTCATAATAGGACGTTTGTTGACAAATGTATTTCTGGAAAATGAAAATTGCAAACTTACTGGAACAATGAATACACAATGTACGCTGCTCCCTTTACTCTTTGGTTATGAACAGACAGTACTTTAAACAACAGACAATTAAACACGACGATGATCTCTTGTTTTATCACACTGGACTAAATCTACTAAGTTTCGGCACTGGAATTACTCCTGGTTCACACTGGTGCGAGCAGGAGATGCTGTGCCTATATGCCACTACAATTCATACCGCGTACCGACTTGTTTTACATGAGGCTTGTTTTGTTTATCCTCTCTTTATTCATTACAGGTGGATCTAATTCAAACCCTCAGTCTTAGGTATTTGCTCTGTCGGGCAGTTTTGTATCCAAGTTCATATAATCCAGATAAAGGGTTGCAGAAGGCCCTGCCAGGCACGGGAGAGAAGGAACCTCCCCAGGGGCAGCACTGGGACCTGTTTCATGTCCGCGGCTGCAGTGGGTTCACAACAGGGCAGGGGCTGTCTGAGAGCTTTAAACTGCCACATTCTTCAAACATCTGAGGAGATAAGACAATGAAAAGTTATTAAACCCTGTTAAGAGGTAATATTAGTATCTATGATATGTCCTAGTATAAGAAACTTCTGTCACCAAACCCAAATGTCCATGTCACCAAACATTTTAATTTTCAGTTTGGAACAACAATTGCTAGTTACATTGCAAAAATCACCGATCATTGAAGAGAATGTAATTTTAAAACTTTGTGGCCTGTTATAATGAGAGGGCAGCCGAGGGAACAAGCTTTTCATTAGGACTATTACTGCATTGTGAGTCTGCGTTTTTTCCTCAATTTACTGTTCAATTGAGTCTTCTGCCAAGAGACACGATCTTAAAATTGTTTTTCTCTTTAGACAGTTAATGAAAGGTTATAATTAAGATAAGTGGGATCAAGCATCAGATCTCAAATTGATGTTGTTTGATGGAAGCAGCTGTCTTTTTGCTGCTTCGTAAGCCCTGTTGGTGTCAACTGGAAACCTGAATGTTCTTCAGAATCCTTATTAGTTCTTTGTGCAGCGTTCAGCCTCAGAATGAGAACTCTCTGTGATCCTCGTGGCTTGACCCAGTGGTCACAGACTTCAGAGCTCACATAATTTACAAATTCAGGTCATCTTAGGGAACAGGGGCAACCAAACAGTAATGCAGGGTAATTACTTGGCTTCTTGGTACACTCTGACAGTTTCTTCCTTTCAAAATTCAGTGAGTCTAATCTTATGTTTCATTACATATTCACATGGGCGCTTGAATCGTTGTATAGAGTACCTGAATAAGAATTTAATCACGCTGCCAAATAATTTGCAAAGAAACTTATTGAAAATGCTGCTAAATACAAGAAGTTTTGGAAATGTAATATAGAAGCTCACCAGGTGTCTGTTTTTTAAATCTGAAGGACTCTAATGTAATCTGATAAGCTGATTCTGTAATGAAGTTGCCGTGCTGAATTTCGAGGCCTTGGGCAATGAAGAAAGCTATAATCTTTTGTTTCATTAGACCACTGAGGTAGGATATGTTTGCAAAACTGAATTAAACAGGCTAAAGAGCTCTAGTCAAACGCTCTGGCAGGAACTAGAAAATTGGGTATTGGGATCCGTGTATGTGTATGTAGAGCTCTGCTTCCCCATCAGCAGCGCGGTGACTCACCACGTCTGCCTGGGACACACAGGGGACGGGGCTTCACGGGGGAACTTAGCACTGTCTCCGTCAGCTCTCCCAAAGCTTTCCGTATTGTTCTTTGTCCTGGGTCCTTCTGACCATGCTCAGGTACCTCACAAGCTGTGGTTTGGGGATTCTGCTCTGCATTCCCAGAATTTTTCCCACCTGTGTATCCTAACCCTGGAAATATCCTTGTTCAGTCTGCACGTGATGACATTTATCCTGCCCTGAGTCCCAGCAAATACAATCAGCTTTAGGAAACAACATTTCTATTCAATAAATCCCTTTTAATGAAGCAATATTAAAGGAAGAAGAAATAGTAACATCTAAACCAAAAATAAAAGTGCCATCAAAGCTGAGTTTTTACCCCAATGTGCAAGAAGTTTACAGTCAGTGTTTATGTGGGAAGTGTTTGGATGCTATGCTGGTGAGCGGTGATATAAAATGGTTGCATAAAAGCAGAGAGTTTAAAGAAAGAGGGTACAAAGCCAGTATAAAGGTGCATGACTTCGGAGGAAATTAAATTATAATTTATCTAGATAATGCTGCAGAAGGACCTGGTATAAAGTCCAGTCACCAAGAGTTGAGAGTCTCAGCAAAACTTCCCTTTCTCCTCAGAAAACACTTTGAGCAGCCTGTGATCTTAAATACTGTTAATTTTTGCACACAGTTAATTTTTGCAAGGCTGATCACTTAGGAGGAAAAGAATTCGAAAAATCCTTTAATTTCATCTGCTATTCAGCCGCAGTAGCTTATCAGGATAGACTTGAAAATGCCTGTGTTCCTAGGCAGGCCTTTGCCTTTGTCCTTTCTGTTGCTGCTAAATGTATTTTTAAGTAGGAATTTTTGTGAGACAAGATCTAAGATGTATCTGAGTGAGGAGAAGCCTGACGCAAGAGATCTGAAGCTTCCATTCAAAGGAAAACTCGGGCACCCTGTTTTTTTTTTTGCTGAAGGAGCGAAATAGCTCCGAGAAAAGCTGTCTCACCGTCATGGAAAACACAAACACTTCTATTAGGGCAGAAAACCAGCTGGAAGGGTAGGAAAATGCAGCTAATAAGGCCAATGATGCCTTCTCAGATCCAGCTTGCAGTGCTCAAGGGATTTTTTTCCTTTTCTTCCAAAGCATCTGGTGCTGCTGCTGTCAGAGACGGCGAGTGGCGTAAATGGACCCCGGGGGTGATCCAGCCTGGCAATTTCCACTTTTTTGAGAGATGCGATTACAAAATCAGTGCCGAGGTGTCAGGGAAAGGGCTGTGTCGGTTTCCCGCACCCAGAAGGCCGGATGGGGATGGGTACCACACATGACCGACAAACCAGCAGATGATGTGTGGTGTGGACTCCATGGAAACCCGTCATCCTTGGGAAAAGCGTGCAGCTGCATCCTCTGTGCCACTGTCATCTCCAGCCTTTGAGGCTTTAGAAAATGTCCCTCTACTTCCCCCTCCTCTGCAGGAGACAGAAAAGATGTTTCTTCTGCATCTATTGCTCACTGTGCCAAGATCCTAAAGTGTCTGGTGTACTAAAAACACTTAATAGCGCAGAGCGGAGCCGGCTGCTTTCCATTCTTTCAATGTGTTGACAGCTCACTTCTCAAAGTTTTAACTGCAGAGCGGAAGCAATTTGTCTGCAGTTTCTGATTACTATTTTTATTATTCAGCCTTAAAGGGGGATCCACCGTAGAAAGCAGCTTAGAGTTAGCAGCTCAGGAGGAAAACAGGTATTTTCTGTGAACTTATAAAAGCAGGTATGTCTTTTGTTGAGTTGATATCGTTGCTTGGTTGACCCCACTTGGATGGCTGCTCCCAGGGGATGGGGGAACGCACTTGGCAGTGGCCAGACAGTGTGAAAACAGTGTGAGTTTAAATCTGAGGATTTCGTTTCAGATTGGTAGCTGCTCCTTTTGCTGTGGCGCTGTGGGTTGAAACACCTGCCAGAGTCCCTCCTTCCCACAGCCCCTCCAGTAGGACTACAAAGACACGTTATTTCACAGTTCACTAGGAAAGACTCGGAGATCTGCGTGGAAACCTCAGGCATATGGAACACAGGTCTAGGGAGGATGGGGTAATCTGGGTAAGGTCGTCAGTGAAGTGCCTGGGGTCAACCGTGACCCAGTCAGAGAGGGACCACGTAGATAAACCTTCATTGCCTTGTTATTCAGACCTGGAGCTCCTATTGATTGCAGAATATTTGAGGATCGGGTCTCCAAGAGCAGATGGGTTGCTGCTGTAGCATCACTTGGGATGTGCAGAGGGAGGTTGCTATTCTAGAGCGCTTCCCACAGCAGTTGCCACAGGCTGGAGTACAGAAAGATGTATTTTTTCGGATGCTTTGAGCCACCTTCCCCTCCTGCTCCCGCCCACCTTCCCACACAGTTGTCAAGCGGTTAGTTGGTACTGAGAGAAGTTTTTGTTCCCGCAGTTCAATTTGTCACAACAGTCGTGTCAGGAGGAGATTGTCTGGGTTTTTCTTTTGTGGCTTTCTTTTTTGTTTTTTGTTTTTTGGTTTTTTTTAACCAGGCACATTTCAAGTGTAATATTCAGGGAGTCAGCCCAGGGAATGGCATCTGCAAAATGAATAAATGAATGGAGGGTGTTCAGATGACTGGGAGCCCTCCTGAGGTGGTGGTAGCCTCTTTGAGTGAATGTTTTGCTCTTAGAGTCTACGACCCACCTGAATACTGGATAGAAATTTGGGGGCTACGAAGTTTGTGAACTGGCTGACGCCCCTGTCTGTCTGAAAAAGGACCCATTTTTGGCTTTTCTTCTGTTATTTAATGGGATTTGCAGCCTAGGAATAACCTGCCCCTCTCTTCGCTATGTATCCCAGCAAAACCACAGGGCAGTCTGCATGCAGCGGGAGCTCAGAGGGATGCTGAGCTGCGGGACTGACACTCGCCCGGCTGGAGTGGCAGTCGCGAGAGGGGATGGAAGCACTCGGGAGGGCTTATGTGGCTGCTGCCCCGTCCCTGGGGAGCTCAGGTTAAGACAAAATAACCCAGCACACCTCTGGGCGATGCGGTGGCTGAACTGCTCTGGTAAGTCAGCTCAGGAGCATCTCTGCTGCAGCCCTGTACGGGTCTGACCTGCGGCAACAACCCTTGTTCATAGTAAGCGCCTGTAAAAATGACAGGATCAGCAAAAGCCATGGCTGAAGCCCCGACCTCGAAGTCAAGTCGTGGATTCCACTGGGAACTGTGCTGGTGGCTGCAGCTGAGTCACGACTTCAGCGAAGCTGCCAGTGCAGTCCTGCTTTCCCAGCTCCTTTCTCAGGGTCTGGACCCTCTTTTCTGGGTTTCACACTGCTGTAAACTACAGGTTCTGTGGCTTTCTTTTCCTGGGGAGGCAAAAGATTCTCCTTTAGCTCAGTGTCTGATCCCTGGGCTTGTGAGAGACCTTTTATGTTATGTGACAAATTTGATCAATATGATGTTCTTTTCACCTACTGCACTTCTATTTCCCCGGCCTCTGCTCTACTGCCATTGATGTTTCGGGCAGATTTTGCAAAGAGCTGAAAATGCCCTCTTCCCCATATATTTTTCATCCTCCTGCTTTCACCAGCACCACAAAATACCCTGATGATGTTTCTGCCTTCTCTTTTGCCATTAACAACTATGTTTTGTGACAAGAGCTATAGTTGCAGTCAGCATGCACAATTTGCTGTTATTTTAAATAACCATCTGCTCTCCCCACAGTCTGCTACCTCATCCTTAATTTCTCCATTTTTTGGATGTTTATTTTGATTAGCCTTGTCACATGGTGCTATGAGGAAATCTTGCTTCACTTCACATGCTACTGCCATGTTGATACAGAAAACTGGCTTACAACCAAAAAGATGTTATTTTTTTCCATTCCCCCCCCCCCCCTTTTTTTTTTTCCAGAAAAAGTTTTATGTAACAAAGTGTTGTGTAAGGAGGAGAACAGCAGGGAGTGCATCAGGACTCATAGATTTTCTTTTCATCTCTGTCACAAATCCACTATGACACATTGGGCAAGTCACTACAGTCCAAATCTTCTTATTGGGATCAATGCAATAGATGCTGAAGTCGCTTAAGTAGATCCATAGTCCCACCTGCGTAACCAAGATAAAACTCTAACCTAGAGCAAAAAGAAAATCTCAGAAGAACCATCTATATCAGGGAAGAGCTGATGTGCTAAAGTAGGTCGCCTTTGTTTATTTGCATTAAAATTACTGGTAGAGGCAGATCCTGAATTTCAGACTAACGTTCATATTTGCATGCCAGGTTTGCACATTTGGAATTTATAACACATACACTGTTTCCCCGTTACACGAGCAACAAGTCTGCGGTAACTAAACAGCCACAATTCCGAGTGGGGAATTTGTGCATGTGATGGAAATGTGACATACCATAAGAAATCTCTCTTTTAGGAGCAAAAAAATCAGCAAGAAGTTGGTACTCATTTTGCAAATGCAAATTTAACAAGTCTGTGTTGAATAAAGAAATGTAATTTGGCTTCCTGTGAGAAACATTTTCGGAGGAAATACGGTCCCACTGAGTGCTTTGCATGCATTACAGTTCTTATACATCCGTGGGGAGCAAATGGAAGTGTGGCAGTGTTAAAACTCCTGCTGGGCTGCGTTTCGGTTATACTGCACTTTTCCTTAGGACTTACCTTACTCTTGGCTGTGGGGGTATAAGACAAAGGCGGCCCTTGGCCAGGCGGGTGTAGGGACAGGGAGGGGAGCCTGGAGTCGGGCCCCTGAGAACAAGCCACAATTAGCTTAATGAGTCTTTGGAGAGCATTAGTGCATAACCTGGGTTTATTTGTTCTCATCTCTTCTATCGGTATAAACTGTGAGTAATTCTCCTAGTCAAAATGAAAGGAGAATAAGGTCTTTTGGTTCTGTCAGGGATTTCAGAAGTTCACTTAAGGTGTAATTTTTATGTTACAAAACACAAGGGATTCCTCCAGAAGCTTTAGGAAGATACCTTCCGCTGTTTGAACACCACACGTGGCTTTCAGGGCTGTGTGTCAAGAGCAACTCTTCTGAAATCAAAACAGTTCTTAAATTTCTCCCTGAATTAATGATATACCGATCTCATTATGTAGTGGGTTTTTAGATAAATTGGAATACATTTGTCTTGCTTTTTCCGGGGTTAGACTAACTCATATTATTATACAATTCCTGCAATCTGAATACCAGCGTGGATAGTTAGCAAGACTATTTCATGTGTCTGAGCCCAAAATTGTTGTGTTACCAATGAAAACAGGAGTGTCCTCAGGTTGGCTTTTCCTTTTTCCTTCACTTTACTTGTTCTGAGCTCCATTCCGTATTGGCTTCTGTCAGTATTTATTCTGCTTACCCACTGTTAGGGTTTTCCAGGGAAAAAAACCCACAAACCAACAAACAAACCCAACCAGCAAGAAACCTCCAAAACCTCCCAACCCCCCCAAAAAAACCCAACCCACACCAGAGTTGCTGCAGTGATGTTCTAACACTTACTGATATCAGCCTGCAGCAAAGAAAATCTTCATTACTGTTGACAGCTAACTAAGCAACACTTATCTACGCAGTGCAGCCATGGATTCAGCACAAGAAATGTCCTTTTTCATACCGTAGCCCTTTCTCTAGGCTGCCGCTCACTACCCTTGAGTCCTGATGGGAATCCGTTGAGTTTGTCTGGTGAATTAACACCATGAAGGACTAGAAAGTACGTTATTTCCTACAGCACAAGGATACGCGCTGCTGCTGCTGATGTTACTCGGTGAAAAGCAGTGATGGATGATCACAGGAGGTTCCCCTGTCCAAGACAAGTGAAAGCCACATAAATCTTGTTAATGCAGAGCCGCAGACAGGGGAGCCGAAAACACCAGTCCACAAAGGATGGAGTCAGAGATGTCCTGGGGAAAGTTTCCTGAGCTCATATGCAGAATGCTCTGTTCTGATTATTGTTAACCTGAGGCAATGCCAGGCAATTCTCAAACAACCAGAATAAGAGAAACTGTCAAAAATCTTTAAGTGATCTTAAAGTGGGAGGGGAGTAGCAAAGAAAGTGTTTATTAATTTAAAAAAGAAAAAGGTTGTAAGTACTAACTCTGTTTTGCTCTGGCTACACTCAAAATGATCCTTTGCCTTATCCTGTGACGGAAAAGGCATGGATTTTTATTCAATGCCCAGGTGTTTTTCTTCTTCACGTGACTGTGATACTAGCCAGAAAATCCGGTAAGAATCCTTTTGCATCAGGCATTTGTGGATGTGTCCAATAAAAACAGACTCTGTTCCCAAGTGCTTATAGTCTCCAGCTACTGAAAGAAACAGGGTGGATAAAGGCAGGTATTACAGCAAGCCGCAGCTGCCCTACTTGAAATCCTTAGCTGTCCCAAAAAGTAAGAAAGAAAGGCTGACTTGCAGGGGATCAGAGATGTTTCACATCTTGCAGCTTTTAACTCATTTCCCATATGCAGTCTTGTGTAAACAGACTCTTGAGTTTGTGTCCCAAGTGGTTGGTTTTGGTTTCGTTTCATATGATAGGAAGAGTTCCTGAAGAAATAAATGTCTCTTAGCAGAAGGTGGGCTGGCAAGGAGGATGGACTTTGCTGGTGTTGTTACTGGGGGAATGGTTGCGCAGCCCTGAGTAGACACCAGAGAAGACACACAAGAAAGAGTCATTATGAATATCACAATCAGACATCAGCCAAAAAATATGCCTTAATAAATACTAGAGAATCCAGCTGTGACACACCAGTTTGTAGGCTACATGCTTCATTGCTCACAGAAAAACGTGGTTACGAACTCCTGGGAGCATCCCATTTTCTCCTCCCCAGTTGGTATCCCGTGCCTTGTCCCATCAGTGCTTTGGTTTCGTGAGCGAGCTCCTCGAGGCAGAGATACGAGATGGTGGAAGCAGAAAGCAGACACAATTAGGCAACATTTCTGTCCCAGCTGACCTTGGAAGGCAAACTGTGCCCTTCTACTACTCTATAGACTGCTGTAAAATCCACTGTGCAGTATTTCTTGCTGTGAAAGTCTTTAATTATGAAGCGGGTCTCCTACTGAACATTGGAACGCGGCACATCTTTGTCATCTGCATCTTGCTGGCTGTGATTATTCTGCCTGATGAACCACCAGAGAAACTTTCCCTGTCCCCCCGCTCCTCCAGGATCTGCCGCAGGGCTCTCTAACCTGGGAACATCCCCCCCAGCTGTAATCTGTGGCCCTCATTTCAAACCTTTTCCCAGAACCTTTCAGCATCTTTCAGGCTTGGGATGGCTGGGCAGAGCCGTGTTACCAACCTCCCAGCATCACTCCTGAATCAGCCAAGGGGAAGGCTGTTAAATGATGTGAATTAACCCCTTTAGCCCCTTTGGTTAGTGCCGGGCGCGTGTCCCTGAATCTCCTGCCCCAGAGAGCAGAGCACAGGAGCCATCAATGAAGGCAAAGCTGCTCGCAGAGCAGCGCTCCAAAGAGAGAGCAGGGCGATTACAAGAGGGCTACAGCAAATTGCAAAGGTTGGGGCAATGCTATTTAGTTCAGTGCTTCATCTCCTTTACCGAGGCAGCGCCTACAAACCAGGATTTGTCTCCAGAACAGGAGTATACTAAGGACAGCCTCCAGAACTGGGGAGTTTAGTTAGCTACAGTGGAACTGGCAAGACTCGAAAGGTAAATGCTGGGTGAACTGGAGTATGAAATTTCAGCGCACTGCAGAGATGAATGTGTAACAGAGAGCAAACGGCGAGCAGGAAGGAGAGATTAAAGCACTGACTGACATGAATTGCCCTCTTTTTATACAGGATGGGTTTAACTCATACCGGGGTTTAAATCATACTTACCAGCTGGCATCTTTTCCTAATTATGCCTAATTATATTTAGACTATGAAAATTGCCAGGTCACACAGTTCTACCCAGATTACCTTTTAACTAGCTAAATCAGGAGTAATTGGAGGCATTGCCCCAATATATAATTTCCTTGACAGCTGCAATGCATACTTGATTTCCACAGGGGGTTTCCCAGCCCCCGGTGAGTTCTGTAGTGCTCATGGTCCTTGAGCGGTTTAAAGCCACCTCAGGCCTATTTACAGCCACAGCCACGAATGGGACTTACCCTCAGTGGTAAGTGCAACAGCTCAGCTCCATCCATCCATCCATCCATCCATCCATCCATCCATCCATCCATCCATCCATCCACATATAGATCTACCTTTTCCCTCTCTTCTGTGCTTGAAGTCAGAATACTGCTCAGGGAACAAGGAATTCTGATCCTGATTGAGAAATTCTGTAGTTCTGATTAATTAGAATACCCACAGGTGACTAAGTGCTACTTGGGGCTACAGCTGCAGGGAGATTTTTGGTGGTAGCACTCGGAACTTCCACTTACAGTTTAATCAAACTCCCACCAAGCTTACAACATCCCAGTGCTTGTCAGAAAGTTGGTGGCACCAATTTTAGCCGGAACAATCACATGGAATTCTTATTAGTGTCTAATCAGTGATCACATTTAATTGTTCATGAGATGGCAATGTGGGCACCTGTGATACAAAAGAATTTGAGAGATCTTTTTAGAGGCAAAAAAGGCAACTATCTTCATTGGAAATACCTCACTCACTGATAAACTAGCAAAGAGTGGGTTGCCAAACCTCCTGCTCTAGTGGTCACCCAGCAAAACGTGCAAGGGGCTGAGAGTCACCGGCCCGATATGGCATGGCTCCGAGACCTGAGAGCACCAGTCCTGGTTTGCAGTCACAGGGTGACCACAGCTCTGAAGGGTCCCCGTTCCCTTAAGCGACAAGGGTGGTTGTGTTGGCTGTGTTGTTGCTGATGGACGTCCTCCCACAGCCTGCAGATGTGGGTGAGGTGAGAGAGTTTCTAGCTGGAATTGCAATCCATATGGGCAATAAAATATGATAAAAGCTCTCTGGGAGATGTGCTGGTCTGGCTGAGCTGCCGCCAGCACAAAATCCAGAGCTGGAGAAGGCCAGGTGGCCTTAATGCTACTACAACGTATTTCCATAGGTTGCTTTGGCCGTGCCCGTACAGATGTTCTGGCACTGGTGACGGGTGCCACGCCGTCTGCCCTGGCTCTGGGTGAATATTCTCGCACGCAGAAAATGACTCACATTTGCTGGTGCTTTACTCTGTTCAGAGCGCGGTTTGCTAAGCCGTACATGAGGATTCAGCCTATTATTTTTTATTAGCAGCTTCAATTTTTGGTGGTTGTCCTCCTCTCCTATTCAGAGATCCTTTAGCTCTGCCTGGAGAATATTTAAACTAAAGGCACATCTGATTTAGCTGAAACAGCCTTCTTTCCAAAAAAAATTCCCTAACAGCTTGAGAAATGATCTGCTGCCGTCATTTCTGATTACATAATTTTAGCATTTCATAACCTTAATCCCAAACTGGGGCTGGACTTGATCACACCGTAAGAAGTTTACATGCACTCTGATTTGAGGTCTGCCTCGAATCCCGGCTGGTTTCCAGCCACGGCCTTCTCTAGGGTGACAGAAATTTTCACTCAGCACAGAATTTGTTCCCAGGTTTAGAAGACGTTTCATTTGTGCTGAAGCAGATCCCCATACTGGTTTATTTGTAAAGAATGAGGCTGTAAGCTCCAATAGAACAAAAATATTTCCAAAGCCAACTCTTTTTTTTTTTTTAAATGTGTTTACATGGCTTAGTAGGTAAATAGATGTGGTGACTTCAATAGCTGTAATTTTCTTCTGCTTCCAATATATAGCAAATACTCGGGAAAAATTGTAGGAAAAGAAAAGATAACCTATAGTCAGCTATTTCAATCTGGCCATTTCCTTAAACACTGTAAGAGAGATTTCTGCAGGTCCTGCCAAACTCAGTTATCCACCTTACACAGTATTTAATCCTGTGGCCTGCACTTCTCACTCTGTGTGAAAATAGTGGAGACCACGTACCTGGTTTCCGCATCTTTATTTTCAGTGAAGGTATAGCAAGGCAGCTATGAAATATTGTAACCTTTTCCCCTTTCATCTATAATTTGCTCTTCTTTTGCAGTAAGTAACAGATCCACACTTGTCTGTGCTTGATTATCACATATGGCTAGTGTTCTTCATGGTAAAGAATGGAATAATAATTTCAAATAATTAAATGCAAGAGTGAAATATTTATAACCAAAGTGTATGGGAACCAACACCTGATGCTTCTGAAAATTTTTCCTAATACTTTATCCTTATATATACATAAAGTATAAAGTGTGTGTGTATATAGATGTATAAAGTATACTTTATTATTTTTCCAAATAATAATTTCTCAGTAGCATTCAAGAAAACAGCAGCACGTTAATAATTTAATAAGGCAGTGCCTCTCTGATGGCAACATTATGTGTCTTCATCTGCGTGTCAGTCCTTGATACTGCTGAAGGAGATCAGCAAGTGTGGAGATGTGGCCTGAGGATGACACCGCTTTGCCTTTTACAGGCTGGAGAGATTTGGTGATACGTTCACTTAAGGCATCTGCAAACAGGTCTTCAGGTAGAGGGCTAAACTTCAGTCCCCAGGTACTCAGCTGAGAGAAGTGGAGAGGGTTTTTCCACAGGGTAACTGTCTGATGGTTGGACTCGGTGGTCTTAAAGGTCTTTTCCAACCTAAACGATTCTATAATTCTAACTTGGGTTAGACTTCTCCTCTGCCTTATCCCCTGGAGAGGCTTGGCTCTTCCCTGGTGGGCCGCCAGCCTTCTGCTCATCTTCTGGGCGGGTGGCACACTGCAGTGAGGAAGTCTCTACAGAGTTCTTACAGTATATTACACTCAAGGAACATAAATTACAGTACTTCAGGGGATATTATTGAGAGCAAAATTTTGAGCTCATTCTCCTGATTTCCTATTTGAAAAAAATGCGACCCTAAACAGGCTTCCCACATTAGCAATTTGAAGGTACAAAAGGCAAAAGTAAAGAAGACTCAGAGCTCTTGCCCTGCATTACCTACCCAAGAACTATTTTGTGGTTACCTCATTTGTTTTGTGCTGTTTAGTGGGATGCTGACCAAGCTGCACAGGGAAACTGTCATTAATTATTAAGAAATCGTCTATTCCATCAGGACATCAGGACTGCTATAATGTTCCCCCTGAGGAGACAAAAAGAGCCTTGAGTAAGGAGTTGGAGGTGTTCCAGTGAGAACACGCAGCCCCAAAAAACAGTCTTACTTCTTAAGTTTGTTAAATGAAATTTCCAGATGTTTCCTTCCTTCTCAGCATTGCACACCAAAACCGTACAGCAGTTAGTTTTTAGAAAATGAAATTTGTTTTCCAGGAAAGAAATATTGCTGAAGGGACTAAGAGATGGGATCCTGAGGGACTGAATTCCTCTGTCAAGACAAATTCCCCTTGTCCTTTGGGCATCCCAATGGTGTTACATGAAATAATATAGAAGCTCTGACCGAGGACTACTTTATAGTCGTGATACTGCAGTACAACCCTATTGAACTTAAAGCTGGAGATTAAACCCATAGTTTTACTTCCAGGTACATCACAGACATGAAATTTCACCCATTTACCTTGCTTTTGACCTATTTATGTTTGACTGATACATGGCTAGGAAGACACCCAGTACTGATCTGAAGATAACGAGATCTTGTTTACTCTATTGCAATGTCTGCCTTCAACTTGTCAGTGCTGGGTCTTGTTGTGCCTCTGGGACACCAACCCCGAACCAAGTACGCCTCGGGTATCGGCGATGGCAGAGGACAGCCCACAGTGTGCACCCTCAAAGAGGGTTTTGGGCATTTCCTCTCTTTCGCTGCCAGTAATTCGCTATCGTGTGGCAAAAGAAGACAAAAAAAAAGTACAGCACAGGAGGTTCTGTAGCTGGGTATGAACAAGTACTTCACCTCTGTCTCCCAGTTCACACTCTTTACATTCTGGGAGAAAGCATCTGATACTACCTGCTGGCATTTTACTTGATGGGTGGAAGGAGGAAAAAACTCGATAAAATGTTATCCACGAATCACTGGAATTTAAGAAGGGATTCTTATTTTATCTCCTGTTTCCAATCTTTCTTCTCCCCTCTTCTATTAAAGTCCTGAATTAGGAGTGAAAGGCTCATGAGCTTGTGTCTGGAGCAATAAGGATGCCTTCTGGCAGCTGGTAAAAGGCTTCTTGTGTAACCATGAGAGCAAGGAGGCAAGGCTGTGGCAGGGCTCTTTCTGCTTCAATCTGGGAGTTTCACTCTCCTTTTTTGCAGGTGCGGTGGCCCTGAGTCATCCTTAAACTCTCGCACAGCCGGGGCGTTTCGGGGTGCTCTGCCTCTGGCTGGCAGATACAGCTCCAGATTTTATTTATCTTGAGGTTGATACTGCGCATCCCCTCCCTTCTTTAAATATGTTTGGGATGTGATTGTGAGCTGGAGCTGATCAGAAACAT
Source organism: Charadrius vociferus (assembly GCF_000708025.1). NCBI lineage: Eukaryota > Metazoa > Chordata > Aves > Charadriiformes > Charadriidae > Charadrius > Charadrius vociferus. The sequence goes on from NW_009661368.1 coordinate 6,886,557, forward strand.
TTTTGGTGGAAAAAGCAGGTTCTTTGGGAAGGAGTCCTTCACAAGAGCAGAAAAAAACCAGTTTGTAAAAAGCTTGTGTCAAAGATTGTTTCTAGCGTTCTGTAAAATTAAATTTCTGGTTGAAATGAAAGAGCATCTAAGTAAGCCTCACTGTCCCTTCATGACTTTCAGGACAGCCTGGGATGGTATTAGTCTCCCTCGGGGTTTAATTTATGTCCCACACTTTCAGGAAAATACTGCTTCTATTCGTCACGGCGTCAGCATTTGTTGAATAACTTTGCAAATGATATAGTCATCCTTGTCTACATTAAAGACTCTGCTAATCCAGGGTGAGAAGTTTGAACATGGCAAATATTATTCTGACACAAGAAAACATCTTTCCAAGGAAAAATGTTTTCTGAAGGGGTTTTGACTGCTCTGTGCTTCAGTATCTGCTGAGTTTACCAATAATTAAGTACACTGCAATTTAACGAATTGTTTGATTAGGGGCAATTCTCTAGACATTATAATGTGTCAGTTTTTCAATGTCAGAGCTGACAGATGAGTCTCGTATTTTTCTTTTGCTATAAATCACAAGTATGACTTGCAAACCTCAAGTATGGAAATGAGATACAATGAAATGCACAACCACACAGAGACTGTGGTGTTTACGTTTTATTCTAAGCAATAAAGCAAAGGAAAATAGCTCAGGCAAGAGAGTCTTTGTGTGCAAATGGATCCCTTACAAGCAAAATCAAGCCTTGCACAATTATGTTGAGGTGCAATTATGTGGAAACATTGGAATTTACATTTTTTATATGTGTTCAGTCAAAACAGAGTTTGCTTCGTCAAGAGCTCATGATAAGGACGGGATAGCAAAAGGAGCGAAGGTAAAAGCAGTTATATATGAGGGTGAAATAAATGAATGTGAACAGAACAGCTATAACAT
>NW_009661368.1:6887517-6980096 GCF_000708025.1 Charadrius vociferus
ATGTCCTCGAGGATCTCTCATGCAGACGAGAGGTTCATACACACAGAAATGGCTACTACTATTTTATTAAGTTCTTTTTTATCAAGCTGTAAGCCATGTCAGTGCAAGCTGATGATCACTGTGTTATTTGGTAAGGTACCATCCAACTTTCCATGAGTCTGAGAAAAGGCCTGGGAATTGTTTGGGGGTTGTTTTGTTGTTTTTTTTTTTTTTAAATACCAAAAACTATTTTCAAAAATTTTAATCTGAACATTTCCATCAGAACAATCAATGGCCAATGGAGACAACACCACCCAGTCTCTGTGAGACCCTCCGAGAGGGAGCACAGGGAACGGATGATTTCTTGGCAGTTTCAGACAAATCCTTCCATGGCACGCACATGGGCCGCTGAAGCCATACCCCAGGCTACGCGTTCACAGCCTGTGTTCAGATCCATCTCTTGGCTTTCAGCCTCGAATGTTGGCTGCAGAGCATGGATGGCTCTTTGGTAAAGAACACAGTGCGTGCTCAGCGCTCCTTGCTCCCTCCCCAGCAAACCCTCAAGCGACACAGAGCCTTCAGCAAGGGGCAGGAGAAAGACGGTGGGGGGAATTCACTGCTCAGCCTTGTCGGGGTTGGGGTGATCCCTCCCTCCCCTGTGGATATGAAGGAGGCAGTGGGGTTCCTGTAGGAGACAGGAAAGAAGAGGTGCATCTTTCAGTCCCTTTGTCAGGAGATTGCTCCTGGTAAGAGTTTGGGTCTCCTGTTTCAGGTACATTATTGTCACTGCTTTTGTGAGCACCGCTACATAATCTGGCTTTAAAACAAATGCAAAGGTCTTTGCTAGTAAAAAAAAACCTCTTTCAAGAACTGTTCCCATTTTCTGCAGGAAATCTGACACTGTCTTTGTCTAAGACCCTGGCCTTTATTGTGTTCCCCTCAATCAGCCCTCTTTCTCCATGAAAGCCTGCCCTGTAGCTCCAGATCCATTGCTTTTCAAGGACATCAGTGCCTTGATGGCTTTCAGTTCTTGGAATTCCGCTGTTTCCTTTGTCCTTGCATCTGAAGCACTTGAGATGCAGATCTGCTCTTTAAAGAGAACTGGAGCATCAGTCAAGTGGATTACAGCGAAGCTGGCAGGTTCTAAAAGCTGTATGAAAAATACAGTCCTTTTTGGCAGGCACATTGTCCCTTGAAAAGGGAGTTCCCTCAAAGCTGAACTTGTCTGGATCTGAGAGTTTCGGATCGTTTGTGGAAAACATACATGCTTCATTTTTCCTACAACATGGATACGTCTGATGAAAATAAATTATTTCTCTTCACCATTCTTTAATGTCCCATAAATTAGGAGAGAGCACCAAATAAAATAAGAGTCCATTATCACTTATTATTCCATAACCTTTCCATTCAGACACGGTCTCTGATAAACTAATTAAGGAACTAGCGGTGGCTAATGCATGCACTCAAAATAATGCACATTCATACTCTATTTTCAGCAAGAGCAGCCGAGGTTCATTAACATTATACACTACCAAATGAATTCAGTTTGGGGTAATGCCATCCGATTAAACTTTCCACAGCCCACTTAACTGGAGCTTTGGTGTGTGTTTGACAGACACTTTAAACTCCTTAGAGATCCTCTGCTTTCCCATTTTCATTCCATCCCCTTCTAAAGGCCCGATTCTGTCTGCTCTCAAGTTGATTAGTGACTTGCTCTTTCCATAGAGTTCCCGGGGTTTAAGTGAGATGAACTGCAGAGCTAAATGTCGTCCCGTCTAGGGAAAGGTAACAGAATGGGATCCAACAGCATGAAGTTAACAAAAGGGTAGTTTTTCAGTTATCCCTTCATGACCACAGCTCAGAAAATGGGATTCAGTGAGACCCTGGGCTGGGATTCAAGAAATGGGTTAGCCTTAACCTTAATTCTTAAACTTGAGTGGGATTCTAGACCCTGTTTCCCTACGTCAGTTGTCCACTCGCAAAATTAAGATAATGACTCTTCCTAGCTACCATCTGCCTTTAGCTTGCGACGTGTTCTCAGCAGGTCCTGCCTCTCAGCAGAGGTTTCTGCCGTGACTGTTACTGTGGGACTCGTATGGGGAATGCAGGAAAGATGCAAATTGACCGAGCTGTGCAAATTTGTGCTGTGAGAAGCAGAAGAATGGACAAGTTAGAAAACCCTAATCAAACAGCCAGCCAGGAATCCTGCAGATGAAGCTGTTGCAACCACCAGCAGGGGGTTAGAAGTGGAACCAGCTTCAGTGGTGGCCAGACACCCGCGCTCAGCAGCACCGGTATCCCTCTGCACATCGCGCGGCTTTTATTGAAATGAGATTCAAACAAGGACTTTATTTCTTATAGGTGGCAGCTCTATACAAATTAAAAAGTGTCAATAAATGCACACCTAGGGATTGCCTTTATCGTGAATTTTGATTTTTATCTTAGTGTTTTGCTGCGTTTCCTCAGAAAAGTGAAGAAACGAATTCTGTGTTAATAATTAATTTGCTGGCTAATTGAATTGCTGCCCTTTTCACTTGCGTGATTAGCCAATATTCACAGCTTTTTAGAGTTCTTTCCATTAGGATGAGAAGTGGTTGATGTCTGACTTGTATCTTCTTTGACGTTAAGTTATGAAGAATATGCATAAATTCCCAGTGAACATCACAGAAACACAGCGGGCAGTTCCCTTGATGAGAAAATCCTTGTCTGGCCCTCCTGTGCGTGCTCTCTCTGGTGAGATCTGCTTTTCTGCATCCTATTGAGAAATCACAGGAGCCCGAGGAGCCTGAGAGAGCCCTGCTTCATACAGTGACCCTGTACGGTACGAAAACAAGGTGTGAAGTGGCAGGAGCAAGAGGTTTTTTTCAAGACGCAGTTTGCTAACCTGTGCTTTGTAACAAGCACTGGGTGCTACTTCTGGAAAACCATTATCGTGTTTAAAAGCAGAGAAACTCCTTCAGCCTCTCAGGCTCCCTGAATTGCCGCGTTCCCCAGGGAATCGGTGTGTTACCTGCGGCCGTCGGAGCTATCGGAAAGGTTTTGATTGCACCGTTCATGAAGCCCCATGGCACAGGAGCACAAAGTCCATCTGTATGCTTCATGGTCACATAGAAAATCATTAGAAATCATCAACAACTCCAAATGTAGTATAAAAAAGTGCCTTGAGTAAAGGGAAAGGCATTTGGGGAGGATGGATCAATTGGGACATTGCTTTCTATTACGCTATTTTTTTCTTTCAAATGTGCATACTGTACAGGATTTCCTCATAATCCAATCAACTTTAATGTAGTGCTGTTTTCTGCTTAGGTTGTTTGGATGGATGTTCTCCAACACACACACGCAAACACCTGCATATGTGCATGTGGGTGTTTGTGTGTCAATTTACATCCGTATGTATGTGCATAAACAAAATTCAGTAAAATTCTTTGATTTTTCAGTGCCCACAACTGGACAGGAGTGTAACCACACTTCTTCTTTGGAGGTGTGTAATAGGGTCTCCTGGGCTTTGGGATGCCCTCTTTTACCCATCAGTTACCATGTGCTTGGTGACACGGAGCTAATGTCCCCAGTGTCCTGAGCTGGGCATGCGTCTGTGTGGCAGTGAATTAATTTGGCCTGAGACAGCTCAGATGGCAAAAACCCTTGACTTATCTGCCAAGAAAACTGAAAATGTGCTTCAGCTGAGATCTGTCAACAATGATAGGAGCAGAGGGTTGCCCAGTCAGCCAGAAGATGAATTGGTGCTTATTCTGTCAAGTGCTGGAGATTGGAATGTCAATATAGAGCCTAATAAACTTCTAGTTGCTAAAGAATTAGCTGCTCTGAGATCATGTTTAATAACAATCTGGTCTACCTGAGGTCGCACAGCCATCTGCAGCATTGTCTCCAGGCCGGTAGTGTTGCCAACGCTCTGCCTTATCGGGTCTGCTTAGGTGCGTGATCCACCCAAATTAAATTCTGGCCCCTGGCAGCTTCACTTCTCAAACCTTCCATGTGCAAAACAAAGGAGATAATTAAAAATAAAAGCTAGGGACTAGAGACTGAGAGATTAATATCTTTCATTAGATTGCTTCAGAGAAACTGAAGCAGAGACTGGGTACTGTGCACACAAGCAAATGTCCTCAGAAGGAGGGTATGACACCCCAAATTTGGTGGAGTCCTTTGCCAAAGGGCTGATATAATCTTTGTGACTAATCAGGCTTTCAAAAGACTAGAACCTAAAAGTCTGAGATCCATGAAAGCGGATGAGGACACCATCTTTGGTGCAGGCAACTGTTTCCCATCACAGCACCATTTTCAAAGGAGTCGGAGAGGAAGCGCGGGGGCTGCCGGGGGATGAGCGGGTACCGAAATGCCGTATTACAACTGCCTTCTTCTCCACAGTGCGCTTCAGTGGGAAACACCATGTGCAAAGAAAATATTGAATGCAGAGATTTCTTTCCTTTGTTTTTGGCTTGGCTAGATTAATTAGAGATGTCATTGATCCTGACAGGAGTGCCTTGGGGTAATCCGGCTGATGCCGTGCTTGCCACAAAGAGCTGGTGATGAGGGTAGACGCAGTGATCTTTTTGTGCTGTATTATTCCATTCGAGTCCACTTGAGTTCCTCTTGAACAACATTTCTCTCTAGAACTGTTACATTCTCCCGCTATTTATTGGTAATGTATGGTAACTTATTCCATGACACTGGAAATGAAATTGGTTGTTGGTGACTGCAGGATTTTCATTTGAATATCCTTTAAATGCAAAGCAATAATTTAGATAGAGTTAAAGAGAAGACAAGAGACACTTCCCGCCCTGCCACACTGATATTTGAGCACTGTTGAATTAGAATAGTGCTCATCTTGCAGCTATCACAAAGCAGTTCCCTAAATATTTCTCATCAAAGCTGAGATTCCGTTGTCAAATGCTGGCAGGTTGGAGCTTGCAAAGACGGGGAAGGATGGAATAAATGCATTTGTGGGCAGAGGGCAGGTGATGGGGTCAGAAGCACAGGACAGATCCATTTCTCCCACAGCTCTGCAATTTGTCGTGTGACTGTCACTTCCACTTGTAGGGGACGGATTGACTTGGTGACCCATGGGTGAGTGATGGGCCAAAGCATAAAGCGTCTGTCTTGGTTCTAATAAGGCTGCAGTCATGCCATTACTTGGGTGCCTTAGAGGCATGAATGCATTTATCACTGTAGTACCCTTCGGAGGCTGGGCAACAATATTAAGATTTTTCTGATTTTATTTATTTTGGAGACAGCAGGAGAATAAATGAGATGTTAAAGGTCACAGGGAGCATTTCTTGCAGAGCCAGAAACTAAAGCATATTCTTGTAACTCGCAGTCTGATATCTAGACCACAAGACTCACTTGTCAGCTGTCATCTGAAAAACCTGTTCCATTTAGTCTGTTCCTTCAGGGTCTTCTGAATATATACATGTTGAAAATATATCTGCAGTAGATATAGTTTAATGAGTTTTTTGCTGCTTCTCCAAGAGTGAGATCACTTTAAAATCAGCTGTGTCCTGTTTTCGGTATTACAAATTATTATCTCTGACAGAAAAATATCAATTGTACATTGGCTTTTACTCCATGTCTGTTTATGCTTGATATCTCTCTAAATCAGTGATGGCTAAATTACAGGTGACTCATAGAGAGCGATCCAGTGCTAAATCAAATTTCATTCCTTTGATGAGAAGCCTGGAAGACAGAAATAAGGTGGCTGAAACTTTAAATCTTTCCTGAGAAACACCTTGTTCTTCCTATAAACCCAATAAACACTTGTCTGTTATCAGGGACAGAGCTTCTAAATGAAGCTATTTCCAAAAAGCATCTCTGTGAATAGTTATTTACTTGGTGGCATATACTTAAAAAAAAAAAAAAAAAAAAGTAGGATCCTTTGTAATTTAAAAAGAAGAAAAGTTGTCCGTCCGGTCTCAACTTCTGTGGCAATACTTCTTGCCCCCCCTCCATTCTGAATTCTCTTAATTGCTCCTTCATTGCCACGTTCAGGCTGTGCATGCCACTCCCTGAGCCCCAGTAGACCTCTAACAAGAACTAGGAAATGTAATTATTTCCACTCTCTCTGTTTTCATTATGTCTGTATTAATAGTCTTCCTTCTTCAAGCAACCTTTGCTGGCAGCAAACCATTATCATATGATGCACATGCACCGAGTACAAATTCAAGCGAATACACCATGATGCTGTGTAATACACTGCCCGGCTGCTGAGCTTAATCTAATACAATGTGATGTAGGAGGCACCACGACACAACTCAGTATTTTATACTGGGATGCATCATCTTGCAAAATTTTGCAGCGGGCTTGTTTAAAAGCTCTCGTTCTCCACCATAATCTCCTGAGCCGATGTATAGAGGCTGTCTGTTGCCCGCAGGTCTGATACAGCGTCTCTGCCGCCCTGTCCTCTCTTGACCATCTATAAGAAGAGCGGCAAGGGAAGAAGGGCTGTCAGAAGGGAATCCCCAAAATGCCACCGAGCCAGCCCCCTGCCAGTCACCTCAATACGCTTTACTTTTTACAGCTTTTCTGTGAAAATGGGCTGGCTGGGTCAGAGAGAGCGGAGGGCACGGAGGATGTTAGCAGAGGATGAGGGGAAAGGGTGATGCTGTGGCTGTATGCAACCACCCAAAAAAGATTAAATTAGAGGTGTGAACACAGCAGTTTCACGGATCCTGCAAAGAAGTTTAATTAAAGTCACCTGCTCTAGCAGAGTGACCCACTTTCACTCCCAGCTATCACACCAGGTGTGATGTTTTATGAGATGGGCTACAACAGCAGAAGAGCATTTCTATCTTTCTGACTTTTTTTTTTTTTTCTTTTCTAAGCAAAGGAAAGGATAAACTTCCATTGCAGGCAAGGAGAGGAAGATGAACTTTTTATGTTGCAGTTGTGGTAAAGAACACTGACATATCACATGGCTCTTCTGGATCCCAAGCTCTGTCAATGGCTGTTTCAACCCCATATTCCCTTTTTCTCTAGACATGAAGTTTAGGTGGGGGACAACTCTATCTGGAAAATGTGGGCGCTACATTGGCCTTGCCTCTGTCTTCCATCCCCACATCCCGCTGAATTTACAGAGTCTGGATCGTTCGCCAACGCGCAGTCCCCACGGCATTTCGCTGTCTGGGACAGACTCTGCATTACCCATCTCCCCAGGGTGCTCACAATAAAAGATCCTGAGGTTTTGGCAACTGTCTGCTCCCTATCTTGCATGTAACTACTGCTATGGCACCATTACATCCCTTTATGATGGGGGAATTTCCCCCATCTGCCTTGAAACTGCTGACGGAGAAACCAGTTCAAAATGATGCGCTATGTCTGGGAAATTGTTCCAAGCATTCTAGAGCCATACGGACTGTTAATTTAGACTTCATTCAATTCAAATCCAGAGAAAATACCGGTCCACAGCAGCACTGACAATCATTCCTTTTCTAGAAAAAATAACACCGACTAAACAATAGAATCTTTGTTGTGAAGACTCAATAAAAGCTACTCTGCCACTTGAGAAAAAAATCTTGACTTATCTTCAGACCACGGAAGGAGAAAACTCACCTCCCTGTCATAGTGATGAGCCCAAAATGAAGCTTTTGATGTGATGCTCTTGGACCTCTAGATCTTGGGGACAATGAAGCCCAAGTGTAGGCAAGGGACTGTCCAAGTTCGAGCAGCATCAAACCCAGAGCTGTGCTGTTGTCTCTAGGTGCTACAGTAAACTAAATAACACTTGCGAAGAATAGCTTCTACCAGCCATCAGATATCCATAGCATCAACGTTTTCCCAGCTTTTCTTATTAACTGGGTTTGCCAGGATAGAGACATCATACATCCACGGCTCATACGCATTTCACATCTCCACTTCCCAAAGGCATCAGTCGTGCTTCCCCCTCCAAGGCAGACACCAGTTTGACACTGAGCAGAGCCAATACAAACCCCAGAAAACAGCCCATTGCTAGAAAAAAAACATCCTCTCCAGGAACGGGGAAGGAGAACCAGTGGTGGGAGACGTGGCCATTTAGCCAAAAGATTCAAGCAAAGAAAGGTGCTGAGAAAAGATACAACTCAGAGAGATTTCGTTTCTTCCAAAGAATGCGTTGGCTTGACCTCTTTTCCCATTTATGTAATTTCACACTTTTCTGCCCTCAGCTGCGTATCATACATCTTGTCATTGTTGAAAAGAGAGGCTGAAGAGACAGCAGAATAACAAAAAAAACCCCTCAGAAATATCCCAGTTCAGCCCTCTTTCCAAAAGAGAGCAATAAGGAGCCTCATTCAAGAAATCACCCCTTCCAGCTGCCTCCCCGCAGCTGGTTGAGATTAAACGGTTTCATCCTTGTTGCGGGTGGATTGCTAATTGCTTCCCTGCCCTCCCCCCTCCCCCAGGATTGCCCAGTGCATCCAATTCGTGCCAGAAGCAGCGAGTGAATGGCAGAAAGCTCAAAGGATCCGCAGCTCCTGCTGTGGGTGTCACTGCAAATCTGGGAGAGGAAAGAACACGGGGAGAGAAGCCCAAGAGACGATGGGCATTGCAAAGAGCAGCCCGTGGCCCTGACACAGCCTGGGCACTATGCGCCAACCCGCACCTTTATAATTGCATCTAAGCATCTTCCTGGGATGAAGGAAGAGCCTTTCACTGTGCTCTGGAACGGATGAACTCCTTCTGCTTTGCGCCTGTGTTGTTTAATCAATATAATTGAAGCTGAAGTAGTTACGGGTGCCTTTGGTATAATAATAGTTGGCAATCAGATACGTAATGTTAGTGTATATAATTTGCAGTAAGTCTCTATGCATATGAACGTGAACTTGACATTTTGTTCTCGTATTTGTGGCCTGGTCTGTGGGGCAGATGCAATGGGAGAACTGCTTTCAAAGGCTCTTGAAACGGGCTTTGGTAAGTCTGAGGGCTCTGCTCACATGGTTCCGCATGAGAGATTAATAACACTGAGAGAGGTTTTATCACAGTCAGATTATCAACAAGACACGACAGAAGCTATTTGGGTCATTGAGAATGAAGAGGCTGGGAAAGCCAAAGACATACATGAAACAGAGTAAATATTAGGGACTGCCTTTTCTAATGAGGATCCAGAGAATTTAACACGTGAAACTCCTTGCATGATATTCTTGGCCAAAACCAGATCCTCTGGATATTGAGAGCCAGGGGTTTTATGCGTACATTTATTTCTATGCATGATCATCCCAGCATGAAGAGGGGTAAGCGCAGATTAGCGATACACAAACTAAGATGAGAGCCTCTTGGCAGTAGAGGGCTTGATCCCTCCTGTACCAAAGCTGTGCCATTTTGTTCCTAATAAAACAGCAGCAGCCGAGGAACTCTTTGAATGTCCAATGTGTAGAACAGCTGAAATAACCAACCCCTGAAGTTGTCAGAGATTGATGGAAAAGCGATGTCAGGAGGGTCTTGTCAAGATCATTTCAACACATAGGAGTTTTTGATTATCAGGTCAGTAAAGACCATGTAGCGCATTTGACAACCTGCTCTTGCCTGGCCACAATGAACATCTCATCTGTGCCAATCAGGAAGAAATTCTCTCCTGTGCAGGCGGTGAGCCCCTGGGGCAGGTTGTCCCGAGAAGCTGTGGCTGCCCCATCCCTGGAGGTGTTCAAGGCCAGGTTGGACGGGGCTTGGAGCAACATGGGCTTGTGGGAGATGTCCCTGCATTGGAACGAGATGGTCTTCAAGGTCCCTTCCAACCTAACCCATTCTGTGATTCTATGATTCTATGTTTCATGCTGGGGTGATCTGTTCCCACCTACCTGAGCTTGCTTTGGAATGGGTTTTACCTCTTCCTTCACCAGATAATTACTCAAACATGCTATAAATTATGCCATTTTCTGTTATTTCCTACTTCTTTTTCCTTTTTGTTTTTTAAAAAAAAGTGAACATATTTTGTCCTTCTTCTTTGAACATACAGCTTTAAATGAATGCACTTAATAGACAATATACTTCCTGAAGGAATTTAAAGAAGTAGAAACGCTCATAATGAAACATGCACAGAGCATCTATAATAGAATTATATCACGTGAGTCTATTTGAAAACAATTCATCATCTTGGGACAACGCTAGAGCCAGGAAGGAATACTACATGAGAGCTTTCTCTTTGCACAACATATTGCTGCCAGCCTGGCTGGAAACCCACAACCTCCGAAACCTTGTCGTTTATTTAAGTGCCAGATGCCCGATTTAAGGCAAATGGGGCCTGATCCCAAAGCCTATCAGAGATGAGAGGAAATCATCCTTTGAATTCAGTTGGCTCTGACCCAAAATGACAAGCTGATCTCTCGCAGTAACGTTCGTACCACATTCAGTGCCACTGACCAAGAGTATTTATTACAAATGATCTCCTTACATTTGGGATTCGAGGTTTAGGCTGTGCTTTCTAACACGTACTGGAACTCATAAACAAAGACTCCTCGTGTATTTGGCCTCAGTTTTCAGTATGAACTTGCAGCACTAGGGCTCTTTTGAGGCTTCCACTTCTCAATTAATATGCTTGAAATGTTGCAGGAAACGGAACTCGTTATGAAATTTTGCATGACAAAATCACATTGTCGGTATCATTTGGTCCCAGCCCATGATGGGAAATTCAGAAAGCAGGTTGTAAGGGCACAGAGAGAGAAAAAAAAACCCCAAACAATTGGATAGTGTATAGGCAGCAAGACTAAGGAAATATGTAATGGAGCCGAGTGATAAATAAGCAAAGAAAAAGCAGATCCATAGGCAAAACTTTGTAAACAAAATAGGTGATCATTTCCCCAGGCTGACTTTTCAGTACCAGATCCTTTCCTCATGTTTTTAAATCCTCACTGTACTACACCCTGATGTTAGGACACGCTCTTCTTCCAGCCACATCAACATTTATTTAATGTGGCTATAACGTGGCAGTTTTTTAACTGGCCGGACGTTTTTGTCCAGCTCCATTGAAGCTGCCCTCTGGCATCCCAGCAATCACTGACGCTGCCCTGAAAACCGGTGCTTTGGTATTTCAGGGACAACTGAAATAGCCAGGGAAGACTGTTGTGTGTTCTTATGTGTGCATCTGGAGTCTGATGAAGAGAATGAACAGTGCTGATAAAGGATGCTCACAATTAAATCCAGGCCACATAATAAAATGGGGTGAAGAACAGGCTTTTGCCCTGAAGCTTTAATTCTTATTGGCAAAGAAAAGAGACTATTAATGCAATTTCATGTACAGCTACCTTGATTCACTTCTCTTCTTCACCAACAAATACACTTGTGTATTTGCGCACATCAGGGTTAAAATTCTGGCAAAAGTAATTCAAAATACCTATTGCCCTTCTGCATCAGTTCTTTGGAAGCCTGGCGTTACATCTGAGCCGACTGGGGGTCGCTTCAGCGGGTTGTTATGGCAGTATCTACAGCTCAAAGAAATTCTGGCAAAACTGAGAGAAGGGAGAAATCGGCAAGATCTAGGGATATAATAATAGACACTGGGATATGCTTGCTAACCAGTATTTGCCTGTGGTGGTGGAAGTTAATGTGTTATTGTCCTCGATTGCATAGCACACATCATCTCATCCGCCACCTTCCTGGAGTTTGCTCATCCAAACCCCTCCGCTGGGGAGTGCTCGTTGGGTTATTCCTCCTCTGGTCCTTTTGCTGCCAATAGCTTCTTCATCAGTTTGTGGATGTGGTGTATTTGTGTTAATGCTATCGCTTCTTCTCTTTCTCCTTCTGCTTCTGCCAAGGTATCTTTCTGTCTGGTGAAAGACACCACAGTACAGCTGAAAAATGAGTACTGAGAATAGTAATCACTCGAGCACAGGAATGTGAACTTCTACTAATCCAAACAAGGATAGGATGCCCAAACAGTGGGATTAACACAGCTCCACTGTGTATGGTATTTAGCTGATAATTAATCAGACATATTCTCTATCCAAAGGTGTAGGCTCTGATGTACTCCTTTTACTTTGGTACAAGGCTGTCGGCAGCGGCTCCACCTGATTTTAAAATGCTGCCACAGAGGTAGGATCTGCATGGGTCTAAGCTAGGCTGCAGCCCTGCTTCATATAGTGCCATCAGGGGTAATTTTGGCTGGTTTTGGGTCTACAGGGGGAGGCCGAAAGAGTCTGTGTCTGCTGACTGCCACTAGAAATGCATATTGTAGCACAGAGGGTTGTTTCTTTTTTTTTTTTTTCCTGTATGAATTGCATCAGTTCCACTTGCCTAAGTAAACAACCAGCTACAGAATTAGCTACGGTGCTAAATGAGAAAAGGAGTTGAACGAGAGTAATGTGGAATAATTGAAGAGGAAGAAAGGAAATATGCATGTGGCAGACCTGAAAAAGAGATGGAGAGCTAATTAAATGTAGTACAATTAATTTCACACAATGTCCTTCACACGCAGCATCATAAAATGTTTTGCTGAATGAGTGCACCTAGAGTCAGCTGCGCTTTCAGGAACATTTTGCATCTCTTTTGCTCTGGCTTATTGTTGTCAACCTGATGCAAAGAGCTGTTGTGAGGAGAAAACATCACCCCTCGCCAGCCCTTTCGGAGAACATGGTGAAATTCCACCATCTCAGGCAAAGACTGGCAAAGTGGGCAGCGCAAAGGGACCGAAGCTCTGCCGTGGGTGGCAAGTCAGAAAGCCAATCTGCCATGTGCATTTGCAAGAATCCATGCATATTTTTTATGTATGCATATAAAACACGGGGCATGTTCCAGTGTGTGCACGTATGGAAGTGTCTGGTGGTCTCCTTGGAGCTCAGTGCCATTACAAATGGGACAGTGCTGTTACAAATATAATCCTTCTGTTGTGGCATTTTGGCTGTGCTGAGCCAAGGAGAAGAATGTGAGGACTGGCTGTAGGACCCTTCTTCGTTTCTTGCTTTCAAATCACAGCAGCACACTCCCTGTATCAGTTTCCAAGAGCGCTATTTAGAATGTGCAGCAAATTGAATGGCAATGAAAATAGCATAAAATTCATTGTCATTGGAGGAAAAATATTACAAGTGGAGCAAACTGAGAGTCACTGGAGAACGATGGGGCTGAAAGGAAGAAATGAAGTATGTGAGCATTCTTTTCGGATACTGATAGCTCTGCGCCAGTGGTTTTGTGCAAAAAGCAGAACTTGGGAGTGATACTGCTTCCTGCTCTGGCTCTAATCTTCACCAAACTGCCTGATTTTCTTCTAACAAAATGTGCAGCCATTCTTTTCTGTGCTTCTGTGCAGACACTCCTGGGAGCCACTGTGCAGCCAAGCGCCTGATCAACACGTGCAACTGGACACACAACTCAAGCACAAGTGGAAGCAGTTCCTCTGATCTCAAGCCTTCCATGCTCCAACCTGCTACATCTCCTGTCCTTTGGACACACGGTGAGTGAGGGGCAGATGTCGTAGTCTTCCCTTTGGCTGTGGATAGCTTTTCAGCAACTGATTCCTTTGAGTCTCACAAATGCAGGTAGGCTTTTCCTTGGCCATGTGGAGAAGACTCCCTTTTTGGCATTATCCAATAGTTAACAGTCCATCCCTAGGAATAAATTATAATAACAATGTAGAGCAAGCCATTTTGTTCATACTCCATCTTAGCACGATGTCCCTCAGAAGGGAGATGCATTCCAGTGTATTTCTACTCCTGTCCTAATTTCTCCTCTGTTGTCCGTAAGGGGACTAATGGAATCATAAGAATCTTTGGATGTCAGTGCTAACCTCCTGGGTCATCCTCTTTCCGTGGGATATAGTGAGGGTGAGCGGAGCTCTAGCTGCTTACATTATAGCCTGTGACTTAGGAAGGCGTCCCTTTGCTCATCAGTGAGTTTGAGGTTGCTATGTTATACAGTTTTCATGATGAAAAAAAAAAAGCAATTATTATAAGGCACTGTTATCTCCTGTCACATTCAATAAAATCAGTTTGGCGTTCTGAAAGTCCTATGAGGAAGGCATTGGGATGAAAATTCATGAGTGCAGACTAAGATACGTTGGCGAATAAGACCTTCTGTCAGTCATTACTCCGCAGATCCTTTTTTTAGGGAGGGAATGTGTAAGCTGGGGTTAGGGGACCTTGCTGTGTGATTTGCCAAGCGCTTCAATATGTCGACCCTATGGGTAATGACCGGTGATGAATGCAAGTTGAATTAATGAGCTTTGTACTGCAGCAAGTTGGGTTACAACAACAACTGATCTCTGCCTGATGATGGATGGTGGCTTTGATCACCAGGCGGTGGTGGGTCCTTGCAGAGAAGAAGTGGCTCTCATCAAGGGGGAAACCTTTTGAAAGGCTTCATAGCATACGATCTCTCATGGATTCACCTGTGAGAAAGGATGAGTGGGCAGCATCCTCAGAGGCCCTGGTGAGCATCCCTGAACAAACACTCAGGAAAGAAGAGCTTCTGACAAGGCCACTGGATGGATAGAAAGGGAGTCCTTTGCTTGAGTTGAGATTTCTTCACTGAGGTGATATGTCTGTTGTGGGTCAAAGAAAGCCACTGGCTTCTTTCTGCTGTTGCTGTCAGCCGGGCCTCCACGGCTCCTGTTAATACTTTCCTAAAGAGGAACAACTCCCAGTGTCATTGCTGCTGTCACACCCGTAAGTACTATCATCCTTCATGTCCTAAAGTTAGGGGAAATTAAAATAGTGACTTGATTTCTCCTGCCATCAAAGGGAGAGTTTGGCTGAGCAGAGATTTGGGTCCATCATTTTAAGTAGTGAAAAACCAAACCCTTTGACACCCATGTGGCCAGTTGACCGTGTTTGCTGATGTTAGCCAGCTGTTTGTTATCAAGCCTTACCCTGCTTGTGAGAAGACTCCCTGGGGAAGGAGCGAACGGTTGTTGCATTTCAGCGTGCAACCTGTCTTGGGAGCAGCTTAGAAATACGGCATAACCAGAGAGCCAGTGGTGATGCCCTTCCCAAAGCTGCAGGGCTGAAGAGAAGCCGATGTTCTTGGTGTCTGCTCTGCATGTGGAAGGTTAAACTCAGACTGCTTCTACCTGGGTCTGCCAGGTTCAGATCTCATTGGGGTTTTTTTGAGGTGCAAGTGACAAAAAGCAAGTTGCTTTTCTGGAAAAGTTTTCCTGTCTCAGAAAAAGCTTTATCCTACACAGCGTTGGCAGCTCCACACCCTTCCTGGCTTCACGGTGCAGGGGGAAACTTGCTCAGTATCTTGTGGAGCAAAGCTCATGAGGGAATTTTAAAACATTAAGGTCTCTGTGATTCACAGATGCTGCAGCAGTAATTTAATGCACATTTATTTTGCGTGGGGATTTTGTAAATGTAGCTGAGTAATAACATTGTTTGCCCATCTTGCTTTTTCTGTTGTGAGCTGTTTAGTATCTTTGATGCAGATTCCCAGGAACATGTGTGTTTAAATCCAACCTTGACCCTGGGAGGGGAAGAACCCATCATCTGCTCTTGCGTCAAGCCTGTCTGATGACGAATTGGCAGGACCTGCCTTTCTGACATTAGATATTTTCACTTAGATTCTTTTTAGTATGTGATAGAAAATGAAATTTTGAGGCCAAATGACCCATCTTAATAGGCTGGTCCTTGTGCTTGCTTTGCTAAGCATCAAATTGAAATAGCTTATGTCTTTCTGAGACACTTTGTTAACATCCCATGGGAAAACGGGAGCAAAAGACTGCAACCCACCTCTCTGCAGCATTCCTCCAAACAGTGGGGGCAGCAGAGCGGTTGATGCTTTGTCCTACAAAGTGCGCAAACAGAGGGACTGTGGCCACGTTACCCCGTTAGCTGACACAGACCTCTGCACAGTCCCTGTTTAAGCAAGAGAGCTGTGACACCGGGGAGGCACGGCTGCTTTGGCTCGCTTGCCCTGTGTCGGCACCCAACAGTTCCTGCAAAGGGGTGGGGAGAACTGAGGAACTTCTCCAAAGAAGCTGGGCACCTGTGAGTAGGATTTTTGTTGGTTTTTTTTTTTTTTTTTTAATTGGTTTCCACCCATCAGACTTGTCAGTGGTGAAACTGGATGTTTGCAAAGAGAAAAAAATTCCTTCCCCCTCATCCACCCCCACACCTCCTCCCTTCCCACCGGCCTGTCTCCAGGCTCCAGCGTGACATCTGAGCGAGTTTATTTCAGCATCCGCTGTCAGCAGGAGTGGAGGAGTTTGTGAGAAGAGGCATCCCACGGCTCTGCTTCTTAGCGGATATTTTGTGTCTGATCTGTTTGGGAATCATTTCCTTTGGATGCTGTTGAGGATCTGCTGTGATCCATGCCCTCGCCTTTAGGCTCAAGTAGCATCTGAGATGCGCTAAGTGCTTTAACAAGAGGCCTGCACGTGTAGGGTGAGATGATCAGAGTGATCTGTCCGTCGTCACAGAGTCCAAGGTACCATGATATTGGTCTGTGAGCGACAGTCATCATCAAGAAAAGAGGACCAGCCAAGGTGCTTACAACAACAGTGAATACCCATGGCATGTGTATATATTTTTTGCTTTTTACCCATTTCATCCAATGACATGGTAATGACTTCAGCTGAGGGCAACAAGGGGAAATGGGAAATCTGATATAATAACCGAAGCTATTCCCAGCAGTGAAGATCGTGAGGTAGAAGCTGTAGCACACAGAGCTTTTGTCCTCTCCTCGGTACTCCAGAAGCAAGGGTATGCTCATCTCTACTTGTGAGTAGGATTACCAAGCAAAGGATTCAAGACAGAGGTCTGAAAGTAAAGAGGATTCTCTCTTCCTTGTCTGTTTTGCTTCATTTAAAGGAATATGCATTTAAATAAAGGCTCCTAGTGCTAAATGGAGCAATTCAGGCCAAGAAGAAAAAGAAGATACTGAGATGGATTCATAGAGATGAACAAGGCAAAGGAGTTGTTTTCAACACCCAGCAACTGGTAACATCCAGCATTTGTTACCTCATTCAGCCTGGAGAAGAGAAGGCTCCAGGGAGACCTTATTGTGGTCTCTCAGTACTTAAAGGAGGCTTATAAGAAAGACGGGGACAAACATTTTAGCAGGGCCTGGTGCAATAGGACAAAGGGTAATGGCTTTAAAATAAAAGAGGGGAGATTTAGACTAGATATAAGGAAGAAATTTTTTATACTGAGGGTGGTGAAACCGTGGCCCAGGTTGCCCAGAGAGGTGGGAGATGCCCCATTCCTGGAAACATTCCAGGTGAGGTTGCACAGGGCTCTTAGAAACCTGATCTAATTGAAGATGTCCCTGCTCATGGCAGGGGAGTTGGACTAGACGGCCTTTGAATGTCCCTTCCCACCCAAACTGTTCTATGATTCTATAACCTCAGAGACTCATCTTGACAGCCCCAAGTATTTGAAGGTGGCCCCTACAGCAATGCTGCATTTCGGGAGGAGGTTGGAGATGACACCATGTGAATCTATCTCAGCGAGTTCAACGCTGCGTCCTGCGGCAGCTGTGTTAACAATCATCTCTTTTCACTGTAGGGGTCTCTCTGGTGGAAGGATAGAGCAGACAAGTGGGAAACTTTTCATGGCAGAGTGAAATCAAATCAGAGGAGGATGCAGGAAAGGAAGAGCTGAGCCTCCCTCTCCCTGAGGGATCATATCTTCAAAGTCATGCAGGCTCCTGGAAAGTTCTTCTTGTACTTTCTGGACCACAAAAACATGGAGCACAGGTGGCTGTGGTTGGACTGCAGCTCATGTACAAGGGGACCACCTGGCAGGGACTGCGTGGGCGTATTTGGAAACTTAAACTGGGACTGCTCAAAGAGGAGTGTCCCTGGCACAAGCCCTGCTTCTTCTCATGGGGAGGCACAAATGGAAAACATGTGTGAGTGGAGATTTGGCCATTTGAGTGTCAGGGATAATTAGGGGAGAAAAGAAACAATTCTCTTCTGCTGACAGCAGAAGACAGGCAGAGGAGGGAACAACCCAGCCACAGCCCCGTTGTCTAACTGTACTCCAAAGTCCACTCAGCAGATGACTTCCCCGCTCATGTCTCCTCCCGTGCTGGAGCTATAATACAGGAAAGACTTAGGTGGTGAAACCAAAGTGAAAGAGGACCACAACTTTAAGTTATGGGGAAAGTGATTTTGTAAAAAAAAAAAAAAAAAACAAACCAAAAAAAGAAAAAAAGAAAGAAATTCCCTTTGTCCCCTCGTACTCAGTTATCACCCAGGAGATCTCTGCTTCCACAACATTCACAAAACTGCCTGAACTAGTGAGACAGAATGTATTGGTCCAGCTTTGTGCCAACAGACAAGTGAGATGACAACATTATTAGTGTTCTCAGGCCAAACCTGTCACGTTGAATTAACAGTTCATAAGGCACAAGAAGTACTGTTCCCCCATGAGAATCAGAACTGAGACATCACCTGCACAAATAATTGTATTAGTTTTGAATCAGCAATGAAAACAAAGGACAAACAATTATCTACTTAAGTTCTTCATCCTTTTTGGTAACATCATTGTGTGGAGTAATTGAATTACCTTTGTCTTCCCATTTGTCGTGGGGTTTATAAGACACCCTTTCTTCCTTACGCCCCCCCCCCTTCCCCGTGCAGTTGTGTGCATGAACACTCTTAGCAAACAGCGTAACGGTGCCTCTGTCTCTGCATCTAAGGATGGGAGCATTGGTTCAAGATGTCTCGGTCCCCAGCTACCTGCTCCCTGGGGACGTCAAACTGCCAACTCCTGGTGGGGTTTAAAAGTGATGGTGAGCTGCCAGCCAAGGGGATGGGAGCAGGAGAGGAGAAAGTAGAAGGTTGCTCCACCAGGATCCTAGATCACCTCTTGAAGTTGGATAAGACTGAGACATAGAGCTAGATTTGGCCTCTTCTAGTTATTTTTCCATCACTTGGGCCCCACACAGTCAGGGTTGGCACTCCTGCCATGCATTCCCACTGTCAGACGGCATTACGCGAGCAAGCCAGGATGGCCCAGGGATGCAGCTGGGGATGTGCCCTCAGCCACAGATGTTCAACACAGGCAGTAACAGCTCCTGGAGAAGAGAAGTCTCCGGGGAGACCTTATTGTGGTCTCTCAGTACTTAAAGGAGGCTTATAAGAAAGACGGGGACAAACATTTTAGAAGGGCCTCGTGCAATAGGACAAAGGGTAATGGCTTTAAAATAAACGAGGAGAGATTTAGACTAGATATAAGGAGTAAATTTTTTACGCTGAGGGGGGTGAAACCGTGGCCCAGGTTGCCCAGAGAGGTGGGAGATGCCCCATCCCTGGAAACATTCCAGGTGAGGTTGCACAGGGCTCTGAGAATCCTGATCTAATTGAAGATGTCCCTGCTCATGGCAGGGGAGTTGGACTAGACGGCCTTTGAATGTCCCTTCCCACCCAAACTGTTCTATGATTCCATGTTTTCCACTGGTGGAGATCTGGTTCGGGTGGCAAACCTGCCTGTTTGCAGCTTACGCCCCTTTTCTGCAAAGGAGCTGGTGGGAGATGTCATGTTTGCGAGGTTGGCCCTGGAGGACGTGTAAGTTTATTGACAGTGCTGAAACTCTTTTGGCACAGTACGTCTGGAATGCTCACATACAGCTGAGTGAACATTAACTTTCAGCTTCTCTTTTGCTTATCAGGAATGTCTGGCGCTTCTTCCCTTGCTTTTTATGACTTATATTCTCGATTACTGTTACTTTTGAGGAAGTCGTGACACTTCTGAAACTAAGTGGGGTCGGCCAGAGGTGGCACTTGGATGGGAAATCAGGTGTAGAGGCTGCTGGAGACGTTAGAGGAGGCAACCTTTTCACCTGAAAAGTGAGCTCTGCTTTCAAAATAATGCTTAGAAAGAAACTGATCTCTGCTTACAGAAGTGCTGCCCTTCAGATGAGCTGTAAAAGGGAGATCCACACGTGGCTGCTTATGATCCCCATGATGGGGCTGGAATATCTGTCTGCGATATCTCAGTGTCTTCACCTAATCCCAGTCGTGTGATCCCAGTTTTGCCTGTCGCAGATTTGCTTTCTATGTATCTGTGCAAATTTCATGCATTGACTGTCAGAATATAGTATTGCTCCTACCGCAGTTCATGATTTATTTGAGATGAAATCCACTTTTCTGCATCACAGCTTTTCTGGGTACATCTGGTTATGATGAGGTCTCAGTGTTTGACTTTTGAAACGTTACATTTTCTAGTAGCACAGAACAGTTTAAGGGAAAATAAGGATGTTTAACTATGAATATTTATGGTTAGAGTTGAATTGTACTTTAGATTGCAATTCATTATCGCTGGTAGAATAGTAGATAGAAGCTAACATTCAATTTAATTGAAATATTTTCTCTTTTGTGTCTTGACCGGTGAACAAATTTGTGTGAAATTTGTCTACTGTAAGTTTCAGTATTTAAATCTTACTAAAGTAACAGCCTTATTAAAGAAAACAAAGCTAGGAATAAATCTGTCCATGATGCCAATAACCCAGAAATATTTCTGCTCACAAACAGTAAAAATGTAGAATTGACTCAAACCATTTTATAGAGCAGATACTTTGATACGAACAGAAGCAGAAATTATCCTGAACTTAAGCATTCATGGATGTAACCGCAGCTGCTCAAGTGGAACTTCTACTTGTTAATCCTAAATAAAAGGAGCTGGTTGGAAAGATGTGAGTGTTTGCAGTGGAGATGAAATACATCAAACCAAACACACGCTCGTTTTAAGGGTCTGGGGCTGACCATTTTTTTCCAGCTTTGGAGAATAGGGATGACTGTGAAAACATCTGTGATCGAAAAGATGGATGTGGGGATGCTGGTAAAGATGCAGCTGGAGGTGCTCTGGAGCTGTACCTGGCAGCAGGTAATCCTGCAAACCTCCCCAGATTTGAACGTTCAGCTCCTTCCTTGCTATGCCCCCTCTCTCTGTCCCCCCTGAGCCAGGAGAGTGCCCCATTCCTCAGCCTTTGCAGCATCACCTCAGATCCTCTTTCTCCCATTCAGCTCTCTTCTCCCGCTGACTTTCCAAGTGTCTTAGCAGCTCTCCCTGTAGTTGGGTATGTACAGGCGAGAAACTAAAGAAAGGAGATGCCTTTAGGTGCTCCGAGGAGCTACTACCAAACTGAATAGACATGAATTTCATCTGAGCAGAAAGGGAAACGTCCTCAGTTGCACTTTGGAATAATTTCTCTAAGAGAGAGATGAGAACAGTTAAAAATTACAGAACTCTGGCCAAAAAGAGACAGCAATTGTGGGAACAGGCATTTGCTGGGAGACGTGAGCAAACTTAACTCTTTGCTTCTCTGCTTTACTCTGATGCTTGGCGAGGGGATGCTTTACTGAGCAGGTTAATGGGGTTGTACCTGTGCCCTTCCTTCCTCCCACTGCACTGGGTGCGTTGTCTGACCAGCCCTCTTTCCCCTCTGGTTCATTTTGATCACGGTCCTATTCTGTATTTCTCTGCCTGTGCACAATCAAACAGCCTCCTGGGAAACTCCGTTTTGTGCCCCTCACGAAGTAGGCTCAATTTCAAATAAATATGCGATATCCTCCGCTTTATCAGTTGTCGCCCCAACAAAACATCTGTCCCATCCTATCATCTGATTCAGTATTTCATTTCAGTCCTACAGCTCCTAATTCTCCAGTACTCTGGTGCCAACCGCTAAGGAAGTCTATTGGGCTCATCAAGTCTTGCTGTGACTCACAGCCCCTTGCTACATAAAACAGCCTTTTCATGTTGATCGAGACAACCAATCTTCAAACCCTATGGTGCCTCCTGGAGAGATGGATATGAAAAATAGGCAGACCCTGAGCCCTGGAGGCAGTCTGCATGGAAAATGAATAGCACAGGGGGATGAATTGTCATAAACAAGTGGAAGTGAGATTTTGGTTGAAGAGAAAAGCTTTTGACTGATTTGTGAAGATGCGAAAATCAGACAGGAGCAGAATGTTTTTCTTTTTTTTCCTTTTTCCTTTTCCAGTGTTTTTCGTTACATGCTGATGTTGCTAACAGAACTGTCTTCTCTCTGGAAAAAGTCTGCAAATCCTTTTGATGACATGATGTATATAGAAAGACAGAAAGCAAATAGAATTATCATTGTGCACTTACTTCTCCCACACTTTCTGAAGACACTTGGAGTCCTTTGGACCTTTTGGCCTAAATCTTAAGCTGATATGGCACAACC
Source organism: Charadrius vociferus (assembly GCF_000708025.1). Lineage (NCBI taxonomy): Eukaryota > Metazoa > Chordata > Aves > Charadriiformes > Charadriidae > Charadrius > Charadrius vociferus. Next base: position 6,909,553 of record NW_009661368.1, read on the forward strand.
TTCCCCAAAGCTGAGCACTGAAAAGTCAGTAGCTTTTGGGTTGGCATGCGTTTCAACGGGAGGCGGGGGCGCGCCCAAACAAAGTGAGATCTTCTCTCTGCAGAATCCTTTTCTGCCTCTATCTCGCTGTACAGAGGTTCATTAATTTTGCATTTGCCTTCCAGGCTGATGAGTGGAGCAGAGGTAGCCCCTCACGGTTTCTATTTTAGTGTTTGTCTATGGGTAGCTTTGGCTTTCCTGGTCACCGCAGGTATAAAGCTGCCGCTCGCACTTACTCCTATTCTTCCTCAAGCTTACTGATGAAATGTTTCCCCAGCAGAAGACACCGCTTCTTCCGCAGGAATCAGATGATAACAACATGGCCGATCTCACAGAGGTCATATACCCACCTAGGTCGAGGGGAGAGGGGTTTCTACCTTTAGCTATACTAAGCCAAGGACATCATTGCTCTTCGATGGTTTTAACTGCGTATTAATGGAGTGAGAGTGGCAGCACGGGAGCACGTATTTTTCTCTGTCTCCCAAAGTCCATGAAAACTTATTAAGATACGAAGTGAAATCTGCAAGGGTGTTTTGTGAACGCCAGTGAGCTCCATATGATAAACAGCATATTAAAAAGCACTGAGGCATGCTGTGATAAACACTCTCCTTCCTTGCCGTTGTAATATATACAATAAGCAAGAGATACCGTCCTGTATTCAATCAAAATCAGGACCAGAGTCTTTGTTCCTTCCAGACACAAGCTACAAACTGTGATTTCTGTTTTAATCTGATCAGCGCCTCTGGCGTTTACGATTGGTTGTGGAGCTGCTAACATAATAAACTGCTTCTTTTCTCCCTTGCTAAATGATATTTTTTTGAAAAAAAGCCTCAGAAAAGAGAAACAAACAAAGCTAGCCTGGGTCACTTAAAAACACAAACTGGGTTTCTTTGCAGATGCAAACTGATTTATAGCAGTTGAGCATGTGGGCCTACATCTAGGGTCACAAGTGCTCCATAAATTTGTATTTGCTTTTATTTCAAAAGCGTATAGGCTTGCGTTTACGTGTCCTGCCAAATCAGCCTTCCCGGGAAGGACGCTGACTTCTCTGGGCAAGAAAATTCAGCAGTCTGTCTGCCTTGCTGGGGTGTCATTGGTGACCAACTCTAACCCCCCCTTACCTTTGGCTTGTCCTAACCCAGATCAAGGCCAGAGGAAGGAGAGGGGAAAGTCTCAAGTTCTGAGTCAGGAAACGCTATTGGCTACATAAGGTGTTTTTCTGGGATGGTCACGAGAAATCTAACTTCATGCTTTTGATGATGGTAAAGAGAAATTAATCTTTTCCCAATTGCCAGTCTGAAGGAAGACAAAAAATGATTTATTGCAGTAATGTGGAACTTTGTAAGAATGCATAGTCTGTGTGGGAGCTGTACTAAAAATGCTGTTGGCAGTCGTAGCTGCTTTTCAAGTGGACAGAACCAGAACATTGAAAATGTTGGGTGTCACAGATTTTGTTATAGTTCACCATGGCACCACTAAGGTCATTCCCATTTAATGGAGTTTGTTCCTGTTTGGGTTTTTCTTCATTCAGATGATTTTCATTGATTCAGAACACAATGCTTCACCCCCTGCAATCTGTATGTTTTCTATAGGGAAGCAGACACCAAGGATAACAGCACCGTCAAGAACACTTTGAAAGGTGCTGAGTGCTATGCCAGGGTTGTTGCTGTTGCTGACAACCAGCAAGAAGTTGCTTTTAAATGGTTGAACGGTGGTATGTTTTGCTAATACACATCTTGGAATGGAAGCTTAAAATAGCTCACGGACTACCTGCTTGTGCTGAATGAAGGGGAAGATGAATCAGAGTTGACTGTGCCAGAAACGCTGGGGTTTGAATCTCTGGTCTACAAGATTTCATTAGAGAACTTGAGTGAATCCCTTTTGTTCTCTGCGCCTGAAAACCACATCATAAAACAAGAGCAGCCTTGCTGCGGCAAAGGAATGGGGTGTGCTGGGTTGTCAGCAGTGTGCTTACACTATTGAATCTCGATAACGATGGCTATCACATCTCTATTATGTTCACGAAATGTCGGGGTGCTGGCGAGTCCACAAGTGACTGTGTACAGCATGTTGGTACAGGGTGGCAGAAGTGGCTGAGCATTTGCTCTCAGGCTGAGCCCAGAGGGGTTATTCCACAACAAATGGGATTTCAGAAGAGTGAGTATCACGTTGTGCAACGCACACTCCAGTTACGAAGAGCTCTGGCCCAGGGACCCTTGCGTGTCTGTCTTCGTCAGGGAGATGAACCACAGACCTGTGTGTCCCAGGCTGATACCTGCTCAGCCCTGAGACATTTGTAAAGAAAAAAAATGGCATGTGAATGTTTTCATTGGAGATTACATAGTTAAGGAGCAGTGATGAGATACAGAGCAATCAGACATCCTGATTAATTATGATGTGTTTTAGTGGTGCCTGAGGCTGAAAGCTGCATTGCAGAAGTGTTGGACGTACTCTTCCAACTGAGCAGCTTCCAAAGTCAGGAGAAAGGAGAAGCAGAAGAAAGGAACAAAGATTTCCCAGGCTAACTGGTTCAGCCCTTATTGCAACTGAAGCTAATGCAATGGCAAACTATGGTGTGTCTGCCCTTTCATCTTCATGCTGCATTCATCAAGATGAGGGAGAATGAAATGGTCCATCCAAGATACTAATGTTACTGACAAGAGAGGAGTCCTTTATTTTCTCTGTACCTCTGCAGATCTCGAAGCAGATCTTCCAGGCTATGTGTTCAGAATCATCCGTTTGTGTAGCTTCAGTTTACAGCAAAGCTGAGACATCCCAGCAGTGCACAGCGGAGCAGCAGCAGCGAGAAAGCAGAGGGGACCGTCCCTGCTTTACAAGAGGGTTTTACATTTTTGCACTATAAGGGTGAAGGATTTTGCTTCCCGTTTCTTCAGGATTTCATAGAGAAGCAGCCAAGTGTAATTAAATGTCATGTCACTGGTGACACAAACCAGCCAAGCCCACCAGTACTTTCAAGAAAGAGGAAGAGGTCCCCACTGGAAAGATCAAAAATTTATAGTGAGTGAATGCACGGGTAAATGTATGGCTGTTGTAGTTACGCCTGTGACGATATTCTGGCCATCTCCGAGATGTCTAAGTTTCATTTAAGTTTTTTTTACTCTTTCCACTTACTTTGCATTCGGTAAGTCTGTCTTCAAGAATGAAACAATTGTGTTTTCTTGCTCTTTAGTAGCTATAATCCCTGGTGGGCTCAGTTGACCTGTCCTGAGCTTTCCACCACTGGCATTCGGGTTGGCAGCCGGCGGAGGCTGGGCTGGCTGCTGGGCTCTCGCCCTGCATGGGTTTTCCCCTGGGGAAACCACCCCAGCACTTTGGTCGGGCCACCCCGCAGCGCTCGGAGCTGTGTCTGTGCTCCTGTACTTCTGGAAGGGTTTTGCACTTGAGTGCCCAAAGTCGCTTCACGCTCTGCTTCGTACTTCACAGCCCACAAGAGACCTGTGATAATAACCAGGATGCTCTGCCTTATTGCTTAAATACCCTCATGAATATACTCCAACCTGATCTACAGTTCAAACAAATTCAATAAGGCAGAGGAGGATTTAAAGACGTTTTAAATAAATTAACTTCTGGATGGATGTTTATTAAGTTTTATGAAGCCATTTACTAAAATGTAACATTTGTTTCAAGAGGCGCCTGAAATTTTCCTCTTGTGAACTATGGAAATTACTTTTATAATTGAAATGAGAAATACGGGCCAAATTGAAAGCATTCCTCATTGCTCGAGGCACAGTCCTTGTGCCTTTCTGAAAGAAAAAAGAAATTCATTGACTGTCCGCAGTTTTTTGTTTTCCTTCGCATCCGTGGGGCGGGATGCGGTGCCCGATTGCGTGAAATGGGGTGGGAGGGCTGCATGGGAGGAGCGAGGAGCTCTGCTTCCCGGGAGTTTTGCATTTTCAAGGAGTCAGCCCGGGGCTAGAGAAGTCACGACCAGAGGGCAACATTTTTCACTCCAGCTTGAACGTGGTCTGGGTTTCTGCATAATCAGCGGAGGCTCCGCTGGGAGCACCCTGCCCTGCGCAAAATTCTCCCGCAGCCAGAAAACAAGGGCACTGCCGCACGGTGTGGATTTTCACTGCTGAAAACACAAACGGCAGCTCCTTAGGCAGTGGACTGAAAAGACACCTTTTCACAGAGCAGGGCTGAATACCAAATAACAGGATCCATAAAATGAATGATTTGGTTCTTTAATAATGGATGGTGTAGGGGCAATAGAGGCTCCTGCTCTTCTTATCTGGAAGCAGCACCAAAAGGCTTTCGGAGAGGCAGCGCACTTCAGCTGGGATGTAGAAGATGAATTTTCCAGGCATGAGTGATTCCAAATATTTAAATTTTATTTTGTTGCTGCTTTCCAAGCAACCTTTCTCTCTGACAGCAATCAAAACAATAGGGCTGAATGGCTAAAAACTACGAAGATGATGTGGATTTTCCTGGTGCTCAGTTGAGCTATTTCACAGCAGAACTTTAACCGGGGGCTGCAGGGAGTGTGGAGGTGACTGACTTTTGCTCATTAAGCGTAAAGACACTGTAATATAGTGGGTGATACTCAAGTGTGCTGTTCCCACACAATTACATCTGTGCTAGAAAAACGGATGCCAGAGAGGAAGCGGGTCATGTACCAGAGGGGAAGGTAGGAAGGGAAAGCTCATCGTTAAGGCACAGTAATCCTGTTTTGTTCTTCAGCAACAGATTCTCCGGGGCGAGGGCTGTCTCCTTTGCTGTGGACCTACAGCTCCTAGTGCAATAAAACCCTCATCTGTTCAGTTTTCTGGGCAAAGCTGCTGCAGAAATAATGGCCAAGATACGACGTCTTTAACATTTGCCTTGCAGCAGGGGAAAGCGAGCAGGCAAGATGAACAAGACAGAAGTTCCGAAAACAAACAGACTCCTGTAGTGCCACCTGGATCTCAGCACAGCAGCTGAAGCCCAGAAGATGTCCACTCCTGTGCTTCAGGCTTGTGCGTGCCACACGCTCAAAGCCCAGGGCTCCAACCGCAGGGAGCTGGATGCTCTCCATCACTGCTCCTCGCAGCACAGCGGGACTGTAAACCAGCATGGACACCCTTTGGTTTTGCCAGGTCTCAGAGGGATTTCTCAGGGCAAACTTCACTCATGGGAGTCTCCTTCACACCTAACTTGTCTTTTCCCCCATTTGTTTGCCGTTTCGCAGACACAAAGCGGCAGCCGGCATGTGGATGCTGTGTTGTGCCGAACAGCCAGGGCTTGTGGGCTGTGGGAGAGGAGCACTCAGGGGCCCTTCTGCACAGGAGGTGCAAAGGTCAGCTCAAGGTCATAGAATCATGGAATCACAGAATTGTCTAGGTTGGAAGGGACCTTTAAGATCATCGAGTCCAACCATCAACCCAACACTGGCAAACCCACCACTAAGCCATGTCCCACCACTGCCAAACCCACCACTAAGCACCACATCTGCCCATCTTTTAAATACCTCCAGGGATGGCGACTCCACCACTGCCCCGGGCAGCCGGTTCCAGTGCTTGATAACCCCTTTGGTGAAGAAATTTTTCCTAATATCCATCCTAAACCTCCCCTGTCGCAACTTGAGGCCATTTCCTCTCCTCCCATCACTTGTTACTTGGAGAAGAGACTGCCCCCCCCTCGCTACACCCTCCTTTCAGGAGGTTGGTGGGATTTCGCCAGTTTAGACCTCAACCAGATAGCCTGTGATGATAAGCAGCCTGTATGATAAAGGCACAGCTGTCATCTCAAACATAACCAGCCCAAGCCTTAAATATGGATATTTATTTCTTAGGATCAATAAATGTCAAAACAAAATAAAAAATAAAATAGAATGCCATATGGTACAAAGGCTATATCAGGAAGTAACCATTTCATTACAGTTTGATCAGTAAATACAGTGTCAATAATAGCATGAAAAAAAGAGTGTTTCCCATTGCTACACAAAAGGATTCCACACCCTCTTCCTTCCCTTTGTCACAGAAAATATTACAAAGGAGACGCTGACACACTTTTAACATTCATTTTTTTTTTTCCCATTGCGCAACAGGCCACAGAAAATAAAGCACATCAACATTTTGTATTTCAGAAAAAAAAGAAGAAAAAAAGGTGCACTTTAAAAAATAACTGCCATAAATGCAATATGTGCAGGACTACGAGGTGGCAGGGCTGGGGAAGGACTCTTGATCACAAAGCCAGGACACAGCATCATGAAATTTTGGATTAGCAGTTTCTGTTTTGCTACGAAACGGATCCAGACTGAGAACAGCAGAACTTGTTGAGCTGTAATGTTAAGAACCGGACAGAGCTCAAGCGGATACAGCTTTGTTTAAACAGCTACTGAACATCACGGCCGGGAAGATGCCGGGCTGAGACTTGAGGCGTTGCGCAGGAAAGCTCCAGCGCTCTCCTGCCCTGTGGACACCCGTCCCTCCCCGGGGGCACGTACCCATCGCAGCCGCACCGAGGATGGGTTCAAACCTGCGACACGAGCTCTCTTTCGCTAAACGTTTGATGCTATAAATGCAAAGGTCCTGCTATCGTCATGCTTACAGCACGGGTCCTGCTAAGCCTCCTCACCAACTTTTCCATTTAATTTTCTCCTTTACGGGCGCCGTCGCTGAAGCGAGGTCTCATGCGCATTGCAAAAAAAAGCGAGCTCGGCAGAGCGTTCCCGCACTGATGCGTACTGGGGCTTCGGTGAGAAAGTCCTGTTTGGGGGAAATTTCCGAATAGCCTTTGTAAATCTGATTTCACACACTGCCAAACGGCTGGCCCTGACAAGAACACTGTGAAGAGAAACAAAAACCTCCAAATAATGTTTGAAGAGGTCACTAGATAGACTCTCTTCGGAGGGGAATTTCTCAGAATCCTTCTGGCAGCACTTTGCATCTGTGGGTTCCACAGATTTTTTATTTTTTTTTAGTTGAAACAAACAGTTCAAAACACTTACGGGAAATTTGCACAGATTAACAGCGCGCTGCACCGACGCTCACCTCTGCCCCAGTGAAGAGCTCAGACAAGACAGGAATATGGAGTATGTGTTTTGTTTAATGGCAAAAGCCACTTACGCTCTATTAGGTTTAAAGCTAAACCTTGTTGGGTTAGTAGTTCAGCCGTTGTTAAAAGGCATGGAAAACCCCATTTTTCTGGTATATACTGGGCAGTTTGTACCTTTTTCTTCTCGACGGTATCATGCTTTCCTTTACAAAACCATGGGGTCTTGCAATGAGTTATCCCCACTTCTTTGAGCTCAAGGGAACTAAATCCCTAGGTCGAATACAGCAGAACTGGGTGAGGAGGGGAGAGAGGATGAAATCAGCTGTAACTTACACTTCTCAGCTCAAGGTAGTCAGATTTGGCCAGTGGAGGAGGTAGCTTTGAGCTGCAATCTCACATTAAGGCTGTAGACTCAGGTCTGCTCCCACGTTAAGCTGCAGGAACAGATCTGTAGAAGCCAGCAAACCGCTTGGATAAATCCCTCCAAATACTCAGCTCTTCAGGACTCGAGCGGCCTGACAAACCTTGCGGAAAGAGTTTATGGTAAGTTCATTTTTACTCCAGCTTATTCCCGTTTTCATGTCAAACCAAAAATAAACCTACCAGTTTCTCGGAGCTGTGATCAAATATTCTGTCAGCTGCCAGTGTATCTCAGCCATGAAAATCTAAGCCAAGCATCTTATGTGAAACAACAATTTTTTACAGTGTTTTTTAAGATAATCAAGCACACTTCAGCAGGTTGGTGTCGAACAAGTATATTAATAATGTTTAACATTTCAAAAGCATCTGAGACACGCAGGATGTTAAATCCTAATGAAAGTCAAAGCAACACGCAGTTACAGCTTCCGTGGGAGGTTTCAGAAACCGCCTCCCAGCTGTTGACTCTATTCAGAGCTGAAGCTAAAAAATTTGCGTCCTCTCCAGAAACGTTGAAAGTCTCTTGCCTGGAAGGCCAATGTTGAGTGTGTGACATTCAGACTCCTCTTCCTCTGCTCATCATACCTGGGCTTTCCCACAAGGCAGTACATACAAGTCTTCTAGAGCTTCTTCCTTCAACCCACCCAAGCCATTTCTAACACACACACATAGACAGCATTTGCTGGTTCCTCACAGATTTCCTTCCAAAGAGACCAGTCTCCTTTTTGCCTTTGGTTTTTTTTTTTGTTTTGTGTGTGCCATTACCTGTTTTTCTTGCCAAAGAGGAGTCAACTGTGCATGAGCAACAAAAGTGCTTTGTCAAATATAATCTCTGCCCTCTTTTTTGTTGTTTGGTACAACCAGGGCAAGAAATTAAAAGAAGGCATGACAGGATAGAGCTTGCTGTTTGGCTGAATCAGAAGAAACTAAAGCCCCACTGATTTCTATTTTGAGCCCTTTCTTTTGGAGTGGTTCTGTACCAGGAATTAAAATAATCTCCCATCCCTGGTAGGTGGGTTGGACATCATGGCTGATGGTCTGCCATGGTACCTAGCTCTGTACAACTGCCAGGTTATAAATGCCGTGGAAGTAGACAGCCATCACTCACAACTCACAGCAAATGCTTCACAGGTGTTTTCTCTATGCCCCAAGCCCAACAGGCCCTAACGCATGAGCTACCACGTCTGTAGCAGGAGAAGTCACTGGTGAGCAATGGATCAGTAACTGGTCTCCACCACTGTGTGACGGTTCACTGGGGCCAGATCCACATCTTCAGCACTGAGACTTCTGTTGTGTACCAAGGCTGCTCGTTAGCCACAGAGTGACAGGGTATGGGCAAAGCCCGGAAAGCTGAACTGAGTCAAGCGACTCTTCTAGGTTGTCACCATAAAAAGGCAAGCCCTGCTCTCCTAGTGAAGTGTCGGGTGAAAGGGGACGCAAGGTCACCGCCAGCGAAATTACAGCAGAGGTTCCACAGGATGATTGGTTGGTTCCAGCTTCGTGCAGGTCACCATCTGGTGATGTGACAGCGGGGAAAGGCCTTTAGCTTGTCCCAGAGGTCTGTGATTTCTGGTGCTAAAGGCTCTGGAGCAATTTGCTGCATCACATAGTGGGCTGTTAGAGGTGGAACCATATGGGAGAAAAGCTCACGCTACCTATCCTGGCCAGCTGAGAAATTTCAAAGAGAATTTTCAGGTCTTGTTTCTGTTCCTCTGGCTTGTTAAAAGAAAATTGTTTTAGAGCTAAGACTCCCCAGTTTAGACCTTCTTGTGTTCTTCCTTTGCACTATCTGAAGATTCGTGGGTACAGACCAGAGTGCCAACAGGTCTCGTAGCAAAAAGAAATAAAAGAAAAGGAAGAACAGGAGGCCCTGCTGCCTAGAACTGATATAACCTATGAGACGTCAGTCTTGTGAAAATGGTGAGGAAACAAGTAAAACTGGAATAAGAATGGGAAAAATCTGAAGGTCCCACAGAATTGGGGCAGGTTGCTCTTATCTGAGCAGGCTGGAGCCCTCATAAGCCTGGAGTTTTCTCACCTCAATGCGGGGCAGCTAACTGTTCTCTCTGGTCAAAAATAGGATTTGGCTGTATGGCAACAGTAAGATTTTCCATTTCTGTTCATTATCAGCACTCCAGTTGGGCACAGTTTCTGCATTCTTGACTTTGCTAGAGACTTCTGAGTCGATTTATTTGCGTTGCAGTACCAATACCAGCAAGAGAGGGGGTTCACTGTGCCAGGCACTATATATGCCTTAAAGTAAAAGGTGACCCCCATTTTCCCAGGCCACAGCCACCCCAATCTAGGTAAGGCATCATCTGTTGTTATTTAATTTCAAGGAGCCAGAACGGCTCTCTTGAGCACCTAGTTCATATTAATCATAATTTAGATATATTTCTAAAATAACCACCTGGCTCCCTGAGTTTTCACTCCTTGTTCATTGGACATCCCATGGATGAGCATGTCCATTCTCCAAAAACATCCCTTTCTGTTCAAAACCGCTTTCTCCTCATCAGACTCTCTGCTCAGTGCCACCAAGAGACGTGATCTCAAACCCATGGCATCTCTGCACTGAGAAAAGGATGAAATGCAGTATGGTTTTGCCTAAGTTTAACATATTTTGGCTTCCCAGTTAACACCGCACCTGGATTTATGCCAGACTGAAGTTACAAAACATGTAGACATTACTCACAAGAGGCAAGGCCAATGCTTTAAAATAACCTCAAAGTTACTGGCAACACAAAGCCTATTTTTCCAACAAAAATGACTTTGTTAAACACACTTGTGTTATGTAAATTTGGAGACCATGCATGAAAGTCACAGAGGCCTCTCTCAAGATTTGACTCCATGATGAAATGCGTTTCCCTTCCGCCTTTGGCTTCAGTATGTCGTTTCCCTTGTGACCTGGCTGGAAAACGTGTGGTTGCTGGAGATGCTGTTGGATTTCCTGGTGAAGGCCAGTCGCTTCTTCTTCTTCCTCCACGGCAGGCACAGGATTGTGAGTGTAGAGAGGAAGATCTGTCGGAAGTTTGCAGACACCAGGTTGTAGAGGATGGGGTTGATTGCCGAACTGACGTAGAAGAGGACGTTTGTCAGCATGTAGAAGTAGTGGTAGAAGTTGAAAAGGAAACTGCAAGGACAGATGAAAGATAAAAATCTAAATAGAATATGGAGAACTGAAATGGAGAACTGAAATAATTCAAAGTCACAAGGGTGAGAAAAACATGAGCTAACCTTTCTGGGCTGGGGACACGAGCTGACCAATGGTGCATGAGCCGCCAGGAAAACATCTCTGTTTTCAACTGGGACTGGCCAACAGTGGGTCAAACACCTCTATGAAGGTCTTACCCCAATCACTACCAGTTACAAACTTATTTATGCCCTGGGTCCGGATGTGATATTTACCTTGTGCGTTCATTTTGTCTTTGAAAATAGACATTCTTGAAACTGAGAAGCCAGATGGAAATTTGTTTCTGTGTCATGCATATACATGAGCTTGACTTTTCTGGCTGCAGTTCTGGTCTACAGGGCCTGCAGAAGAGCTGAGATCCAGTAACAGATGCAGTTCTCTCCTCCCCCCGGCAGCGAGGGCTGCGTCAGCTCCTTCAGTGGGTCCCTGGGTTGGGATTTGTCTGTAATCTGGGACGGCATTCTCTATTCTGGGGCAAGTTGCATGCATTTGAAACCTATCCTGACCATCACAACGTGATGTTTTCAACTAGAATTTGTTGAAAATGCTTAGTTATTTTTTTTTCCTTTGGGAATATCTTTCCTCGGGACAACTGAGATGAACAGCTCTGAGCTGGTAAAGGGTTTATAAAGGACGTGGATCTCATTTTCAGGAAGATGTTCCCCAGGATCATTTATCTCAGTGGAAATTGCAGACCTTTTTGTTAGTCTGAGCACTGTCTAACAAAAGATAAATAGACGTGTGCTGGAGTACATCACCAATCCCTCCACACCCCCTCAGGACTGCCAAGCACTGCATGGCCCATCCAGCTCCTACAAGCAGAATTTCTCTGTACAGTTGTGAAGAATTAATATAGCAAAAATTTCTCTTCTTCAGGGGCAGGCACATGCCTTTATAAATGAACACATCAAGCTGCTGCAAGCTCTCGATTAGCTACCGTACTGATAGTTCACCATTCACAATATGCCTGTAAATTCAATGCTTTCCTAAAATCGCTCATGGCTTTTAAAAGAAGAAAAAAAAAATAACATGTGAATGCAACCACGATGCATAAATTCACACTAACTGCAGACAGACTTCTCTACCCCTCTTGCTCAAAGCAAACGCAGTCGTTACATAAATGATTGCTGCTTTAAGTGCTTTTTATATAGGAAAGCAAACAAGAAACAACAGTTTGTCCCAGTGTGTGCCTAGAGCTCTGTTTTCACGATTGAAGATAGGTTTTGGTTTTTACTACGGATGGATGTGCAATTCCATTCAGGAGACTGCAATATCGTAAATGACTATTTTTATTGTGCTGGGAGTTTATGAAATTTTAATGTCTTATAGTTGCTCTACTTTTTGGTATTGTAGATTTTCTTTTTTTCTTTTCCTGTTCATTGCAGGAAACAGACCCGGTCCCAGAGAGAACAGGGATGTAACACCATGGGAGGAAAGACACCTTTTGCCCTGAGCGTGTCCCAGGCTAGCTGGGTGGATATCCCCAGACAGCATTAATGCTTAACTGCATATCTAAAATGAATAATGACTTCTGCGACTGCTTTGCAGAGGAACCTGGCCTGACGCAGCAGAAAGGTCGCACGGAGCAGTTTGTGTGCCCTTGCACATCTGTGAATGGCACATGTGCATTCAGAGTAGGTGTGCAATTATCCCTAAATTCTCTGAGAATCTGGACATTTGCTAATCAGTGGCAACTGCTAGTATTTAATTTTGGTCCACTCCCTGCAAACCCCAGTAAATCTCTTGCCCCAGGCTCAGCAAGCAGCACAGTTATTTCCCCACCTGTGTAATCTCCCCTGTCACTAAGGAAATGTGGTGCTGTGGAGCTAAATTGTGTGTTGACAGGAGCTGCTCCATCTTAGAGCCGGTGATCAATATCTCCGCCACGGAGACAGCAATCCACTTCGGATGTATCACCCTCTCCCTGTCCAAATGTCGTTTCATCAAGGACTGTCAGAGGTGAATATCCATCGCCGTTGTTAATGGGGGCGAGACTGGTTGCAGTCACAGAAGAAGGAAGGACATGCTGATGCATCTCGGTTCAAGCTAATGCTGTCTTCACCCACATCTGGGGGATTTAGATGATAAAACTAAAACTTTTAATTTGGCTGGCAAACATGGTAAGAAATCATAGAATCATAGAATGGTTTGGGTTGGAAGGGACCTTGAAGATCACCCAGTCCCACCCCCCTGCCCTGGACAGGGACACCTCCCACCAGCCCAGGTTGCTCCAAGCCCCGTCCAACCTGGCTTTGAACACCTCCAGGGATGGGGCAGCCACAGCTTCTCAGGGCAACCTGCCCCAGGGGATCACCACCCTCACAGGGGAACATTTCTTCCTCAGATCTCATCTCAATCTCCCCTCTTCCAGTTTGAAGCCATTCCCTCTCATGCTATCACTCCATGCCCTTGTAAAAAGTCCCTCCCCAGCTCTCCTGTCTCCAGTCCTTTAGGGACTGGAAGGCTGAAATAAGGTCTCCCTGGAGACCTTGAACTAATCCGAAAGAAAACCCAAAACACCAATTAGGAGGTTGAGGCTTTAACCCCTTTCGTGGAGAACGCCTGTGCTCCCACATCCCCACCTCCATCCCCAAGCTTGCTGGTGCCCCAGCAGCCCCAGGCTGACCCCGCGCCCCGTCCCGACACGGGGACACCTCGTCCCCCACCTCCTGACTCACTCTGTCCAGTGGCTGGAGGGGACATAGCAGAACATGAGACGCCGTATGTGATACGGGAGCCAACAGACCACGAAGGCAATGACCACAGCACCTGCAAGGTATGAGAAAGGCCCATTACTTTTCGTGAGCAATTCTTCACTGGGGGGGGTGAAAAAGCGACCTGTCCGTGTGGTGTTTATGGCTGCAAACTTTTCCTAAAGCACCGCTTTGTTCTTCTATTGCCGTTGTGCAAAGAATTAACCCCGAGGGACAACCACACTGTAAACATCAGTAAAAACAAGCGTAACAGGAATAACAGAAAATAGCAATAAGCGTGAGGGCAGCGACGTGATGAAGAAAAGACGGTACGATACAGATAAAGGACTGCTGGTGCCTCGTTCAGACACTGGCTTAAACGCAACTGCATTTGCATCTGCCCTTGCGTTTCATGCCCTTGGGGCACCGGGTATGTTGTCCAAAGTACTCGCAGAGACCGTTAGTGTGTGTTTTTCATCCAGGTAGACAGGCAGCCAGGAACACTGTAATCCCATTAGTTCGTTGTGCGGAGCCACTGGCCGCAGTCCCCGCGGAGCTGAGGACCATTAAACAGCCTCAGGAGCCGCGTCCCAGGGGCAGGGCTTCTCCTTTTGTTCTACATCTGGGCAATACCCGAGCCAGTGACTGCAAGAGGTTTGGGCCTGGACGTTGCCATAATAAAAATGATTAATTAAAGGGTAAGCAGAGAAAAGGTGATAGGTTGGGTTTTTTTTTTTCCTTTCCAGCTTATAGCTGAGGGACAGAGAATAGTGGAAAATAAAATGCAACAACTCTGAAGGAGAAAAGTGCTGATGGTAGAGTGCATTTGTCAACCTAGATTAAAAAATAGATTTATCAGGCAATCAAGGGAAAGATTTGTTTCCTTTTATAATATGCATTTCAACCTCTGTATGAAATGGCAGGATTCTGGCAGAATCCTAGCAGGAACTAAAGAAATCTCAGTTAAAACATAACACAATAAAAGACAAGAAGAAAATCAAGGCTAAATAAAATAATTATGTTAATTTTTTATCCCAAATTTGCTCTACAGAGAATAAGGGCCGCATCACTCTTGTCCTTTTTGTGACCTGTGAAGGGCTCGGAAGCAGCAGAGCTCTCTTACAGAGCTACGCACCGCCAGTGCAATGCGGATTTGGCACCGGGAGCCAAAGGCTGCTTTTCCTTCTGCTTTGGGATTGAAAATATTTATGTGGATATGTCCCAAACCCAGATCCCATCATCCCACAGGGACGACGCCGTAGCTCACAGAGGAGATATTCAGAAGATGTATTTCCCTCAAAAAATGCGGTCCAGGAGGAGCAAGTCTGGCTGTGGCTGCATCTCCCCATCACCGTTACTCGGCCAAGAGGCACAGGGGAGGAGTCAGTAGCGGAGCGGGGGGGAAGCATCTGCGCCCTACTTTTGTGGGTGTCACCGCTAGCGGAGTCACTGCCTGATTTGTACAGAAATTAAGTAACTCCTGGTGTCCAGCTCCGTACTCGCAGCCTCACTTCAACTCCATGTGCTATCTCTCTTGTTAAACACAAAAGTAACAATGGAGACGGTTATATTCTTTTAGCATCAGTCTGCATGGTGGTGTACGACAGCATCTTCCAGGAACGCTGCTAAAGCCATTTATTCAATAAAGTTTTCGGCAACTGAAGGGACACGCTTTGGAAAGAAGGCCACAGGGTCTGTTTTCATTCTCTTGTCCAAGTGAATTCATTATTTCAATCTGAATATTTTTGGCTGCTATATGGCCATTGTGATTGCAGATGTAATTCATCACCAGACGGCCTGCAGCTCTTCAGACGCCATCAAGTGAATGAATTTGACCTACGCCTGATCCTACCCCGAGGAGCTTTGCTGGGACTTTGACGGGGACAGCCGCTGAGTGACACATGGCAGAGGAGAAGTGGGGAGGTCCACCGGGAAGCTCGAAGGGAGCGCTGGCTGCCCGCCTTACTCTCACATTTCTGGGCACCTGCTTTTGGCCACCTCCAGAAATTAACTTCTTTGTCAGATGGACCTTTGGTTTGCCCTTCATGGAGCACTCCACCCAGGACTCCCCAGGAGATCCCTCCCAAGGGCCACAGGAGAAGCGATGCTCTCCAGCCTCTCCCCCTCCATCCATCAGCATCGGGCCAACGGGAACGAGCCAAGATCACAGCTCCGGTCCATCTGCTTTCCCGGTGCCCGTACAGGATTAGCTGGATTTTCAGGCTGTGAAAGCAGCTTCCCACATGGCTCCCAACACAAGTTCATTTGTACACATCACAATTTTTTGCAGAAACCTCTGTGCTCTGGCACTCCCCAGGTGTTACCCCTGCACGCAGCTCTTTAAGAACGGCAGGATCTGGATTCTTTCTGCAGCCGATTTTAGGAGTCTCGCACATCTGCCTGTTAAATTTACCAACACATTAACTGAAAGTAGTTTCCCCCCTGTAAAGGATCTCTGCTTCTGTTGCACAGACAATGCTCTGCCAAATAATATGGAGGCAGGGATCGATAGCAGCAAAAACACATATTGAGAGAAATATCTGCTTGAGTTCAGCAAACGAATAGTCAATTAGGTAATCTGTGGTAATTCTGCAATATCACATGCAATCACTCTGCAATTAAAACTCTATTAAACACATAGCTAAGTGCATTGGAGACACTTATGGCCTGATTTGGCAATCCCAGCTGGGGAGCACGCTGCGCGCTTCTGCGCCGCCCGCCTCTGCCACACAGGTTAAGACACCCCGACCTGTATTTGTCACCCTTAATCCGCAGGTTTCAATTTTAACATACAAAGGATCAAGCAGATTTAGGGTGGCGATCCTGCCCTGTTGGGTCCCCTCCCCAGGGATGAATATGAAACTTGGGAATGTGTTGACTTTCGCCTAATACCGAATGAAAGTGTCCTTCTCCCCGAGATACCCGCTGCCTTTTGCTGCTGCCTCGTGCCTCCCTGAGCACACGCTTATCGAAACGGATGAGCTGTAAAACAAATGCTGGGCAAAGGTGGCTGCCAAAATGATGGTTTGTAATTGTTATCAGCTCCTAGGACGTGTTCTCCGTTGTCAAAGGTTTGACACAGGAGTTTCTTGGGTGAGATGGAGCAGGTCAGCCTGCTGGGGAAGGATTCCACCCAACGTGTGATGGGGGTGACTGTCCAGGATGGTGTTTGTGAGGTTGGAGATTTCCTGCCTCTGTTTTTTTGAACTAAAAATAAACCAGACGCATCCCTCACTTCTAATTAATTCAATGCAGTTTTAATAGGAGCAGGGCTGCTCCACAAAATTCTCCTGTTTCCCACATTGGAGCAAACATGGTGCCAAACCTACAGATCAGCCCAGGGCTGGGGAGCGGAGAGGGGACCCGAAAAGGCCACCCCCGGTGTGCCGGGGAATGATCCTTCCTCTGGGCTGCCTCTTCCTTTCCCTTCTATATCAGACTCCCAATTTAAACCTCTATTAAAACCCGAATTATTGCATCCTGTGGCTCTCTGTTTTGTCTCATAATGGCTGTATTCTCTGCCCGTTTGAACCGTGTCCCGAGGAAGAAGGGGAGAGAGGAAGGAGGAGCGGCGGAGGACGAGCTCTTGTTTGTTTATCGCGCAGGAAATCCTGCAGAGGGAATCATGAATTTTGAGTGACAGCTTTTTCATTGTGCAAAAGAAGATTTAAACTGTGCCAGTCTCGATTTTCAGATTAAACTGGACACGGAAGCAATCCTGGAAGTTAAAATTATATTAGACTGCACTGTGTATTTTATTTTACCTTGTGTGCATCCTGCGGCTGAGGCTGGGAGACAGCCCTTCTCCAGGGCCAACGTCTCGAAAGACTCACGGTGGGTTAGCATGAGTGCGAAGCAATATAGCATGTGTAAAAAGACCACAGTGGGTGCTCGGTGACTGGTTTGACTGGGCATGGGGACCATGCCTGGGAGGGATTTTCAGCTCCCCATCCATCTTCTGGGGCCATCTGAGCCTCAGCGTGACTCAGTGCACTGGGATGGTGATGGGTAATGTGCCACCACTGCCGACTCACGTGGGACCCCAGGGATCTGCTGCAGTATAAAGCACTTGGCTGGTGTTTTCCTCCTCGCTTTAGCCCTTCCATCCCCTTCGGGGTTGTGCTGAGTCACAGCTCTGCAGCTCTGGGGTGGCCCTTGGTGAAGGTATCCCTCAGTCCTCTCCTCCATTCTCTCCAGGAGAAGGGAAAAAGAGATGCTGCTCCCTCTTTTAACCACCTCAGCTGTTGCTAAGGCCTCCAGAGAAGCTCAGAACCATCCTTCCTTGATAGTTTTCTTCAGATTATTTTGGCCAATTCATTTAATTTTCTCTGCATTTCTAGGGGAGCTGAAATGCACACAGCTGGGGAACAGCCTGTTGTCATTTCTGAGCAAAGGCAGGAGCCGTTTGGGTACGTACTGACCCACCTGAACAACTGCTCTCAGCCTTTTCTGCATTTCAGCTCATCAGTGGCCTTGTGTCTCCAACACTGCCCAAGGAACGCACGCTCCATAGAATCACAGAATGGTTTAGGTTGGAAGGGACCTTAAAGATCATCTCATTCCACCCCCCTGCCCTGGGCAGGAACACCTCCCACCAGCCCAGGTTGCTCCAAGCCCCGTCCAACCTGGCCTTGAACACCTCCAGGGATGTTACAGAATAATGTATATGACAGTGTTATGGGGCTTATGTCAGGGATTGGCATTAATGCTGATTTCTGGAGAAACAGCCCTTGTGTATTCAAAGCCCCTGAGTTTTAGATACTTATTTTGTTGATGCCATTACAAGAGAATCTCTCACAAAGGGGAACAAGTGTCACCGTGCCGTTTGACAGGAGAGATGGTAAAAGCTGGGCTAACTAGATGTGGCTGGCACGGCCTAGTTAAACCTCGAGGCGCTGTTTATATTAACATGACGCACTACCTGATGGGTCGTAGGCAATGTTTATACCAGCGAGCCCCAAACTAGGGATTGCAGGAGCTGCAAGGGTGGGTATAAACCTAATAAAATTAAAACTGCTTATGCTGGTATTTGGGTCACAAGGCTGCAGAAGGAAGGATTTCCATAAAAGCCGATAACAACCAGCGGAGATTGGGGACCACCAGTATGCACCAGTAGTGCTCAGGAGAGCAAAGGAGGAGAAACTGGGAATAGCAATGAGCCTGGAGAGCCCTGATCTCCTTTAGACAGCACTGAAAACATGCAGCATTTGCTGGATACAATCCCCCTGTGCTCTTGCACATGTTACTGAGCAGTGTAAACATTAGATTTGACTCCTTAACTTCCATTCCCAGCAGCCAGAGATCTGCTTTTTGTCTTTCTGCATAATTTTCCTTCTTTTTTTTTTCCTACTGCGGGATTGTCTCTCTTTTGGATTAAGGGGTAGAAGACACTATCTTGCTTGAAAGGAGCCATGTTCCCCTAAATACTTCTTTGTTAATGGCAGTGAGACAGCAGAGTGAATAGAAAAAAATCTGGCATGCAAACCCCATGTATTTTACTCAGATTATATTCTCCAGTCCTGGTTTTCAATGGCTTCAGATGACAGATTTGAAAATAGATGTGAATTCCTGCCCCTGCTCGTGCTG
This sequence comes from Charadrius vociferus, assembly GCF_000708025.1. Classification (NCBI taxonomy): domain Eukaryota; kingdom Metazoa; phylum Chordata; class Aves; order Charadriiformes; family Charadriidae; genus Charadrius; species Charadrius vociferus. Next base: position 6,928,474 of record NW_009661368.1, read on the forward strand.
GTGGTTAAATCGCCCACTGGCGCCGGTTTCGTCCGTAAGCAGCAGGGCAGCAAGCGAAGGCTAAAAGCAATCCCAAGAAGAAGGTCCAAGCAGCACGACCCTGATGACACAGTGCAAACCGGGGTGTCTTCTCCAGTCTCCTTCCAGGATAATTAATTGTTGGGAAGAGGAAGAAGAAGTTGCTTGATTCCATTTAAACTTCATTCGTGGCATTCCCCCCCCCGCCCCGGGGATGCCCGGGTGTTTGGAGGAGAAGGAAGAAGCAAGAAAATTTCCCCTTTGAAGGACAGAAAAGGGTGTTTCCTCCTCACCAGGTTCAAGGCTCCTTTTATTCGGTAAGATTAGGAATAACCTGAACTGGCATCCTCTGCAGCCCCTTTCTCCTTTCCTCTCCAATTTTGAGTTTCACACATTCTTTGTTCCTCCCAGAACGGTTTCTGCTGCAGAGGGACCCTGGGCTGCATTTACTGCGTGCTTTTGCAGTGACTAAGACCCTGGCCAGACTTTATGTTTAAAAACACATCAGTTAGCTTTTTAAACACTCGTATGGACAGGGTTTAACACCTGGAAAATCTGCTTGCTGGGCATGACCAGCCCTGGAGTTGTCGTCACAGATGCAGCCACGAGAGCCTGAATCCCCGTAGAAATACCTCGACAGCCTGAGCCGCAGTGCCAGCGCCGGGACACGTCTTGGGAGAGGAGGAAAAAAGTGTCCCTGTCCCGAGAGGTGCAGCCGTGGTCCCTTTCTGCTCCTCAGAGGGTGTTTACAGAGCGCTCCAACACTGCTCTCTTTATGTCGCTTGGCAGGCTGTAAAGTAAACCCACACGTACAAACATCTCTGGGAAATATATACAACTGTTATATAGCTAATTTATCCTCCCGAATTTCAGTGTGACGCTTCAGCTGTTAAACTCAGCTTCTACTCACACTTCATGTCACCGGGGTTTTGCTGAACTCCGCTTGGAGTTGCTCAGACTTTTTATTAAGGATACAAACTGCCACGAATTTAGTTCATTTCTTGCAAAAGAAATGATTCATGGACAAATCTGATTTCCTCAGAATGTAGGAATAACAAAATACAACTGTTTAAGGAGTAGATTTTCAGACTGGTGCTCTTCTGTGTATTGTGGCTGCAAAATGTTTGCTATTTGTTATTCCTGTTTGCGGGGCGGTTACACTAAATCTCACAGCAATATTCTCCTCCTCAAGTGGATAGCTCTGACTTGGAACATGGGTACAGAGAAATGAATGAACTCTTCGAAACATTTGTTCAGAAGGGGACTTATTCATGTACAAATTAATGACATGTAGGCTGCGTGGAGACTTCATTAATGGTTGGCATTTGTCGAGTATCGAAGAAATGAAGAGACTCCAAAATTATAATTTTAAAATTCTTAGACTTTCAGTAAAAAAACTTGACTTCATGTCCTAAAAAGCATCTTAGGGAGGCATCACCCAGCCAGCTGCGGGAGACTGAAGGATATTCTTTTAATTGGTTAAACCTCTCTAAGTGCTTTATAATTGCTTTTACTCAGCAGCTTCTGTAACGGAGCAAACGTTACCTGGAACTGATCACATTTTAATAGGCTCAGCCAATGCCCACCCAGGGATGCGCAACGCCTCCCCTCGATGTCCATCAATTTGTCTCAACATCATTACCAGAGCTCAGCTGTGCCATGCAATACCTCCTGCCTTCCATCCATGGTGGGAACCCACCTGAGAGGCGGTCGGGGAGGTGTTGAAGGCTGCTCGGGCTGGTGTATCGATGGGGACAATTAGTCCGTGTCACAAAACTGTCCTCTTTCGAGAAGATATGTTGGCCGAACAGTGCTTTCAGCCTGAACCCAGCCCTGATCTTCGAGCAGCTGTTTGGAAATGTGAGACTGAGATGGGGAAGATTTATGTTGCCTCTCTCTGTCTGGATACGGTATGCAACGGTCTGGGCAGCGTACGTGAGGTTTTACCTGCTGAAGGCTGCTTATTCTGAAGGGCGCGCGTGTGCATTTTGGATTTATTTAGGATCTTATCAAATGATTGGCGTATCGGGCTATGCAATCAGAGAAGCTTCACTCTTCCATGAAGCATCACATAGCGCCCAAGAGACTCAGCTTCCCAGCACCACAATACAGTCACCGATTAATAACAGCAACCGGCGGTGGTTTATAACCGGAGAGATGGAAGGGATATCGGCTGGATGAAGGAGGGTACGGAATCTCTTGGCGGGAGGTATTTCCAGCGGCAGCGCTGGTGCAGACGTTGCCCTGTTATCCTCACAGAAGAGCTGGGAAGCCGCCAGCACCCCGAGCTCTCTCAATTTGGATCCTCACACCTGGGGAACGCTGTCAGCAGAGAGGCAATTACAATCAGAAATCCCACGCTTAAGGAATTAACGATCTGGCTCCCAGGCAGCGGGGCTGACAGGTTCCTTGATCCCGATCTCCCTAATTATTTTGTACGCAACCAAAGTCAGGCTGAGCCAAGAAACCACATAAATGCTGGCAAAGAGGAGGAAAATGGTGTTGTGGATGTTTTGAATGAAGCTGTTAGCCTGACCGCTTTTAGCTCCTATTTCAAGATAAATAAATACATAATCTCAGTACATCTGGAGGAAGGAAGAAAGGTGTTTGCTGCTCTGATCTCTGCACAACAGCTCTGCACACCAGGAACTGCACAAAATTATTTTTGGAGGGATAGTTATACAAGTTCTGAAACACTTCACCTTTAAAACAAAACCAAGCTCTCTGTACTTCAGGCCAAAGTTCTCTTTTGGAAACGGAAAATACTTTGAACCCCACGAAGCTCTGATTTTGTGCCAACAGTTTTATTAGTGTGGACAAGCATCGTTTTTCTTTTCCCACCCTCTTCCATAAACTAACCTAGACTGCGTACATGGTCTTGGCTGCTGTGGATCCCAGGATAAATAATGTGTGTCCTTGTTTACTTTTTGCTACTTTTCAGACAGCTCAGAGGCCTGGATTATTGAAAAAAAAAAGTTGAGAGGAACAGGTGGCAAAAGGAAATGTGAATCAAGCACCTCCAGTAATCAAGTGCATCTGAAAAACGAAATGAAGCTGAGTTTCACTCACACTCGCTCGATAAAAAAAGCCTTTCTGCCTGCTGGGGTGAATCACCGACAAAACTGACGGTGGGTTTCTTATTTGCAGGATCTTCCTCAGTCCAGACAAGCAACAAGTGACCGCGCTCTCGCTGCTCTCCCAGCAGGAAGGGAGCACAGTCCTGCTGCCGGGGCGGCACCGCCGAGATGCACGTGAACACCAGCAACGGAGCTGGTGAGGGGTCTGGAGAACAAGTCTTGTGAGGAGCACCTGAGGGAACTGGGGTTGTTTAGTCTGAAGAAAAGGATGAGGGAAGATCTTATTGCTCTCTACAGCTCCCTGAAAGGAGGGGGTCGAGAGGTGGGCGTTGGGCTCTTCTCACAAGTTACAGCCCATAGGACAAGAGGAAATGGCATTAAGTTGTGCCAGAGGAGGTTTAAGTGAGACATCAGGAAAAACTTCTACACTGAAAGGGTTATCAAAGACTGGCACAGGCTGCCCAGGGGAGTGGTTGAATCGCCAACCTTGGGTGTATTTAAAAGCCATCTAGATATGGTGCTCAGGGACATGGTTTAGAAGTGGGCCCAGTGGAGTTAGATAACGGTTGGACTTGATGATCTTGAAGGTCTTTTCCAGCCATAACGATTCTATGGTTCTATGATCCGTGCATCGCTGCCCATGGGGCCACGTCCGACCTGCTTTTGCACCATTTCAGGCTCCAGACTCTCGCTTTTGCTAACTTTTCTCAGCTTTTGCAGTACATAACAAAAGCAAAAATTTGCCTGGAGGAGAAGAAGATGAAAATTAAGCTTATTGTTCGGAGAAAGAAGGGATGTTTTTCAGTGCCTCGGAAGAAACGTGGAGCTGTTGGTGAGGGATGCTCTTCCACCACCACCGAGCAATGCCCAGGGAGTGGCGGGTGTAAATTTAGGTCTCTCCGTTATTATTCATGAAGAGCTCTCTCCTCTTGATGTAGAAAGAGTATACAATACTAAAAGGAGAGAGAGAGGTGTGAGATGTTGAAGCGCAAGTGAGAAAAGGCAGCTTCTCACTTAATGGCAGTAGGCAAAAGCGTTAAGAAACAGAAAAAGATAGCAGGGAGCCCAGGGGCTCGCACAGCCCCGTCCTCCAGGCTCGGCGCCAAAGTGGGGCTGCCTTCGTATCCCTGGGTGGATGATGGTGAACCGGCGTGCAGAGAGAGTAAATGACCTCAGCCCAACAAGGTAATTATGGGGAATTTAATGTCTTCTGGGTTTTTCTATCCTTTTTCTCAGTTGGCATTTCCCAGCAGGGTGTTGGAAGCCGGGGTGCACGCGGTGGCTTGCCTACGGCGTGGGCATAGCGCCCTGCGAGGGATGCATCCCTCCTGGCACACAGCTGGAAAAAGCTTATGGAGGTTCGTGGTGCCTTCCTGAGGGATTTATTTCCTTGTTCAAAATGTGGCCTTGGCTACATTAGCATTTATAAGCATTGGTATCTCATCAATGCTTATCAATCCTTCAAGGGAGGGTGCCGGGGGGATGGGAACAGTCTGTTTCCAGCGGTGCCCAGTGACAGGACAAGAGGGAACGGGCACAAACGTGACCATGGGCAGTTCCATCTCCACCTGAGGAGGGCCTTCTCTGCTGTGAGGGCGGCAGAGCAGTGGCACAGGCTGCCCAGAGAGGTGGGGGAGTCTCCCCCTCTGGAGCCATCCCAACCCCGCCTGGACGCCGTCCTGTGCCACTGCTGGAGGTGCCCCTGCTCTGGCGGGGGGTGGGATGGGGGAGCTCCAGAGGACCCTTCCAGCCCCCACCAGTCTGGGGTTCTGGGATTCAAAGCCCTTCATTTACAAAAGCTTGGCCATGAAAGCTTTCTGCTATCAAACTCTCCCCATCTAACATGCGCGAGGACTCTCACCGTTTATAACCAGTACTGGCATACTTTATTAGGTCTTTTTGGGTACTATTTTTGAACAGCTTTTGCTTTATCATTTGTCAGTTTAAGCTACCAGATTCCCTGGTCTTTTCCTCAGCTTATTTAATTAAGCCATCCAGTATTTTGCAGTACAGCTCAATTCCTGGGTGCTGGATGTTTTATTTAACCTTTGTCTGAACCAAAGCTCTGCAGAAAAAGAAAAGGAATAAAGCGATATATGCAAGGTTTAGGCTGCCATTGAGTGCATCATTAAAATGCTGGGCTAGTTTTGCTTTTTCAGAGAGTCTGTGTGTGAGCAGGTCTGTTCTTTAGCTTTACGTACCAAAAAGCAAAGGCAAAAGAAAAGGATTATGTGTGATTACCCTAAATGTGGTTGTTTGGAAGAATAAAAAAAAAAATAAATTGAGTTCCTTTCTGTCTTTGTCCATGGCAATCACAGTTCTGTCTATCTTCTCCATGAAGTTGTGAATACCCACCTGAGCAGTTCATAAATGACCACTTGCGCTCACAGCTATTAATGTTGTTTGAGACGTTTCATGTGCAAACGTGAACCCTTTATTGCATGTGAAATATGAATGAAGGTATTTTCCAGAAGAGGGCTTGGGAATTTGACTGAAATCTGTTTAGATAGCCAGTCCTCAAAGGGCTGCAAAATTTAGTTAAAACCATATAAAAAGCAGCATTTAAAAAAAAATAAATAATTCTGCTGCACATTAATTTAGCTTGTGGCAAAAAATATGGGTTTTTTTAGTATATATATATTATGATTAGCTGGGTCAGAGCCTGCAAAACATTGGGCGTGATATCTGGTGGGAGAAGGTAAAGTGCAGCTCACAGAAGGTTTCGTGCGTGTCCCATGGGAACTTTGCTGAGTTACTAATGAGACGTTTGGCCCCCACCAAAGGAGATAAATCAGAGTCACCCTACCCCAGAGCTGCGCACTTGACTTGGGGAGACGTCACGTGCGGGACAGGAACAGGGGAATTCTGTCCCCGCAGACAGCACAGCGATCGCCGCTGCCACTGCCTCGCTTCAGGTTTTCAAGTGTGCCGTGGAGTTATTTCTGGGTTGTTATAGAATATGAGGTGTATGGGATCAGGTGAGGACTCTTTTGCTGTCAACCCAGTGTTGCCAACATCAGAGTTTTGAAGAGGAGAAACACTAGGAAGAGTCTGATTTGATCAAAAATATATTTTTTTTTAATATCTGACTCATTTGGCCATTTTTTTTCCTAGCAGAGAGAGGAAAATTGAAATCTGAATTAAAGCTGTGATTGATTGCAAGAAACTCTTTTCTCCTGTGTGTGTATCTTCAGGGGAAAACTGATTTTCCACACACCTCTAATGAAACAACAAACATGTTCAGAGCAGCTCCTGCTTTTACTGTGGGAGCAGGGGAAGGAAACCCACCAACACCCACTTTCCAAAGTCGTTGCTTGTAACAGCGGAGAGGAATTTGCACATCTGCTTTCCCATGGGCAATGCCAGTGGGGCTGCGTACCCTCTGCTGTGTGACCACGCCAGCTCATCTGCTCAAACCCATTCCCACAGAATAAGTTGGGTTTTAAAACTACGTCAGTCTCCTGGTCACAATCAGAGCCTAAAAACACCAGCCGAAAGAGAGGTGTTCAGGCCCGAGTGGGTCAGAAATAGCAAAAGAAACAGGAAAACTTGGTATTATCAAGTTGTTTCTATTTCACAGAACGTAAAACATATTTTTTAATGAAATTTGAAATTTTCATTAATCAGTTTCTCCCCCACTGAGCGCAGTTAATTCAATATTGCTCAAATATATCTTTTTTTTTTTTTTTTTAAATCCTTTAAGAGAAGTTTAGGACTCAGAAAAGTGCCTCTGGAAGAAAAATAGAATAGTGATGGTAAAATTCCCTGCAAAACTCTTGGTGACTTAGCAAGAAATAGATGAAGAAGGAAAGAAACCAAGAGAACAAAAAAAATTATTTTCCAAACTCTGGAGCTTTGAGACAAGAATTGGGCAATTTCGACAGATGTCAAATCATTTGGGGGCAATTTGGCTTTCCAAAAAGAGCTAATTTTCCTTTAAAACATGTTTTGGGTGAAAGGGTTGACCAATTTCAGCCTATTACTCCTCAAATTGCATTTACTTAGACACCTCTAGCCAGTTCCATGCCAAATACGTGAATACTTACGTAGGACCCTCACGCCGTGCTTCAAGGCTTGCACGCGGCTGGGCTCCATGGACATGCTGAGCATCGTCTGCTGCCCGCCGATGGTGCAGACCTGGTTTTCCTGGGCAGCCTGTTTGAACATGACCATGAGTTGGTTGGCGATGATGGTGTTGAGCACAGAAATGACGACCATGGGGAACACGAAGGAGATGAAAGTGTTGACCTGCGGGGAAAAGATGTGGCACGGTCAAGGGATGAGAAGGACCAGTGGAGCAGGAGATTGTGTTTTATTTCTCACAGCAACAGAGAAACAGCCTGCAGTGGAAATGTCTTCCCTCCTCTTACTGTGCTGCCTTTGGCTTTTGAAGGCTTATTGCACAGAGGGAAAACTCAAACACCGCTGACATACATTCATCCACTGTGGGTCAACACTCAAAAAAAGCAAATTCATTCACATCCAATTATGTTGTCTTCCCCTTTTCAGTGCAGTTCATTGCCAGAAATGTCTCCACCGAAACATGCCACTGATCTTTCCATCTTGCGAACAGCAGGATGCTGCTTAGCTTTCACTGTGCGTAGCGTGACTTCTAAATAACAGTATGTTCTTGTATTTTTTCTTGATTATGAGCACTCCTAGAGATCTTTTTAACTTTCTTTTTTGTGTTCTGTCCTTTCCTTGCAGATTTAATGACAGCGTTTCGTTATCTCGTAATTAAATTATCCAATAAACCTTGTGCCTTAAAGGATTAAAATTGATCGGAATAAACAAGTGGAAGTTGTAATGGTTTTAGTACAAATTATTTGATTACTACAGTTTTGATAAAATTAAATGGAGGATCAAATTAAGCAGTGATTGAATCAAGTGGAAGTCACTGTTCGTGTCAAATGAGAGCAGGAAGGCTTTGTGAGGACCTTATGGGCTGTGGAGGAACCCTGATGGAGTGGAGCTTAACCGACAGCAGCCCGTGGATGCAGAAGGTGGTGCAGGTTTTGCCTGTGTGTCTGTGGCAAAGCTGCCGTGGTGGGGTGGGGGGCTGCCCTGCTCACCCCCCTGCCACACAGAGGGGTTGGAGGTTGTCCTCCGTGGCTCAGGAGGATGCTCAGCACATCCCCGAGATGAGCGTGGGACAAAACCGAAAGCTCCTTCAATTTGTAAAATCTCAAAATACTTCCAAGAATTAAGCCGTGTGCTGCAAATCACTGTGGAAGCAATTTTATTAAAAGTGATAAAATGACAAAAAAACCCAAACAACTACAAAACCAGTAGGGAACTTTGCCCTGTGGCAGGGTTACAAGGCACACTAGCTTCTTCCCCAGATCAGCACGTATCTTGCACCTCGGTGCGCTAAAATGCAGGAGCAATCCTGCACTCCGAGCCAACCCCACATCCCTCCAGGAAACCAGGAAAGCCTCATCTACAAACCGGTGCTCCATCTGCTCGCCTGGAGGTGATCCCTCTCCACCCCCCACCCACGCGGCACCACCACCTCACTGCACAAGCATTCGCTGCCCACCCCATATCTAGTGCAGGTGTGTGGTCTCTTTGCTCTGGAGGGATTAAAAAGTGCCAGAAAGGAATGGAAAGATGGAGAAAGAATCCAACCATACCCCAGGGATGCTACAGGGGATCCATAAAAGAAAGAACTAAGTATATGGGGAGCAGGTGCACTGGCAATCAGAAGCACTTAAGTGTCTTTGTTAACAAATTTGAGAAAGATGCAACTCCTCTTTTGGTGAAGACAGGCAATGTCATTGTTGCCAAAGTTTTCTTTAGATGGATGAAGTCTCTGCGGAGCTTTGTGCTCCGATGCATCTCGCAGAAGGACCAGCTGGGTTTCGTCTCCCACAACCCCCATGGTGAGAGCATCTTCTCTCATTTATGCTGTAATAATAACAGAGCTCCTCTGCGGACTGAGGAAATTCCTAGATACAACTTTGCCCTAGCTATAAATTAGTCTTGCCTAATATAATTATGCAGAACTCAAAAAGTCTTTTCTGAGCTTTCATTAAATCCTTGATTCATTCCATAATTGCATTGTGAAGTCTTTAAAGAGCTTGGGAAATTGTCTAGAATAGCATTGACTTTCCCTTTTATGAATTGTTATGGTGAAAGTGTGAAAATTGCATGCTTTCTATGAAAGGCTATATTTAAAGATTTTTTTCCATGTCTTGATTTGTACCAAAACTCTCGTATAGTTAAAAAAAAATAATCAATATTTTCCCCGAGGCAGAAGGTTTTAATTTGTGGAAAGAATTATTTACAACACAAAATCCTGCGAACAATAAAGGGTAGAAAAGCTGATCCCCCTCCTGCAAACCGTCCGTATTCAGTGTTTTTTCTGGCGAGCTGCTTGCTGGGTTGTGAGAGTGCGGACCCCGGCGCACCGCGCACGTCAGTGCTATAGCACTTCATTTCCAGGTGACTTTGCTCACTGCTGGAGCTGGTGCCTCAAACACCTCTTCAAAGCCAGGGGAAAGTTTCCCACTTGCTTTGCGAGGAGCGGGCCCGGGATCCCAGGGCTACACGTTCAAGGTCTTCAGGGGGAGGAAGACTTGTCTAGGTGTTTAATGGGTTTTTTTACAGCACTGAAACTCCTAACACCAGTGGGACTAAAGTGGCCACAGCTGTCAGTGAACACCCATGGGAGCCTTTGAGTCCTTATATACCTTTACAGATCACTCTGGCCCCAGGGAGGAGGATTTAGACAGTGTCCAGGTTCATTTTTGACCTGAAAGCGTTGGGCTTTATGTTGGCTTACCATGGAAAGGACAGCTCACATGATACTGGATCTACACTAATTCTGTATTCAGGCTTTTTTGGATGCCCGAGCAGAGTGGCCTGGCCATATCTCTGCTGTCACCAAGTGTGGGTCAGTCTGATTCTCCTCTCCGTTAAAACTGATGTGTTCGCATCGGTGTAAATCCACCAGATCTGAGTTTCTGCTCGGCACCGTGATGCGCAGCACGAGCACAGTGCAGAAGCACAAAGCTGTACACGGGAAGGCTTAGCACTGGCTGCTTTCTGGTGTAAAAAAAAACCCCAACATCACAAACCCCATGACTGTGTGCTAAATCCTCAGGAAAAAAAAAAAGAAAAAAGAAAATCCAATACTACAATGTTTGCCACTGGCAGGAGAGAATGAAACACTAACCCACTTCCAGGCTGCTGTCGCTCCTGCAATCAGTGCAGTCCTAAAAGCCATTCAAACTCCAGGCTGGCAGCATCTGTGGGATGGGATTAGTCCTCAGGGCCAAATCGTGTTTTGTCTCGTACAGAACAGCAACCTTCCCTTCCAGCACTGCCTGAGCAGCAACACTCCGAGACCCGAATCACTTCTCCAGCTGCGCCGCGCAGGACGGTGACCACCTAGATGCCATCTGAGGGTGAGCTGCCAGCAGAAATCTCTGCCTAGACCCTGTCCCCGTGGAGCCGTGCCCGAGATATCCGATCGCTTGAGGGATGCAAAGTGACACCCACTCTGACCCAGCCCGTCCCCAGGTCCCCAGGGGTACAATGCCTGCGCGGTCCCCCACGGCGGTGATGCTGAACCTCCCCAGCCCTGTCCTGGTGGCCGTGGGGGTCCTGCCCTGCCCAGGCCCCGAACCTCCCTGGCTCTCCAACAATGACGCGCTTTTCATCCCAGCTTTCTCTTCGCCCTCTATTGCCAAAGGTGGTTTTAATTCCCGCTGAAACATGAAGCATTAAAATGACGCAGGGTTTTGCAGGACAGAGAAGACAGAGCAAATCTGGGGATGGGGCTTCATGAGCTCTTGAGAAGACAAATGGAAATGTCTGGTAATTAAGGCACATTTCTGGAAGGGAAAAAATGCAGTTATCAGCCTCTCTCGGTCAGCTCAACAAAAATCAGACTTTGCGTGAGACTAGAGAATTCAGCATGATGTGAGCTTTCTTCTTCCTTCCAAACAGAAGTGTGGGAGAGACATGGGGAAAGGGACCAGAAAAATCAAGCGACACAAAAGCAGAAGGCAGCTCTCGGGTTGGTGACTCTTCCTAAATCTTTTGTATGGAAAACTGCTCCCCTGGCTCCGCTGAGCTTCATGCTGATGTGATTTGCTTTTGCCAAGTTGTCCCGCAAATTATTTGGCTGATGTGGTTTCCCTGGGTTACCGCTAAAAGCAGACATCAGCTCGCTTGTGACAGTGATGGAGAAGATGAGCGTGTAACCTCATGGAGGGACTCCCCAGAGGGCTTAAACAAGTCCTGTAAATCGGAAGTTTTGCAAAGGTTTATTCTTTTGTGCTTTAAGGTGACTTCTGGAGGAACATGGACTCAGAAGGCATTTTGGAAGAAGATGGTTTTTCCATCCCGCCTACAAGCCCAGACTTTTATCTTATCTGTATCTGAAGGGGATGAGGGGCAATATTACAGGTTATGGGCATTTACAGGTCACCTTTGCTCCCAGCAAAACTCAGTCGCCTGAACTACCTGCAGCTGACTGTTCCCCTGGTCCTCCAGCGCACGGCTTTGGAGGGGAACGGAACTCTTAATAAGTGTTTGTAGATGCTTTATGAGGTCTTGGAGCACTGAAGTGGTTAAAAGTAAAAAAAATAGGCTAAAGGCTCTTCCTGGAGATACAGTACCAAGTTAAACACTTCCACTGAAAGTATTTATAATAATAATAATTTAAAAAAAAGCCAAGAACCAGAATTATTCATAATATTTTCATTAAAAGAGTTTTGATGAGAAGATGTTCCTTTACGGAGATTGTAAAAGATTCTTGGACTTGTGTCTTGTGATTTCCCACAAGCCAGACTTTTTTCTAAATAGGTAAATAAAGTCCCATAAAGCAGATGAAGGGTGAAAAGCCGGTCACGGCAGCAGCATGGCATGGTGCATCGCACTGAAGCATCCCGGGATGCCGCAGCCGGGATCCCCTGCCAGCAGGAGCAACACACCCAGAGCAGACCTTGGGGGGAGCTGAGATTTAGGGACAAATTTAGGGAGGTGATTCTTCCCCTCTACTCTGCTCTGGGGAGACCCCACCTGGAGTCCAGCTCTGGAGCCCCCAACATAGGAAAGACATGGAGCTGTTGGAGCGGGGCCAGAGGAGGCCACAGAGATGCTGCAAGGGCTGGAGAACCTCTGCTGGGAGGAGAGGCTGGGAGAGTTGGGGGGGTTCAACCTGGAGAAGAGAAGGCTCCGGGGAGACCTCAGAGCCCCTTCCAGTGCCTAAAGGGGCTCCAGGAGAGCTGGGGAGGGACTTTTTACAAGGGCATGGAGTGATGGGATGAGGGGGAATGGCTTCAAACTGGAAGAGGGGAGATTGAGATGAGATCTGAGGAAGAAATGTTTCCCTGTGCGGGTGGTGAGCCCCTGGGGCAGGTTGCCCCGAGAAGCTGTGGCTGCCCCATCCCTGGAGGTGTTCAAGGCCAGGGTGGACAGGGCTTGGAGCAACCTGGGCTGGTGGGAGGTGTCCCTGCCCAGGGCAGGGAGTTGGGACTGCATGGTCTTTAAGGTCCCTTCCAACCTAAACCATTCTATGATTCTATGACCATTTTAGCTCTGGGTTATGACAGCAGTTTTGTGGCAGAGACCAGAGATGTTCCCTCGTTGCCTGATAAATGAGGTGGTCTCTGTCAGTGCCACGTCTCCGGAGACATAGCCCCTTCCAGCAGTGAGCTGGGATGCTCAGGGCAATTTTTCCCCCTTCCTCTTTGGGGATGTGAGAAGAACAATTAAAGCAGAGAGAAGAAATGTGGAGGATGGTGAGCTGGTAAAACCTCACCTGGACTGACTAAGTATATGCTTCATTTCATACTTCACTTCATACTTCATTTCCCCGCGGCACGCCTGCCTGCTGGCTGGGAAACGCTATGAAACGGCTGTCAGCCTTCCCGTTTTCTGCCGGGGATGATTTCTCACTGCAGAGACTCTCCTCTGGTCCAGCCACCCCTTGAGGGCACGCCTGGGGAAATGGTTGAGAAACCCAAAAGGAGCTGAACAGTATCTCAGGAGGAGATTTGTCTTTGCTGGTTTCCTGGAAGTGATGATGGAGAGGACCGAGGATGCAGGGTATCGTTTGATTCGTGGTTTTGTGCAAATCAATTAAACCACATAGCTGGGATTTAACAATCTACCACATTCTGGTTCACCTCATTTCCAATGGAAATGAAAAGTAAATTATCCTCCCCCTGACTGTGGAGGCAGTATTGTTAGCATATGTCAATCAGAAAAGCACATTCTGCTACATCAACATTTGGCTGCCAAAAAATCTTATTTGACTAAATGTACTTTAGAAAATTACCGGTTATCTCACTCAGTGGCCGGAATCAGCATTTTTTTAGCCACCCAGTGGATAATTTCAGCCTTTAGTATGCACAGTGCCGCATTTCTGCATACGGCAACCTGTGGAAGACAAAGCAGCAAGGGGAAAGGCACATGGTGGTGGCACGCCAAAAGGAGCATTTGGCAATGGCACTCCTGTTTGATGTTCACAGGATGTAGCTGATGAAAAATCCAAAGGTGTTTTTCCTCCAGTAAAAAAATTACCATCTAATTAAACCCCATCTTTGCATAGCTTTCCAAATGTCCGTGCCAACTAACTAGCGGTTATCAGCTAAATGTCATTTCTTAGATGCAACAGGGCAGGAAAGGTCTGCGTGTGTGAGCGATGGAAGAAAATAACAACTGCTTTTGTAGCCAGTACCTGGTACAGGGAGGAATGCAGAAGCTGAAAAACTGCAGCCTAGGAAGGAAACTCAGCTCTTATGGAAATTATTGAGGACTTCTATTAATTTCAGAGTGTATTAACATTAGATTTTAGTAGAAAAACTTTCCAATTGTTCCTCTTTCTGATCATTTATTAAGTAAATATGTGAATTAAAACTGCGGAGGAGATTCTGCAGAGAGGAAGATTTAAGCTTCAAGGAGGAAGCTTAAAAGAGTATAGAAGCGAGAGAATAAACTAAGGAATCTGAAATACTGGAGTGGGTATCCAGCGCTAGTGGGGACCTGTACTGCAGGATACAGGCGCTGGTCCCCATCTTGGATAAGGGCATCCTGGTGTGGGAACACAAATCCTGGATAAAGAGGAATAGGGCCAAGTGCTGAAGCCTGTGTGTAGATCTGGAGCTCTAACAGCGCACTTGGGCAGGAGCTCGATCTTTCCACATTGCCGGTTTTAACGCGGGCAGGTTTGCCTGTCACATTTTATTTCTGGTGGCTGCTGTCTCCAGCAGCCCTGACAGCGTGACACGGTGTGACACGGCCGTCACCCGCGGAGGAAGGCTGTCCGGTACCCTGTGCAGGCTCACGTGGGGGCTGCATGCGGGTACGGTAGGACCCTGAATCCCTGGAGGGTCCCCTCGCGCCACCCAACAGCGCGACACAAACCACACTGCCTCGGGACTTCATCGGCTGGGTGAAACGTCCCTCCTCTTGCCTCGTAACCAGGAACAGTATGTGAATATCTGGTGGAGATCCAGGTGATGGGACATCACATCCCATCATTAACTTAAGGGACGACCAAAGACAAGATGCCAAAATCCAACTAATATTTCCTCTTTAAAACATTCTGAGAAATGGCCACAAAAGCCTCTGGTTGTTATCACACCATAAGCCCTGTACCCCTCCTACCCAGCCAGAGGTGAGTATGGATGCCATACATCTTACCCAAGGTAACCGAGTGTGATGGTGTGGACGGCTCTCATCTCATCCCCAGCAGTTCCCCCATCCCTCTCTGGGAGCAGTAAGTGCAGAGCAGAGAGACTGAGGAGCACCTTCACTCTGCCCCAGTGAGGTCTCTTCAGAAGTGTTAAACATCAAACCCAGACATTTCAAATAAAGGTTACGGTGATGTGAAACCTCGCTCACAGGCACAGGTATCTCATGTCAAAATGGTACGATCAGCTACCAATTACAGAAGCAGCCCTTGAAGCTAGGACACAGCTGCGTGGGGACAGGGGGGACGGATGGCAGTCACAAGCAGCTAAACCTCTGGGAGTTGGGGCAGCGACGCGGGTGTGAGCCCCGTCTAAACACGGAGACGAGCAGGACATCAAATATCTGTCATTCGGGAGAACAGAAAAAAAAGAAGAGCCTCAAACGCAGGTGCATCTTGCCCAGTCCACCCCCGATTAAATAACTCAGCTGTGACAGCTGGCATCAGCCACAGGAGCTCGAATTGGCCAAACCGGTGTATTTTAGACCTCTGCAGGAGTCCCAGTTTTCTGCTTTTTTCGGATGGGGGTCTGGGAATAGGGGACTGCAGGTACCCTTGCTTAGGTGAAGAAAGAGAGCACACAAGTCTAAAGATAAACTGTTGGATCTGACAGATGCTCCCAAGTGACCAGACCAGGTCCTCTTCCCATGATGCTGCTGCTCTTGCACCCATTAAAGTTAATGAGACCTGATACTCAATTAATTGCATAGCAAGGACATGCGAGTCTGTTACCGCCACATCCATTTACATTTATCCTTATTCACTAAAGGAAAAGCCATCAAAAGACAACTCAGAGGGCAACGCAAAAGACTTGTGCGTGAGCTCTGCCCGCTTGCTTCTACGGAGATGTTTCAGGTTCTGTACCGGTAGATGTTTATTTCAGAAGAAAAGGCACGTTGCTACAAGGCTTACGGTGAGAGCAGGCACTGTTTGCAGTCTGCGCTGTACTTTGAGATCTGCAAGGTGCAAGTCCCTGCAACCTACAGGAAAACGGGGCTTGTTTAGTACAACGCGGTAATGCATAGGAACGACTCGCAGGGTAGCGGTCCTCCCCTCCCCGTGCTGGCTGGATGCCTCCGATGCCGTCTCCAGCTGGCCAGCACCAGACATGAACTCTTCCAAACGGCTTAATTTAGCTCTAGCGTTGAGATCAGGAGGAGGATCTGCTTAAACTCTGTTTTCATTAGTGTTTTGTGTTTGCGCCAGAGTAGTGATATTTTCCTGGTAACACGCTTTCTCTCCTTAGACCCACGGCCGTCACGGGAGAATGGCCAGTCCGTGTGGATTCAGATATTAAGCATAACCAACATGTAACATTTTCAACCTGTGTGTGGTCCCACACTGATGAACTATAATGGGAATGCAGAGCTGCTAATGATCTTGAGAACTTAAGTTAATCACACACTCTGCAGGAGTTAATCAGATACAGAACAGATGGAAATAAATTGCATACTGGCAAAAAAATCCATCATATCTCTATGGCAAAAACATTCCACCAGCTTTGCCATTCATAAATCTCCCTCCATGGAGAAATCATTTGTTCATAAAAACCAACATCTGATGCAGAAGAACTTAAATGGGTCTCTTTCTCTTGATGGGTTGGCAAAGATGTCAGAGCCCTGAGTAATGGTGGCACTCCTCAGCTTGACTGGGTACCTGAAGAGATCATTTAACCTCGTTTCTATGCATAGCTGCAATCCCGTGGCGTAAAGTATTTTCAGATTTATCATAAGTAATAGCAAAAAGGTATGATTCATACATAAGTGTTTGATACAAAGCTTATTATCCCTAATCATGCACAAGGGTAATACCTAAGTATCAAACTCCCTGGGGACCTCACAGCTCTTCATTACCTTGCTCCATGCCAGAAACCACCTTCATTATAAGTATTCATATGAGAAAACATCTTCCTCTCCTGATCTCTGGGACACCGGTCTCAAACCTGAATGGTTCTTCTGATTCCAGCTCCCAAAGAGAGAGAAAAGCTGTGAAATTCAGGAAATCCTGGAAATAATGGACTGGAGAATGGGCAAATGGGAAGGTTTTAAGGTTTGCCACTGTGTGTTGCAGAATGCCTTGTTGTACATCGTGGATATCCAGCTTTATCACTTGATAAAACTGAAGGATAAAATAATGTTTATTTAGAACAATGTAAAACAATTAAAAAAAAAAAAATAAATCCCAACTCCAAACAAGAAAACCCCAAATCCTTACTAGGATTATGCTTGATGAAGATGGGTTTGGCAGACTTGTACATCTCACTTCAGTTAATCTAGGGTCTCCTCCCACTGCTTTAAGAGGGATATCTGGAAGCTAATTTGGAAGGGTTCTGGCCCAGGATGGCTGTTGTGTCCCCATACCTGGTGAGGGAGGAAGGAAGAAGTGACAGAGCAACAGTGATGATCCTCCATCATGTCATCATTAACCTGAAAGCTTCAAATCTTCCCCCCTTCCTCCCTTAGGAAATTCTCCTTCTTAATTTCCTGAGATTGGGTACATTGAGCTACAAGGTAAATTAATTAAATTTACCCAATTTGGCTTGCAAACAAGAATAAAGCCAATTTGTGTGCTGTCAGTTTACTGGCCTCAGCATTGTTCATCAGATCTAGTTATCCGTAACGCCATTTAGGGCAATATTTTTGGTTGAACAAAAACTCACTGAATAATATTCTTGACTTTCCCTTTTGAACATGCAGGTCTCTGTTACTATTTCCCCCTCACCCTCCCCAGCAGCTATATTCTACTGAAGGGGAAATAATATTTCAGCTTCAAATGACAGGTTGGAAGTATGCTTTAAATAATTTACCAGTGCCGTTGGATTTCAGTTCTCGCTATCTGCCGGTATTTTGGTTCCTACTTGTTTTTCCCAAAGGGATATTGCCCATCGCCCATCACAGCATATTTCGTTTTCTCCAGTTCTGCTGCTTGTCAGCCCTCTTAATAATTTAATAAATGTTCATACAGCGCCTAATGCTCCTGACGTCTGAGTAATCCTAATCCAGATTTTGCAGTTATTTTGTGTCTATCCTCTTGTCTATTTTCTTTCCCCCAGGGCGCTGCACAAGCTGTGGGGGCTCACGGGATGGACGTTCATCCAAAGGAAGTGCCTCCACGGCTCGGCACCTCCCCTGGTGCGGGCTGATGCTCTCTGTTGAGGGTAGCTAACACTGTCCTTGTCAAAACTGAGAAAATCATCCTCTTTCCTATGCTGTCAGCCACAACTGCAAGTGCTCAGCGCATCCGATGCTCCCACTGTGGGGGTTTTGCAGCCCGGGATGGGTGATGGGTGGCAGCCACCGCAGCCTCAACGAGAGGGCAGCCTCCACGTGCACCTTAGGGGTGTATCGCCACGCAAACGCATCACAGACGCTGATTTCGCCCGCCAGTACCCGGATCCTCGCTTCTCCAACGCCTGCTCGTTATTCCGTACCTCTTCAGTTCACGCTTGGGGTACTTGTAATGAATGAGACTATTCCGCTTGGTTATCCTCTCACCGCGCGTGTCAAAAGAAAAAAGGAATCAAACCACGGTGACAGTCAATTATCCCCAAACTTTTCTTGTTCTGGTAATACTGAGTCATTTCAGCCCCGATAATCAAAACGGAGGGCTTTTGCCTACGTGGGTATGAAGTTGCTTGCAGGGAGCAGGCCAGCGTGGGGATTTCGAGTCAGTGTTTCAGGGGTAAAATAAAGCAAAAGGCGTAAGCGTGGGAGTATAACAAGCAAAGATTTTTAACTGGAAAGAGCAGTAAACAGTTAAATCACGCAGCGCTCGCTCGCTTTCTTCCCACACTCTCTTGGTAGATGGATCATGACAGAGAGAAATGTGGCTCTGCTCCGCTCACGTGGTGACTACCGAAATTTGGCAGGTGGCAACACGGCAGCGGGGCACTGGGCTCCCCTCTGCCGCTGGCCCCGGGGGGGCTCGGGCAGGGGGGTCCCACGCCGGGGCTGGAGCGTGGGTGAGCCGTGACCCCCCTCTGCTGCCCTTCGGGGGGGACAAAGGGGGATGCCACCAGCAGCTGGGTGACAGGCAAGCACACATTCATTATAGCGAGACCGCGGGGTAATTAATAAACCAGCTCCAACACCCAGGACGATACTGAAGATTTTAGATAGAGGCTTTGCTATAAACCAACCCAGCAACTAAAGCCTTCAGCTTCACTACAAAAGGATTTAAAGGAGAGTTAAATTAAAAAAACAAAACAAAACAAAACAAAACAACAAAAAAACCAAATGGAAAGAACAAACCATTCTCCTACTGAAAAATATATTGGACCTGGATCTGTTTTTTCACATTCTGCCAGGTGCGGTGGAGGTAGATGAGGGTAAGAAGTGCTCTAGGTGTCTGAGAGACAAGTGAGATCATGGCAAAGAATCATTTATCTGTTGAATTATGTTTCAGGATCAAATTTGCTGAAGCTATTTGTAATATTTCACATATGCTGAGAAGTCATATTAATATAGCTGGTAAAATAACAGCTTGTCTGCTTAAAATAATTAGTAGTTGACAAATGGGTTGAATTTGAAATCCATGAGGAGCTTTGGTTAGCACTAATAAATGTTGATTAAGGTAGCAATTAAAATCTAACAATCTCTCTGGGGGTCTGAACTTTAAAGTTGAAGTTTGGAACGTTCCTCAATTTACAGAGAAAACACTACAGTTCCTCCCCAAGTTGCATCATTAAGCTGTGGCAGTGAGGATTTTTTATCTTCTTTTTTTTTTTTTTTTTTTCCAGGTTACACAAATTAATTGGAGCCTAAAGTAGTACCCCACAGGCAGGAGTGGCCACCAGCACCTATCCTGGTCTGACATCTGATCAACGCACAAACCTTGGCACAGCGGCGACATTTGGCAGCGTGAGGTTTTAGCTTTCTCTCGAGTAAGTTAATGCTGTAAGACCCTCTTGAAGTCCCTATTTCCGTGGCGGTCCTTCCCAGGAGGCAGTACCTGTCCCGCTTCTCATCAGGCTTTGAAGTGGGCTGGAGAGATCTCCGTCTCTCCTTCAAGATGTTCTCCTGCCTCGGAAATGGAGCTGACCTCTCGAAAACAAGCAAGGTCAAGTAGCGCTGAGTGTGCGCTCGTCTCTCCTGCATCTCCCTCCTGCTGCTCTGAGAGACCCGACTAGGCATCTCTTAATCAGGATGATTGGATGAGCTACCATGGAAAAGTCCTGACTAGGTAGTGTCTTGAGGAAGACTGAAATTATCTCCCTCTGCTGCGCTTGAGCCGTGGGACCGAGGCAAATCAAGAAGCACATTCTTGTTTACAGACTTGTTTTACTGATTTATCATCATGGGACTGTTCACGAAGGTCTCCGATTCTTTACGATCTTACTAAACCTGAGGAAATTTCAATCGCTTTCCTGCAGCTTTCTATTTTTGAAGGAGGAAAGCGCATTTGTATTTCGCAGAGCACCTCTTTTATGCTGGCCAAATCCTTTTGTTTTTTTCACTCTTGCTGTGGGCAAGGCATAAATCTAACACAAAACCAGATTTGTCTTTCTTCCCTTATCACGCACTAGCTGTGTGGTCTCCATTAATTACACTTCATCCCCCAGTTCACAGCTGAATGCCAGCGGGACAAAAATAGGAATACAGTGTGAATTGGGAGCGACTTGGTCCTCCCGTGTTCCCAGCGTGAATGGGAGTGCATCGGTACGTCTGCCTGTGTCGGGCAGCTTTAATTGCCAGACGTGGCATTATATTGTTATATTCCCGTCTGTGAATTTGGGAGCAGCTGAACGAAGCTCCTTTTCCTGTCGGGTACTTGCAGTAACTGCTATTGAGTAGGTAGACCTGCAGAAAATTTGTGCACATGGTAGTCACTTTGTTCAAATCCAGGGCCCGCTCCTGGGGGAAAGCTGGGAGGTCAGAAGGAAGCTGTCCCCCCTCCGCCTCCCACAGCTCCTGCCCAGGATGGTGGCTGCTGCTTGGTCCTCCTCCTGCCCCAGCGTCCTCAGCTGCAAAGGAGATCTTGCCTGCACGCAAACCAGCCTCCATCCTGGACTGCTTCTCATTCTGGGAAGGACCTTTAATAATCTGCATGATTTTTAGGTGCTTTCTCAGCCCAGCCTGCGCCATCTGAGTGTGGCCGTTGGTTTCTCTGCAGCGCCATGTGTTCCTCAGCACATTTGCTGAGTCCATCCATTGCTAAGGATATTTACAGCAAGACAGAGATGGAGAGCTGAGGATGTGCCGTGCTGGAGGAGGAAAGGGAAGAAATCTGTCCAGAGGGTGGAAAAGAAAGCCCATTCATGCTCAGTTGATGTGTCTATCACTTTTTTTTTTCTTTTTCTTTTCTGTGTTGTAAGGATGAAATACAAATGGCTCAGATAAATGCAGAAAGGGACAAAAATAAAAGCATTCTAGCTGGAGATGCTCAGAGCTATTTTTTTTTTCAAAGGAGGCTTGAGAACTGGGTGCAATCGTGCATTTACATTTGAGTGAGCAACTTCCATGCCTAAAGCTTTGAGACAGGTCGCTCTCCATGCATGATGGATGCAAGGGTTGAACCAGGTGGGAACTGGAGCCGCAGTGGGGCATGAGAGATGACAGTGAGCATTGGCTCGGCTGGCTCGGCGCTGCAATGGTGGGGCTTTCAGGGCAAAGAGCAGCTGCTGCAAGAGGTTCCCAGGCTGACACAGTCATCCTGGACATCTCCATCCACAGCCAATACCACCTTTCACAAGTAGGGGTATTAAAGCTGGCTGAGATGGGTCTACCTGTGCTGCCATGGGTGCTCAGGGCTGCTGTGGAGACATCCCCTTGGGTCTCAAAACATCATTGTATGGGAAACCATCAGCTCCCTAAGAGAAACCAGGGTGATTATTCAGGTGCAGACTTCCAGACTACTTAAAAGGGCCTATTTAATATTTTTACAGTAATACTATGCACTCTGCTGCTCTTACTGTAGAATTACAGGTGTCAACCTCGGGAGGTGTTTGGGGGGCATGTTTTTGGAGAAGAGCCGTTTTGCCAGCGAGATGAGACAAACAGAGGGGCTGCAGAGAGACCTGACATCTCCATGAGGCACAGAGGATCTACAGGTTTCAGAGTGCTGACCTGCCGCCTCCCAAAACCGTGATGGTAAATGAGCAGGTAAATACACATCCGGTAGGGAGAGTATGGAAATATGTGTTGGCTCAAGTGGTGAGCAAGGGAAGGTGGTAGCAGAGAGGGAAATCCTAAATCTAATGGCGCCAGAGAGGAAAGCAGGTACGAGAGCCATCCCTCCCTGGTGACAATGTCTCTGTTGGCTAATTAAACCCGACCACATTGAACAGTTCAGGTCCCAATGAGCTGCAGGTCCAAAGCCGAACTGGACAGATGGAAGGCCACCATAACCTCAAATCCGCACAGTCTTTCAGACCATGATCCCAAGGCAAAGCATATCAGAAGGTTATGGCTCTCTACTCTAAACCATAGCAAAGACAAGTCCTGATTGCATTTCCATTTCTCAAAATTGATTTTCTTATGTTGAAAGTAAAGTGCAAAATGACCACGTGGGACCAAATGCTCTGGGATAAGACTGCAAATGAGACTCATAGGCCAAATGTCAGATTTGCTTCTGGTGTAGCTGCTGAGGAGTCATTACTGAATACAGTCTTTATGTAACCTACTTTGTTTTAAGGCATAATCCACCAACCAGATGACTGGCATGAGGAAGATGCTTCGTCTGTGGGTTGGCTTCTTTTCTGTAACAATTTTATTTGGACCTTATCCCAAAGCATCTGGCCGTAGGCAGCATTTGAGACAGGCTAAAAGTCTGATGGATGAAGCGAGTCTGAGGTGCTGGGTTAATTAACTCCTTGGATACTGTATGGAGCCGTGGCTGCCTGCA
The DNA here is from genome assembly GCF_000708025.1 of Charadrius vociferus. NCBI lineage: Eukaryota > Metazoa > Chordata > Aves > Charadriiformes > Charadriidae > Charadrius > Charadrius vociferus. Next base: position 6,951,118 of record NW_009661368.1, read on the forward strand.
AAGATATAAATTGCTATTCCTTAAATTAAGATTCTGATTGCAGGTTTAGAAAAATCTCTAACTATTTCCCCGTGGCAGTCCAAACTCCTGTACAGCAATTTGCAGCCTGTTAACAGTATGGATGTTTTTCAGATTTACTTTTCTCAAAACCATAAGAGTTTGTGGAAGAATGGCTGAAAACATTGACCTGGAAGCTGGAGCAGAAACCATCTTCCAATGTCCTGGCTTCTGCAATGCAGGAATCGGGAGCTAAATCTCTGCAAATATCCAGTAACTCTTGGTCCTGTTCAAGGACCTGAATGTGACCGCCGGTAACATCATCCTCTGCTCACAGACGTTGCAGCTGATGTTGCTGGCACTTGCTTACACTGGCCTTTGCTATGCCTTAACTAAAATAATTTCCTCCTTAAGCAAAAGAATTTCAGTGCAAAAATAGCTGCTTTTATCCCGAAGGCAGGCTTCCCAGACACAAGACTCAGTCTCAGGTAGAAACCATTCCTCTCCAAACAGTTATGGAGGCAGAGTCCTTGCAGAAGAGGAGGGGATTTAGCAAGATGAAATAATCACCGTGTCATGAATGCAACCAGGATTTCCCTGTTAATTTCCTAACTGGTTAATTAAGGGGCTATTTTTTTATTAAAATTAATTCTCATCTTGTAAAATACATGGCTTAAAAAGGGGATAGTACAGAAGTGTTTATCACTGATGCCCTAAGATGCTAATTTCCCAGTGTTATGACTTGCAATCAAGATTAATTTTCTCTGACTTATCGTCTAAAGGAAAGACTTTACACCAGTTTTGACATTTAAATTACCTTAGATTTGCAAGTCCAATATTGTCATAAATATTCATAGCCAAGAATTGAGTATTTAGTCTTTAATTTTTTTAATTTTTAATTCACTGCTGAAAACTGGTTTCAGAACAAGCACGGAGAAATGAAGCACCTTTTATTTGGAGCACTGGGAGCATCTGGCTCTGCTACCCCAACAGTGAACCGACACGTTACCTTTCTGCTTGATGCTGCTGTTGAACATCCCATACACCAAAAATTTGATGGTGAAATCATCCTTTGACTGTTTTACTCATGTCTATTTGCAAAAAGCTACTTTTACGTAGAAGTTACTGGACAGCTCTGCCATTGTTTTAGCATGTGTCATGTCCATTACTGCATGAAAGGAGGAAAGGTCAGCGCAAACCACGAAAGCAGATCTCCCGGCAGCCGGCAGCGCTGTGCCGGGTCTCTCCTCTCAGGCAGGCAGAGCATTTAGGCTTTCACAGTTATACAAACAGAAGATGCTTGACTTGCCCTGACTGCTGTCCCTGTGCACACAAACCCCAGCTCGGCACAGGAGAGATGCCTGCTGAAAAGAGATGCCTGGGAATTTGTGAAAAAGTGCCGTTTTGGTGCTTCCTGGCTTTTACCCTGTGAGCTCACTTATTGTGGAATCATAGAACGGTTTAGGTTAGAAAGGACCTTGAAGATCATCCAGTGCCACCCCCCTGCCCTGGGCAGGGACACCTCCCACCAGCCCAGGTTGCTCCAAGCCCCGTCCAACCTGGCCTTGAACACCTCCAGGGATGGGGCAGCCACAGCTTCTCGGGGCAACCTGCCCCAGGGGCTCACCGCCCTCACAGGGAAACATTTCTTCCTAATATCCAATCTAAATCTCCTGTCTTTCAGTTTAAAACCATTCCCCCTCGTCCTATGGCTCCACTCCCTGATCCAGAGTCCCTCCCCAGCTCTCCTGGAGCCCCTTTAGGCACTGGAAGGGGCTCTAAGGTCTCCCCGGAGCCTTCTCTTCTCCAGGCTGAACCCCCCCAACTCTCCCAGCCTGTCCTCCCAGCAGAGGGGCTCCAGCCCTCCCAGCATCTCCATGGTCTCCTCTGGCCCCGCTCCAACAGGTCCATGTCCTTCTTATGTTGGGACTCCCTGAGCTGGAGGCAGTACTCCCAGTGGGGTCTCCCCAGAGCGGAGCAGAGGGGCACAATCCCCCCCCTCGCCCTGCTGGCCACACTGCTGGGGATGCAGCCCGGGATGCTGGTGGATTTCTGGGCTGCGAGTGCACATTATTGGCTCATGTTGAGCTTCTCATCCACCAACACCCCCAGGTCCTTCTCCTCAGGGCTGCTCTCCACCCATTCTCTTCCCAGCCTGTATGTACTTGTACGTACTGACCCACCCCGTCCCCGAGCTTGTGCCCGGGGTGACAGTGTGTCAGCCTCAGTGCGCTGCCCACAAATATCCCAGTTAAACCTTCCAGGCTGTGGGCTAAGGAAGGAACCCCGTTCCCTCCCTCAGTAACAGCGAGGTGCGCTCTTGCTGCTCTTCTCCAGCCACCCCATTCATTCGGTCCCTTTGGCGCCGTTTCAGTGATCCAGCAGAAAGCTGCGCTGGTTCACGTGGGGACTGGCAGCCTCCCAAAGGGGATGTGCCAAACCCCATTCATCTTCCCTGTGCAGAGGTTCAGCCGCTGGCAGAAACCCAGGTGAGAAGCAGAAGAGGTGAGATGCTCCAGCCCTTGTCCTTGTTGGTGTGGGTCTCTCTGCTGGCTGATTTCTGTCTCGAAATGTTTTAAAGACACTCAATTTTTTCTGCAGGATTTCCTGAGAATGTGGGTGGATGTGGGATGGGAAGAGGAACGGGATCAGCCCATACGTCGAGGAGAGCGCAGCCTCGCAGCCGAAAGCTGATGGATCCTGCCAGGCAAGTGCCTGCCCACATCGGGCCCAATAAAGGGCAAAGCGGCTTTCCAGGGAAAGATTCTCCTCATTCCAGTGACTGATAACTTCATTTTTTTTTTTTTTATATTATATCTGATACCTTTCAAATGCAATTAATTTCTCCAGTCTTTTTTGTCCCTTCAACAGTAAGGCAGGGATGGCGAACCGGCCAGATTACTATTTATTTCTCAAAACCATTTCTATTTGCAAAAGGCAATAAAACCCCCAGATTCAGAGTGACCCCTCCTACCGATAAATCAAGGAATGTATTTTAAGCAGAAGCGGCTATTTCTGAGATGAGCCACTGCCAGTGCTTTAATTAACACAAGACGGAACATGACACACACTGCTTCTATGGCACAGTAGGACACCCCCCAGCTCACCCCCACCCCAGCTGCACCTCTCCAGGCACCCACGAGCATTAGTGTCCTTATCTTCTTGTCTCGGCATCTTTGCACCACAGCGACCAAACTGCCTCCCACTTCCTAGCCTCGTAACAGGCAAGTTACACTCAGACTGGTTTTCTGATACGTCACTGAAGTATCTGCTCCTACCTGAGACCAAAGAAGGACCTGCTTGCCCAGCAACTCACCAAGGTCTTGTCTTTGCTTCCTTGTTTTTCAGTTCATTATTTTAATAAAAGATAACTTCTCTGCCTACAAAATCATGCCTCACAATGGATGACAGACACACTTCTAATATTATTTACCCCTCCCAGTTGAAAAGAAACTGCTCGCAGCGAAGCCCCAAAATATTAGAAGGGTGACCTATGCTGTTGGGATCTGGGTGTAGACTTGGAAAACAAAGCCTCCAAATTTTGAAGATGTGAGGAGGGGCATAGAAGATCTGGGATGCCAAGTTCAGGACTTTCTCTGCCAAAAATACTGAAAAATGTAATTACTTGGTGGGGTGATGTTCCCTATAGTCAACACCTAGGATTAAATTGAATGTCAGGACAATAAATCGAGGTCCTTCCAGATTCACTTTCCATGAAGGACCAATCATGAGAAGGATGAGCATCAAAATCGGTGAAGATAAAGCTCTTCAGCTCTGCATCGTTTTGAGAGACTCCACTGGAACCACAGTGGTTAGAGAAGACACATAAGAAATCTTGGGCTCTGTTCTCCCAAATAACTCATTGCAATATAGGCAGAGATGCTCCTGTGTCACTCTGGTAGAAAAAAAAAAAAAGACAACGGCCTGAAACTTCTTGATTTCTGATTCAGTAAAAACTGAGTGTCTTTCAAGTGACAAGTTCTCATAAATAATTCTGTCTAATGGAAGCTACTTCGGTAATTGTGATATTTTAATTTCAGCCCTTTAAGTGCAGAGAATACTCATTAGCGTTCAGCATTCAGGTACTGCAATGAATTTTCATGGAGAGAGAATAGCATACATAGCGCTGAAATGGTGCAAGTATGATGAATTTTTTCAGCATTTTATGGACAAAGACATTAAGTGATTCATTAAGGAGAACTGTCCATTCCCTTCTGGGTACAAGAAAGTTTTTATTATGTCTGTTTTTCAGGTAAATAAACGGAGGCAGAAAATAGCTAGATATAATCTAAAGCTCTTCTTCACAAGCATTTTCACAGTTACTTTCTCTGTTTTCTAGCAAGGTTTATTTTTCAATGAAGCTTTCAAGTGACCCTGGGAAGTCTGACTTCCCATACCTCAATCTAACTCCCATGTAATATTGCTTTGACTAAAGGCAATAAAAACATCCACAGGGGAGCTGAAATGCCAGGCTGGCAGACCGAGTACGCCGATGTTATAAATGAATAAAGAAAAATTTAGGTTTCAGGAAAAAAGCGTGCCATTTCAGCAAAGCAGAGAGAATTTGGCCCTCTAGTGATGTTCACGGTTGTTTAAAGGAATTTGCGGTACCTTGGAGGAGTGACTCTCCTAATTGCCGTACGTTGCTAACTCTGAAACCGAGTCATGGAAATTAAAAACATCCGTGTCCTCAATTACTCCACTGGCACTGAAAGTGCTGAAGGAGGAGGAGAGATATCAAAGCAGGGTGTGCAAGAAGGGAAGTGAGTGCTCGTTTTACACCAAAAACTGATCTCTCGCGCAAAGCAACAGGTCGTGGTGTCTCAGGCAAGTGGGGCTCAGCGAGGGCGGCACCGTGGGCAAAGCAAGAAGAGTGGTACCACATTTTCCTTTTGGTTCCCTCTCCTCTTTTAAGCGGCTTCAAAAATAGGTGTAAGCAAGGATGTAAATGCTTCCTTCATGACTGATGCCGTTAAATGGAGCTGGTAAAGGTAAAGCGCTGCAGGTAAAGCTGGGGGGAATGGGAAGCACCACTGTGTCTCTCCCTCTGTTTAGCTTGTATTGAATTACCAGCTCAGGGAGGCATCGCTTGATTTTGTTTAAGATAGAAATTAAACATTCTCAAGACTGAACTCCCTGCTGGGCTGTTGTTTACAATCAACATGTGGGTGATAGAGAAGAGGCCCATCGCCAAAGCCAGATCTCAGCCAGCCCGGCGGATTTGCTGGGCATCACTTCATCGCCGCTGCGAACGTTTCCCTTTGGGGATGTTTTAGGCACGCTGCTGCTCCTCGCTGACAGAGCCACGCTGCCGCAGCTGGGTCGTCCGGATCCAGACATCTCCACACCGAGGGGCGTTTCTCCTGCCTTCCCTCATTGTCTTCCTCCACCACTTGAATCTTACAGGGTTTGCTGCTGGTTACCTTCATTTCTCTCTCATCAGATCCACCTCTGTTTGACATTCTCTTCTTTTTATTTGTTCGGATAGCAACTTTCCGTCCCCAGCCCCAGTCACACTGTGGTGCCCCTCTGAAGGTCCCCAGACTGTTTTGGAAAATACCTCTCTCCTCCATTACTTACAGCTCTTACTCATTTTACCTGCTAGTTCCTGCACTGCTTAATTTGGAAAAGCATAGCTACAATGACAGGGTTATGCCACTTTCACCACGTTAGTGGGTTCACAGCTCATAGGAGGGAGCTGAGCAGTGTGGGTCTCTCCTCCCTCACCCCAAACCCGTGGGCAGCACATCCAGGTCTCCGCAGCTCCTGTGGCTACGAGCAGCCAGGGCTGGTGGCTCTGCAAAAGCTCTTTCAGGATAATTGTGAATCCGCCTTGTCTGATCTTTCCTCCTTTTGCATGAAGAAATGCCTTTTTTTTTTTTTTTTTTGGTATGAATGTGTGCATGCGATACCAGGACCAGCTTTAATTCCAAAGGTCGAGTTCAAACTGAATTCGAGTGCGTCAAAATGCTTCACGGGGCGAGGACCTGTCTGGGGCTCCTCGAAAAGGCATTCACAAGTTCTGCTCTGCTGCACAGCTGTTGGTAAAGCCGGCATCATCCAGGTGAAAAAAAGGGATCCGTCTGATCTTTAATGATACAGTCAGTCTCACAACCGGAGAACAAAAATAAAGAGCCTGAACCAAACATAAAGAGGGAGAGGCACCAGCCATTTGAGCGCTACTTGGATTATTATATTTAGAGCCTATTAGAGACCTTATTAAATACTCCTCCTCCAGGATCTCCCTGGTATATACCTGGCACAGACAAGGGAAAACATTTGATCTTTAGCAGTGAAGGAACATGAGCAGACTAAAAAAAAGACACACTAGAAGACAGATACTTTACACAAAATGAATCAAGAGAGAATGCCAAGACGACTGCGCCTAACTTTTAGGGGACAATTTATGTCTATGTTTACTTATTTATTATGCATTAATTAAAATGCTTAAAAGAAGTGGAACCTGGCTCAGTGTTGATACAGCCAAATCAGAAATGCTTTGACTCATCACAGACAGACGGGGAAAGCTGTATGAAAAATAGAACCTGGAAGATCTGTTAGAAGAATTTAAAAGCTTTGTGCATTGAAGGATATATTACACGCTGTCATACGGTAATGAAAAGTACAGGGATTGAGTAGAACGGGAACATAAGTTATAAGAACAACTGAAAAATGTCTTGCTCCTGTACGGAGTTTCTAATAACTGAAGCAGAATTAATTGCCATGATGAAGTGAAAGAGCAAATCTTGTGCCCCTTGAAGACTGCTGTCCCTGTGGTGTTACCCGTGAGGAGCTGCCATGCTCACCCGTGCGGCAAAAAGGCCCCTCCTACAGAACGAAGCTGCGAATGCAAGTGGTAACACGCTGTGCTCTTACTTCTGGAGGTCCCCGGTCCATACAAGTCACCCAGATTGTGACTGATGCGAAAGGACGACACAAAAGGATGGGGAGGTACAGGGCTGCAGGTACAGGATTCTGCCCTTGCTTAAGCGTACAGCAGTCATAGACAGCTAATCTTCTGAGAATGGTGAATTTGATGAAAAAAGAATTTTTGGAAGGAAATCAAAAGCTACTTGAGGGTTTCTGTTAAATTCAATAAACGGTATTGACAAAAAAAGGGAGGGGGAAATGTTGAACTATGTCAGTGTTGTCAAATAAACACTTCTCTTTGGAAACACTAACACATTTCATTTCAAAATATGAAATAAAAAAACATGCTGAACTTCTGTTTTATTTCCGAACTGTCCTAAGCTAAAAAAGAAAGAAGAAAAAGATGGGTTATAAGCCAAAAATGAAGGAAGCTTCACCTCAGCTCGAATTAGATGTTTTATTTGCAAACAAATTGCTGTAGGTCAACTCCAAATTAGCTGCTTTTTTTATCTCATCCCTGATAAATTTTTTAATTCGTTTTTCTTGGTTTGACCCAAACAGACTTTTCCCTTTGAAAATGAATTATTTCACTATGAAAACACAACCCCCATTGCTTTCCTGAGTGCAGGAGGGACATCTCCAGTGGAAAGAGAGGATGAAGGAGAAGTAGCATCTCCAGCCTGTGAACACTGGAAGCAAGAATGCAGCTCTTGCCATGGGCAGATGCACCTCCACGATCTTCAACCTCAGTTTTCCTGTGACAAGCACTAAAGAAAGAGCAAGAACAGTAGGGAGGAGCAGCTTCTCCTGCCGCAGCAGCCTGGAGAGACCCCACCAGCATCTGGGGAAAGCCAGGACAGAGATATATCACCCTTCTCTGTGCCCCACGGCTATCTCTGTGCTCTGTAGCAACGCTCTGCTGGGCAATTTCATTAGAATTAGGCAGAAACATCTCCAGGAGCACATCTGCACAAGTGACAGGGGACTCCTTGGTAATGACAGCTTTAGAGACAATTATGACAGGCAATTGTTTATTAAGAACTGGCATTTTTCATGAAAAGAATTATATTGATGAAGCATAAGGACATCTTATCTTAGCGTCTCTGGCTTTTCAGCCAAGCCCGTCTTGATGGCTGACAGTCCTAACCACGTTGCCCTGACTAACCAGCTCTGGACCGTTCATACTTATGGCAAACGTTGTTTGATGTACCACCAAAATCTAGTCAATGAAATCAGGCTGACATCCCCATAAGCACAAATACAGTGCCCACTTCAGGCAGAAACCCCACATCAGGCTTGCCACGTCATTTGTGTGCTACTTTAAAAGATCTCATTTCATGTTACTTTAGCATTTCCTGGTGATTTACTAACATTTTACAGCTCATTGCAAAACCTTTTTTACATCACAATTTATTGAGCAACTTCATCTAATTTGGTGCACATGAGAAACGAGCGGGTGAGAGTGGGACACCCGCACCCAACCAGGCTCAGGCCGGCTTTTGGGGCTGGGCTGTAGCTGGAGGGGGAGTCCCCATAGCTCCGAACACACTCATTCACTGCCCTTTTCACTTCATCCCATGACCTAATACAAAGTGCTTGTTAATTGCAATTAATGGCAAAAAAACCCTGTTCTGTTTGCAGACTCTGTCAATCAATGAATGATGGAAGCACAGGCATCGCCCAGTTTCTAGTGAAGCAGGTGCATCGGATCATGAAATAACGAGCAGAGGGACCTATTTAAGTGAGGACACAGCAAGTTCATCAAGCCAGGGGTGATTGTGTTTCATCTTTATGTCAGGAATCAGTGCTGGAGCCTCAATCAAGTATTTTTAGTCTTTCCTGACTTACTGATGCTCACCAGCAGATCAAAAATATAAAGGCCACTGGAAGATTGGTATGCAAGTGGGCTTTTTTTTTTTTTCTAGCCAGCTGCTGGAAAAGCAATGGTTACCTTTGATGGATGACTGCCTGGCTCCCAAAGTTCAGGAAACTGCCTCAGTGTAGTTAAAATGCAGCTGATGAACAAGAAAAGCAGTCACAAGGAAAGCCAGAAGACGAGTCACAAGCCTGTGGTCCATGGCAAGAGAGGGCTGGTCTGGGCTCGCTCTGCCGTGAGTGAGGTGCAGCTTTGAGCAAACACCTCCAACTATCTGCATCAGTTCCCCCGTCTGTAAGGCAGGGGAGGACATGCTATGTGCCTGGAGGATTCGTTATTTCTGAGCTGAGGAGCATCTTGAACAAATCTCCAACATGTACAAGCTGTGTGGCACCACAGGGACGTGAATGGACCTCAGCAGAGCAACACCAGTTTTTCCGAGCTGATAATCCACTTGGCAGTGGGCTGTGAGTATGCGAAACACTGCACCAGCCACGTGCAAAGGGCTGGGACCCGGCCACAGTGCCGAAAATTCCAACATACTTCTAACGCTTAGAGATGGGAAGAGGCACCAACCCAACCCTTTGCTGCAATCCTTTCTTAGCATCTCTCCAGCCGCAGCCACTTGCCCCCCAGCTCAGCGGAGACATGCTGCTTCTTAGGAAATTAAGGTTATTAGAAAAAGCTTTTGGCTGTTTGGTCATTGGCATTTCTGCGATGCTCGCTGTCATTTTACGACCTCCCTGTCCTGCTCTCTTCTCTCTGGGGAAGGCATGGCACCTGGCTCACAACTGCCGTGGCACACAGTCTTTGTGTCGCGCAACAGCCAACCGTTCTGGCTGCTGAAGGTGTGAGGATATTGTTCTTCAAAGGATATTGGGAAGAAATTGCTCTTGTCTTGAAAGAAAAAATGATGGCCAAAACTCATTGAGGATGGCTAGGAGAAAAGGGAAAAATGAAGAGGGTGTGCAGGATTCCTAGATGTCCTGGTAAAGCCTCATTCACCGGCTATGCAAGGTCACACTGAGGTCTGGGCACACTCAGGGCAGGAATCGCCCAGTCCCAGTCTGCAATAGCAGCCCACACCTCCCCAGGGAGAGGAAGGCACAGCATGGGCAACCCTCTCGGCAGAGGCAGCCCTCATTTCTGCTCTCCTTAGCTTCTTTTTCAGCTTCCTCTCCCTTTTTCTTCTCATTTTTCATCTTTGGCCACACAAGCTCTGTTCTGGGCCTGGAAGAAAGTATTGGAGCTGCTACAGTGATGACTGGTGCTGCAGGCTCAGAGGGTGCTGGTGGGAGCCTGCGATGTGCCCAGGGCAACCTGGCCAGCGTCACTTCTCCCCATGTCCTCTCCCAATAGCATCAACATACAATGACATAAATAAGCTGTCACAGCTTGCACTCTTCCTCTTCATGCTTGTTGAGCAACTCTTGCCATTTTGATGGATCTTTCTCTGCAAGGAGCATCAAATATCTCCATTTTCCAGGTATCATCTGGGCAGAGATTAGTCATTCTTGACATGGGCATTTTCCAGCTAACAGATTAAGCTTCTCCTACTCGGTGCAAAGTCTTTGGATGTTGTTTTGCAAGATTTAATGAATTGGTTGAAGTTTGCTGTGCACTCAGGCTCCGTTACTCCTGCAAGGAAGGGCTGTTGGTGCAGCTTAGAAGAGACAGAAGGAAAGCTAACTGGGAACTGCTGTGTTGGTGGAATGCGGCCCTTCTGCCAGTCCCTCTCCCAAGGTGGAAGATGGAGCTAGATCCAAAATGGTAGAAAATCGGCAAATGTGAGCATGGCATTAACACCCGAAGGCTTGCACAGCCAATGGGAATTGCTGGGGCCAAGGGTTTATCCAGCAGCCTTCGCGCTTTGAAAAATAATTTCCTCTCCCTCCTTTTGGCCAGAGCAGCAATTTCTGTTCGTTGGTTTAGACAGTGAAAGAGTGGGATATTTTGGAAAGAATAAAAAAATAAAAAAAAATCCGGGAACATTTCCATCTCCCTCAAATCTTGCTTAACTTGCTTTAAGATTTTATTAAGGACATAGAATTGTTGACAATAAAATTATTTCTCTGTGCCGGGAGAAGTAAAGCAGATTGTTGCACACAGAGAAAAGGGAGCTGACTGCTCTCATAAATAAGTCAATGTGTTACTCCTGCTAGACTGGAAGTGGGATGACAGCTCCTCCAGATGCTGATGCTCTACTTCTCTGCGACCTTCGGTAGACTTAAGTTTGCTAAAAATACCCTCCGAAAGCACACGTGCTTCAGGGCTACAGAAACACCTGGACCAGGGGACATTTTTAAATGACCAGATTCCAGCTCCCCACCTCAAAACCCAGCCGTGTTGAGTATTGCACCTCTGCTCCTATTTAACGTGCCCAGATCTCCATCGATCACCTCCCCCGTGGCTGAGGTGCTTTGTGCCCAAGGAGTGGGGAAGGTGGATGGAGGCTCCCAAGGCTGGTGTAGATGCATGCCTGCTGCACGCCGGCTGTTTCGGGAGCAAATCATGGCATACGAGGGGAGAAAGGGGCTGCTGAGCCACACCACATTATTTATGGAGAAGAATATTTCAGATTATGTTTCTTAACAGGGATGTTGACATAGAGGCCCAGTCTTGCTCTCCTCCCTCCCCTGCCTTGACCCACCAAAGAGGCAGGTGCACGGCAGTCATAAAACATAATGAAAATTAAAGGGAACAGGAGAGGGAAGCACATTAAATTCCAAAGCAGAGCTTCATTTTGGGATGAAAGTTCCTCCATTCCTGAAAATGGAGCTCATGTGCAGCCAGCAACTACCCCAGGAGCCAGTAAGGGCATGTCACCATGCCCCCGTGCGACCCAATGGAGGACGCATACCAAGTGTCATCGAGACCCAGGCTCCTTCTCCCCTTTAGTTGCAATTTGATGTCTGAGATGGGTAAGAAGAGAGAAAGCATGAGTATGACAGGGTGATTAATGCTTATCTTTACCCACGCAGAGAATCAGTTACCAATCAGCCGCTCTGTCCCTATCTCCTTATTTAAAATGCAAACTAACATGAATGAAACAATAACATTTTAATTAGATGGAAATAGAAAAGCTACAGGAGAATGATACTGTAGCAGCAGTCTGAGGTTCCTGAGCCATGTGTAATTACTTTCATAGATAACACACTAAAAAGAGATTTAAACAGCACAGTTTCCACACCACCACTCTGTGTTTCTTCTCACTTACAGTGATAGAAACCAGGAACAACCAGGGTGGGAAATGACTTTCCTTCCAGTGCAGCCTTCTGGGAGCGGACCCAGCCCGCGCTCCGACCCTTCCTGCCACGCTACCTCTCTTGCATTAAAAAGGAAGAAAAAAAAAAAAAAAAGCCCCACAGCTCCAAACCAGCAGATGCCCACAAAGTGTTACAGGACATAAACCATGATGCAAATCCGCAGGAAGATGGCCCCAACCCAGAGCCACGGTGAGGACAAGAGGAGCTGGGTCACATTGCCAACGTGGGTTGTGTCCCTGGCCCGGCAATGGGGAGGAAGAGAGAGAGCAGCACTGGGTACCCACGGCTTGGAGACGGTCACCCTCATCACCGCCCAGGGCTGAGCGATGAAGTTACTGCATGTATGAAGCTGGCCAAAAAAAAAAAAAAAAAAAAAAAAAAGGAGTAGGTGGGGGGGAGAGAGGGGAAGAAGGGAAGGAAAGGAAAAGGAAGAAAAGGAAGGAAAAGAAAAGGAAGGAATGGAAAGGAAAAGAAAAGAAAGGAACAGGAAAGAAAGGAACAGGAAAGAAAGGAAAGTAAGGAAAAGGAAGGAAAAGAAAGGAAAGGAAGGAAAAGAAAGGAAAAGGAAGGAAAAGAAAAGGAAGGAATGGAAAGGAAAAGAAAAGAAAGGAAAGGAAAAGAAAGGAAGAGAAGAGAAGAGAAGAGAAGAGAAGAGAAGAGAAGAGAAGAGAAGAGAAGAGAAGAGAAGAGAAGAGAAGAGAAGAGAAGAGAAGAGAAGAGAAGAGAAGGAAAAACTGGAAGTAAAGTGACCCATGCAACTTTTCATGAACATAAGGATGTACTCTAACTAAAAAAGGTAATGAAAGACTGCCCTAGTCAGCTCCAATGTTAACTCGCGCTCCGGTGTGGTCCAGCGATCAATCCCTTCGGAGCCGGTTTCCCCAGGGTCGCTGCAGCCACACGCCCGAGTTCTGACGAGGCACAGCCCCGACCGCACGGCGGCTTTCGAGACGAGGCCCGTTGCCAACACAAAATGTGTCACCGCAAATCATGCGCTCACCGGTTTCAAAGTACAAAACCGCTCCCTGAATCATGGTAAAAAAGCACAAATGTTCTGCTTTGAAAAAAAGAAAATTCACTGACTCCTCCTTGAGCCAGAAATAGGGAAAAAGGTTATGTAATTCGTTTACTTTGAATAATAAGCATTTCAAAGTTCTCTAAACAGCACTAATAACAGGGAAATCTCTGTTTATTTAATCAGTCCGCTTTTGCTGTGGGATTGATGCTGGTGCTCCAGGCGAGCTTGTCTCATTCTCCTTTAAAATGATATAAACACAAAACTTCACCCACCAGCTGGGAGAGGCTGGCAGGGCAGCAGCCTCGCTTCATATCTACTTTACTGCCTTGAACATGTGCTCCTAAAAACCATCCCATTTTTGTTGAACGCTACGTTGTGAGCAGAAGGAGAAGCTGGAAGCATTTTGCAATTAAGTCTTGGAACAAGCTGGTTTCTTAGGGGTGACCAGTGCACATTTCTTCGCTGATTTTTGCCCATTTTCAGCTCAGTGAGCTTGGATGGAGCCACATCTCTGACAAGATGCGGCTAGAATTATAAATGAAAAACCCATGCTTATTTTCAGCTAAATTTCTTGTCTCCCTGGATAATAACTCTGCTTTCCTCAGCAGTCTTTGCAATTCATTCTCTGAGACTGGACACAAAAGCCCTGTTTTCGATGAGATCGCTTATCTCCAGCAAAGCTTCAATGGAATATCGAATATCGAATAAAGGTATGAAAACTCTGTCAAAACAACCACTGCCCCAGCCTGGAAAGTCATTTTTCATCTGTCGTGGCTTCTTAGCTTGATGTTTGCTGCTAATAATTTTCATCGGGTTCATTCCCAGAATGGGGCGGGTTGGAGGATTTTCTCCCCATCAGCCCCCCGGGACGCTGGGCACAGCCCTTCACCACTGCTGAAGATGACTTTGATGGTCAACCCCGTTCCTGGGGGAATTCCCAGGAATCTCCCTGTCGATTCACCCACCGCCTGTCCACGATTTATGCCCATAGGTGTGTTGGTGTAACACCCCTGCACAACAAAAGCAGCTTGGCAAGCTGACACGGGGTCGGATGCTGGAAGCGTTGGGCTCACCCAGCTCCGAGGAAGGCAACCAGTTTCGCCCCGCGGCAACACCAACGCTGCGTTCGGCACCGGTGGCTGTTTATAAGCAGGGGCAGCCAGGCAGAAAGACTCATTCTCCACCTGAGTGGTTCCCCGCTGCCGAGACACTGACCTGAAAGGCCCCAGACAGGAGCTGCCTCTTGGCAGAAGAGCAGCACCGCTCCTAAGGGGACGCTGGGTCCGTTGAGGAGCCGCCAGGCGGTCGATGCAACGGCTCCACGCGGCACAAGCAGGTTTTTGCAAACGTGCTTGTGTGAGATTTGTAGGACAGAAATGGAAGGAAATCTGCTAACTATTGAAGTTTTCCTTTAGCGTACGGCACTGGAGTGTGGACGACCCTCCCAGAGAAGCAAGCAAGCCCACTGCTGAAAAGGAATTACTGCCCAGAAGGTTTTCAATTGTGCTTCGATTTTGTATCAGCAGCACCCACAGGGCACATCAAAATAACCCCTACAGCCGGATCGAAACGCATGGCCCTAAAACAAACTGCTCTCTGCCCTCACGAGGGTTGCTCGGGGAGTTAGCCCACAGTGCAAACCCACACAGAAAATCATAGAATCGTGGAATAGTTTGGGTTGGAAGGGACCTTAAAGATCATCTAGCTGCGACCACCCTGCCATGGGCAGGGACACCTCCCACCAGACCAGGTTGCTCAATGGGGATTTCACCCTGCCAGACACTGCCCCAGCAAAAGCCACCACCACAGCCACCCCGGTCCAGCCCCGCAAAACCGGGAACTAGGAAAAGTCATGCAAATCACCCAAACCAACTCCTTCCACTGAAAAATCACCAGAAACGTTTTGTGTTTTGTTTTGTTTTGTTTTGTTTTGGGGTTTTCTTTGTTGTTGGGTTTTTTTTGTTGTTGTTGGGTGGGTTTTTTTGTTTGTTTGTTTTTTGGGTTTGTTTTTTTTTTTGCTGAATTTGAAGGCACAGCTCTGATTTACAGCACCGGGGGAGAGCAGTCTCTCTCTCCTGACAAGAGCTGAAGGCAGCGCGGCGGCAGAGGCACCGCGGAGCGGGGGCGAGCAGATGCGAGGGAAGGCGGTCAGTTCGCCGGCGTACGGCTTCTGTGCAAAGCTACAGCTGCAGTTGTAGAGTCTGAGTCAATAGCTGCTTCAACAGAAAACCAGCTTTATTTTGCAGGCACAAAGGCCTCTTCTATCACTACCCAGCAGGAGGTATATAAAACTGTCATTTCTTGCCCTGTTTCTGCCCTTGGCTCTTTGCTTCTCCTTTTTGCAGGCTGCCAGGGGTTTATATTTTTTTTACTGCTTTAAGGGGTTTTTTTTGTTTTATTTGAAACTGAGTAACTTATGTTTTTCCCTAAATAGTTGATAAGCTTAGCAAAGTTTGTCATTATTTCACGGGGAGGAAACCAGCAACCTTCAGAGCAGAAAACAGAAACAGTATTGGAACTTGTTCTGTGCAAAAGCAAGGCGAGGTAACCTTGCAAGGAGGGGGGCAGCCCCGGGGGGACCGAAAAAGCAACTTTTGCCCTGGCAATATTTAAGGGATAGAATTTAGCACAGCGCTACACGATACGAGAAAACCTCTAGAGTACAGCCTGCAATTTTCCTTTCCCTAAACACACTTGTTTCTAAGGAACGAAGGCACCAGCCAGCTGTATTTCTGGTTGTAATATCACTATGTATGTGGTTGTCTTTCCTGAAACACCTCCATTGATAAAAGGGGGGGAAGAGGGACAAGAGAAGCATTTGTGAAAGCGGAAGACCTTCTGCATCATCTGGCTGTGACACTGCCATCCCCTGCAGATCACATCTCTTTAACCCTTTTCAGAGGAACTCAGGCCAGGCAGGGAGTGACAGGGGTGGGAGACCTCATCTGCGGGAAGAGGCAGAGCAGGCAGGCAGTAATGCACCCGGCATCTCATTCTTGAAATAAATAGCTCCTGCCATGCTTCATCTTCCTCCTCTTTTCCGAGAGAACCCCCAGCATCAATATCAGTAGTGAACCAGATGCCTGTTCCTTCTTACAAAGGAGCGGAGTAGCTCCCTCTGACACAGCTCAGCCTCTCCATCCTAAATAACGCCGGTAACCTGAAACGCCCCTCTTGCCTCCAGCACCCCCTTTAGCCCCCAGCCTTCCCCTAACGCAGTGGGGAGCCGTCCTAGAGAGGGGGAATTTAAAGAGCAGGCTGCCAAGGAGCTGCACCAAGCTGAAACCTCGGTGAAACAGGGCAAGACCGTGGGAAGCACCGGTGTATGGACCCGGCGGGATTTGGGAGGAGCAGGCAGGGTGCAGGCAGATGGGGTGGGTTTGCGGTTGGGAGCTGAGCTTGGGCAGCTGGGCGCTGGGAGTCGGTGGCCTCTCTGTCTTTATCACCACCTCTCTGCCCTGGCACCTTTTAAAAGTCCATTTCTTTGGATAACGGTGGCTTTGTTTTCACTGGAAACACTGCCCTGAGACACATTGTCCACGAGACCCTGGTACTCTGGCTTGGTGATGAACTGAGGGAAAATGCATCCATCATGCAGCTCTTGTTGGAAATTCTCTGAGAGTTTTGTTGCTCCCAAGCACAGCGTGCTTACCGGTGAGCCAGAAGGTCTAAGAGGCTTCTGACAGTTTTTTTTTGACTCAGAAAAATGGCTATTGTAGCTGCTAGTGCTCTATCTTCAAACGAAACCCCTTTCTCACTAGAATAAATGGTTCTATTCTCCCTAGAATAAATGGTATTTGCTTGGATCCAGGATGCTCTTGGAAAACAGCCAGCAGATCAGGCAGTGTCCCCGGCCGTGCTGCCATTGCACTGACCTGTCTCCAGTTAAAGCTGGGCTGGTTATTCCCTTCCGATACCCCAACGCTGCCCTCGAGCAACAGCTGCCCTTAGGAGGTCTCCCCACTGCGCGACCCCTCTTAGAGAAAAGGGGGGAGAGGTCTCCCTTCCCCTCTGCAACAGGAGGCAATCCCTTAGCGAGCAACAAGCACGCCGGTGACAGAGCCAGCGTCTGTGCGATGCCACAGGGAACGAGTGGCATCACTCCGGTGATTATATAGACCGTGAGCTCTTTACACATAGAATCATTTAGGTTGGAAAAGACCCTTATGATCATCGAGTCCAACCATTAACCTAACACTACCAAGTGTTAACCTAACACTACCAAGTCCACCACTAAACCACGTCCCTAAGCGCCACGTCTACACGGCTTTTCAATACCTCCGTGCACCATCCTTTAACGTTGTTTGTGCAAGACCGAGTGCCCAGGCGCTGGGAGCTCAGGTTCCCAATATACACAGCCACCACCGGTTAGCTGCAATAGCCACGGAGCAGGTTAGACCCTGAGTTTTGTGTCTTTCCTTTACGGATCTCAGAACTGCACCTTGACGACAACCTGCAGAGCAGATGCCAAAACATACCTCATCCAAAGTCCCGCGAAAACGTCCCGCGAAAGCCCCTTTGCATTATTCAGTGTGGTGGAGCCCAAAGCAGCTTCTCTGCAGGGCTGGAGTGCCAGCCTGATCCGTGGTGAAATGCGAAACAAAGCTGGTTCCTGTCCTGGCAACTAATGAGTTTGGCCACATTTCACAATGTGACATTGGTCATATTTCTCCACCATGAAAATGAAACCTGGGCAGTGACCTGGGCAGGGCGTTCAGCTCTCCAGAGAGTTGGAGGGACAGAGAAGGACCCAGACAGGATGAGACACAAACCTATTAATAAAGCCCATAATGAGGTGCCAAGCCCACGGCATGACACCTGACTAATCCATCACACGAAGATAAAAAGGAATAAAACGGCTCCAGATAATTGCCGGGCATGAGAATATGTTCACTGTCATCTTAAACTTGGTGAGATTAATTTTCCCGACAGCTTGTTTAAAAGGAAGGTGGGCTATATAATTAAAAGAAATAAAACCCTCACAGATGGCCTGTTGTGTGACCAGCAGAGATTACCTTTCGAGGTTCTCGCCTACCTGGATGTCAGATTTCCCAGCGTCTTTTATGCCTCCAGCCCTTTCCTTTGGCCGTGGAGCCACAAGCAGGCTTTGGGGCACTGATTTTGGCAATATGGCAGTCTTAGATAGACATTTTTGGATTCAAATATTCTTAACACTTGCCTATAAAGCACCCAGCACAAAACAGCACTATATAAACTGGAGTAGTAGAAAAGCCAGGCTGTTAATCTTCATAATGTGCCTCTCAGTGGGGATTTCACTTGAATGTTATTTGCATTAAATATGATAGCGAGTGCTGGATATGCAGTTATAAATAAATTAAAGGCTATATTTAAGTCAAACACTGTCCCACTGTTGACTGCAGACTCACGCGTGAGAGCTGTTAACAGTGGAGCGTACAGATTTGGTCGGCTGCCCGACTTGCTGGAGGAAATTGTAGCGGCAAGTTCCGCCATTGGTGCCCTGAAAAACTGATTTTGGGGGGCAGTTAACCCCCTTAGTGGGGTTTGTAGCAGCAGTCCAAACTCTAGTAGTGCTGGCTGCATTGCGGGTGCTTTGGCTTGGGCAGAAATGAGTATAGCAAAATACCTCAAGTGCATTGGTCTTTTCATCTGATATATAAACATCTTATTTATAGCAACAGACTCAGCTTTGGTCTTCTGGCAATAAGATAAAAAAAAAAAAACCACCAAAGTTTGTGTTAAACTGAGATTAATTCATCACGTATTTTAGGCAAATAACCAAAGAAAACCGGTCCTGGCTTCGGAGTATATGAAGTGATAGATGGGTTCAACTGCATAAAAGTCAAAGAGCTGAAGCTTTTGATTATGACAATTAAAATCCCTGGAGCAAATACAGAGTGTTCCAGTGGAGGGATGGTGAGTCCTACATCACAAGCCCTTTGGGGAAGAGCTTTGGGGCCAAGATCTCCTCCCTCTCCCTGCTACATCTTGCCTGTGGCTGAGCTCAGAGGAGCAGGGAGGGCGCGAGCCGGTGGCACGGGCACAGGGCTCAGCTTGTGCCACGTCCTCCTCCATCCCAGGGCGTTAGACCACAAATATTTGGAGGAAGGCACATGATCAACACAACGTTACACCACATTTCTGTGCTCTCCTGGCGCATCCCTGTCCTAATCCATCTCTAAACCCCTGAGCGGCTTTAAGAGCCTTATTCTTAACCAAACGGCTACAAAACCACAACCCCCCATCCCTTTGCTTTCCTCTCCTCCTCCCCACGCTCTAATTAGGGATTTTCTTCACGAGGACCCTGCAGGCATGAGGCTGTGCCTGTACCTCCTCTTGTACTGCTGGGGACGGGAGCAAAGAAAATTCAATTAGAATTTCAGGGGAGGCAAAAAAGCATTTCCCAAAGGAGCGCTGAACTTATTGGTTACCGTCTTCATTGCTGCTTTTTCCCAGCGTCTTTCCCTGCCGCAGCTCCTCACTGCTCTCGGAGCCTCAGGTATTACCGGATTTGTTTCCCAGCATGGCTTTGTCTTCAGGCTGGACCAGAGCTGCCAGGCTGACCGTGTGCCTTTCTCCGCTGGGCTGCTGCACTCTGATACGCTTTCTGACCAAATTCCTGCATGTCTTTTTATCCTTTTGAGGGACTTTCCATCCCGCGGCTCTCCTGTGTTGGCTGGGAAGCCCCTGCGAACTGCCCAAGCGGTGTGAAGGGGACCAAGCTCAGGGCAGAGTTTATCCCTTGGGTTAGTGACTGCAGTCCAGTAAGTGTTAGGGACATACACACCACACCATCACTGTATCTTGAGGTCAAGTACCTATTTATTAGCCTTAACTTGTATTTTCCCTTCCTCCTACAGTGCTTTCTCACACTTCACACGCTTGGAGTTAAGGAACAAGTAAGTACAACAATGTCATAAGCCCATGACTGACAGTGATAAAAAAAACAAATGTAGGCTTCGGGGAGGGAAACTCAATCCTGTGAGTTTCTCTTTTGAATGAAATGAGTATATTAAAATGTATAAATTGTCCCCGTGAGGATAAAATGTAAGGTCTTTGCAGGAGGAATCAATAGAGTGATGCGAGAAACGAGCTAAACTTTCCCAGTGGCTGTGTGAGTTGCATTTTAATAAGATGGTTTTGAAAAAAATCATAGAATAGTGGAGAAAAGCAGATTAATTTGCCATTGAATATGCTCAATAGTTATGGATTTATTAAACAAGTTCTCCAAGGGAACAAGGTGATATGATGGTCCTACCAAGTACTCAGACGACATTTATTTGTTTCAGCACTGCAGAGCTGCGTTGTTCTTGATTATGTTACAATTAATAGGATGTGGCATTGCAATGACTGTAATTATTAGCTGCTTGGAGTCCTGATCAAAAATAGGGGTTTGCTGAGCTAAATGCCATCCTGTGTCAAGGCGTTCATAGCCGATACGCAGCAGGTCTTTGCTCTGCAGGTCTGGGTGAAGCTGGTAAGTTGGTAGATCTCTTTCTTCATGGTTAAAGGAGAAAGAAAATGAGATGGTTAGGGGATGGGATTGCTCCTCCTGCTGCTAAACAGAGCGTCGGTCAGGCTGAGCCTGCCAGGACAGAAGAGGACCCATCAGCAGGGCTGAGTCGCTCAGGAAGAGAAGGCAACCAGCACATCCATTGTATGGCAGAAATCTGGGTAAATGGACTGTAATTTTCTCCTGAAGTCCCACCACCTGCTCAGAAAATAGAAGTCCGTGCACTGGCTCCGTGAGCCAGGGTCTACCAGAGAAGACAACCTTGTGTTAGCCCTTTCCCTTGCAATGGAAACCGCCCTGCAGGCTCCAAAGGTCAGGCAAGTGCTCCAGGCAAAGGGACAGTAGGTTTTTATCGGCCCCAAAGAAACAGTACCTGGACAACTTGTGACATTTTCCCATAGGACAGTTCCCAACACAGCTGGTGTTGGCAGGAGGCAGGGCTTGCTGGCACATCCGAAGCGTTGCACGGAAGCGTGATCTCTCTTGGACTCATTCAGCAAGTGGGAAGATGTGGAAAGATTAAACCAGATCCACCCCGAGTCCCTGAAATGAAGGTCCTCAGGCAGCTTCCAGGATCCCAGGAGTCTCTTGATGGGCATACCACGTACAAAGGAGTGTTGGCTAATCGCCTTCATTTCCTCTGGAGGAGGAACAAATCTCTTGAAGGAAAGTAAACCATTCACTTCAAGGGTGCAAGTTGGTTGCAACAGCAGCGGCCCTAAATTTATTCTTTATTATCTAGAGGGAGTAGTAACTGGCAGGAAAGCACCAGAAGGTATTTTCAAAGAGAAGGGAAAATGCTGACATCAGCCTATACACACAGTCCCGTCCAGGCTGCACGTTCCTCTTTTTATATATTTAGGAATTCATCTGGCAAAGAGACACCTGGGAGGTTTTATAAAGGCAGATTTATTGCCCAGCGTTCAGCATCAGGGGAGATGTACCTCCCCAGACTGGCTGGAAATTGCGGAGGGAGCGGGCGGGCAGAGAGACTGCCTGTGAGGACGGCGAGGGGCTGCTCCGCCGGAGCCGGGAACACGGCCACGAGCAATGCCACCAAACCCAGGGCACATCCTCCAGCTCTCCTGTCACTCCGATGCCTCGGATTTACCGATATTTAATATGCTTTTTGCTCTGTGTGTGGCTTCATAGTTTAGAGGTACTCCCAGCTTTTTCATCAGCACTTTGCATAAAAGAGATGCCCTTTCAGATACCGAAGACTTTGTGAAAGTTTACATTTTTCCATTTTTTTTCCTTCCATTTCCACTAGGAAAATATCATCTCTTTGATTTCTGTCTTCAACTGACAATTGTCTCTAGTCCCTGAGAACTTAAAAGCTTCAAAGAAACCTCATTGAACCTTCTCTCAAAAAAAAGGTTCTATTTAAAAGACCTTGTTCATTCTATTACCTTTTTTCCCTGGGAGAAAAGCCCCACGAAGCCATGCCTGGCAGTGCACTCCCTGCGCTGAGAATTATAGAAGTGAAAAAGCCACAGGAGTCGAGAAGCGAATCTCACATGCTCGAACCACCTGCGGGTGACCATCTCCTCCAGCCCACCAGGCGCATCTTCTCTGAAGGCTGAGGACGAGAGCAGCGCTCCCTGGTGAGGTCCAGCCCCGTCCCACAGCATCCTCTGTCCCGGCAGGAGCAGGGATGGTAACAGGTTTCTGGTACGGAGCTACAGGGAGGATGGGCATTGGAAGCATCTCCAGGTTCCCACGGTGCGGGTGGCTTAAACTGGAGAGCAACCAGCCAGACTGGGAATGTAATAACCCCGCTTCATCTGCTGAATGCGAGGGAAAGGAGGGATGTCAGCACTGCAACTGTTGGGTTTGGCAGTTAACGTTACCCGCTTTAGGGCGGGATGGCCACAACGCTCAGACTTTCCCACCTCGCCAGCCCTGCACCCCACCACGCTCCCCAGCTTTGCTCCCCCGCTGCCCCCTGCCCCAAAGCAAGGGGTAATTTCGCCGTAAGGAAAACGGGATGGTGACAGCGCCGAAGCCCAAAGCCCACAGCCCGCTCTGTCGCAGGCACCCACGTGTCCCGCGGTGGGACGCTGCCCGTCACGCGCGCCTCAGGCAGGACACAGAAGCGTTTCTAAACGTCAGGGAGCAAAAGTGCCATCTGCGAGTCTCAAGCAGATGCTGCACAGAGACGATAGTAAAAGCCTTTGAGGGGAAGGAGGGGGGAGGTTGGGAGAAGACAATTAAATAGCTGTTTTAAATGATCTGGAAGAAGATTAAAGGCAGCTGCAGGTTTTGATGTTGGTTGTTTTTTTTTTTTTCTCTGGGAAGAGATTACCTTTGTCTCTTCTGCCTTTACAAACTGCTGTTAAGAGGAAAACCTAAGAGCTAAATTGATCGGCCACATTTCCTCATTCTACAGCTGACATCTCGGGAAGGGGGAGGGAAAAAGAAATCAAGTGAATTAAAATCAATTGGGGAAAAAAAAAAAAAAAGAAGGAAGAAATTATGTAAGAACTGGCAAAACACAGCAGGCCAAGTGGTTATATAAAGCAATGAACACAAGAGCTTATTTAATTTAGACCTAGCTGCAAGACGGACCGCAGTGTAAACGGGCTGGGATTAGGTAGGCTGGGCTGGCATGGTGCTTATGCTGAATTAAAGCCCTCGGTTCCCTGCCTAGTCCGTGGAAAAAAAGCAGCTTTTTAGGGATGCTCACACCACCACACATGGGCATCCCCACGGGGCTGTGGGGACCGTTCCCGACACATCTAAACACCACCATCTTCATTTTCTTGCCTAGCCGAGGGGCTGGCAGTACCGTGACCTGATGGGACAACTTTCGGGGGACACAGTCGTGCCACAGAGGTGCCAACTTGTGCTGCTGGAGGTGTTAGCAGCACCCAGGAGTGGACTTCTCTGGTGCGCAGAGATCCTGTGTGCGTAACCCAAAGAGTTTTATCAGCCGGGCCCAACGGGTGGGATTATCTCTGTGGGGAGCTGTAGGGAGTGATTTAAAACAGTACTGTTATTAAAAGCCATAGTAAGAATTTGGCTGTGACCAAAGGAAAAGAAACCAACTTCAATTCCTCTAGTCAACGTCACTGCAAATGCAGGATTCCTGAACCGAAGCCATTCACTAATCCTGGATATGATTTGCCAGCAAACCTGGAGAGGATTCAGCCGTTTGGTTTTATGGGTTGCTATTTTCATGTACTATGGAGAGACGCTTGTCATGTTTCTTTACATGGCACCGCAGACCTGCTGGTGGGCAGAGCCCTGCCGTCCACAGCACCGACCGTGTGCCGTCGCGGCAGAAAGCTCATCGCACCCCCCCGGCGAGGTGTTCCTCACCGCAGGAAAGAGTAAGGGAGTGTTTGCAACATTGTGCGTGGAATTAATAACTTTGTGGGCCTCTCAGACAAATGGGAATTGAATAAATGTCCTTGGAAGAGTGTGTAGGGAGCGTGATGCCAGATGCTGAGAGGCACCTTGCATCTCCCAGCTCCACGTCCTGGTCCTTCCTTCCCATCCCCTTCGGACCTGAGGCTCTTTGGCACATTCCTTTGAAGACATCGCAAGAAGTGTAGGAAGAAATAAAGCAGAGGACCTCCTTGGGCAAGCGCTTGGTTCGGAGTTATTTACTCTACAAATCATCTAAACTATGAGCAGACTTCATAAAACATAATAAACAAGGGATCTGGAGGGACGGGCGGCTGCAGCCACGCAAGGGTGGGCTGATGCAGAGCAGAACTGCGGCGAAGCAGCCGTCCACCCAAACCCGAGAGCAGGTCCAGAGAAGTTTCCATCGCGCTTCCCAAGAAGTTGCCCTATCAAACGAGCAACGCGGAGCCGATGGAGCTGTGACAGTTTATGGAGGCGCAGGGCCTGCTGCCATGTGTTTTAATAAATGGGTTCACACCAGCTGGCCGTGCAAATAAAACATTAGCATGTGTCAGACGCTGTCTACCCAGGCACTTGCCATAACTTACGGGACATTTTGCAGCAGAGCCATCCAAGTGCAGAGTGTGCCATGCCAGCGGGATAACACATTCCTTTCTCTCCCAGGAATGATGGGGTTCCAGAGCGCTACTCACAGCCAGGCTCCCCTTGCACGGGTGCCCAATCCAGGCTCAGTGAAAATCCTGGGATTCTAGGTCACAGAATCCCAGTATCCCAGACTGGTGGGGGCTGGAAGGGCTCTCTGGAGCTCCCCCATCCCACCCCCCGCCAGAGCAGGGGCACCTCCAGCAGTGGCACAGGACGGCGTCCAGGCGGGTTTGGGATGGCTCCAGAGGGGGAGACTCCCCCACCTCTCTGGGCAGCCTGTGCCACTGCTCTGCCGCCCTCACAGCAGAGAAGGTCCTCCTCAGGTGGAGATGGAACTGCCGATGGTCAAGTTTGTCCCCTCTTTCCCCAGGTCCACTAAGGACCTCTCCAGAATAGAGGTGTGAAGGTACGTAAGAAGCAATAAAGGAAAATCCATTTGTGCAGCCACCCGGCCAGGAAAATTCAGACCTTTTTGAAAAGCAGTGCTGAGAGCGTATGATGCTACCAGCATGCAGGGCTGCAGGTGGTGGGACGGGACACTCAGTGGGCTCCTGTTTCAGGGGAGCTGGCCCCAGAGCCAACAGCAAAGCTGTGAAGTAGCCAAAGCCACAGGTACTGAACTGCAAGTGAACAGGGGAAACATCTCTTTCTGCCTCGGAGTTCTCTTATCTGTTGCTGCCCCAACGAGTACCTTTTAAAACCTCCTCCAGCTGAAGTGGCATGAAAACATGAATTTACTCGTATGGGGATGGCTTTAAGAGGTGTTTAATTTATGTGAAAAAAACCCATAAAATTGGCTGCGGGGTGTTTTAGAGGATGTCTGCCAGGTAAAGTGTTAACTAGACCTCAATAATGTGGCCATAATGGACTTAGCCCTGCTACCAGGTCCCACACTGATGCCGATATTCAAACCAGACGTCCCTGACTGACAGAAGTAGCAGGCAAGCTTGGCAATGAAGAACATATAATAAAGCAGACTCACCGGTGGATTTAAGCGGCTGGAAGGATAGTGATAAACAAAGCTGGGAAATGGTACTGCTCTAAAGAATTATCGGAGGCCACACAGACCCCACGTCTCGACGGCAGGAGGCGAGATGCGCGGTGCCCGGCGGTACTGATCCCGGTGACACCTGGGGACACCCCGCAGAACTTCTCACTTACTGCTCTGCCTGCTTACCAGTATGGGCCGCGCTGAGCAATCTGTAATTACTCAAAGAATATCAGTAATTACTTCCTACAGTCGTTGTGGATCTTAAGTGGTACAAGTTCAGCAGTATGAGCAAGAAGCAAACACGCTGAATGGTGTTTGAATAGTTGCTTTTTTTTTTTTTTTTAATAAGGAAACCTAACTGTTCACACACGGTCTAGTTTCACTCGAAAATGTCCATTAAAACTTAAATATTCAAAGCAAACAGCGAGGGACTTGTGCAAAAAGAGAGATGTTAAATTAATACGCTCAAATATTCATCCCGGGGAGCTTTTTCCAGTCCAGGGAAGAGTATTCTCCTGCAAGGATCCCAGCACAACCATCACTCACACTGGGCTCTCAGTCTATAAATGGTTACAATTGCTCTGTTCTGGGACTGGCTTTCAATCAGTCAACAAATAAAACCTCTTGGAGAACTAATGGCTCCCAAAAAAAAAGCTGTTTTGCTTTAGACAGTTTGCCAAACAGGAAGAGGAGTGAAATATGTTGAGTGATTTATTACAAGGGATTTGCCAGCTCGAGCAAGTGCATCATTGCTCTGCTTCATTTAAAGACAGAAAATGAACGCAAAGAGATGCAAAGACCTGCTCTGAAGCCGCTTGAATCCGCTGCGAGAGACCAGGGCGCCAGATTTCCAACCAGCATGATCTCCGCGCGTCACTCTCCCACATTACCATTGCCCTTTCTTTCACAGGTCTTCCATTATTTGTCTTTTTTTAAACCTCTGCACAGCTTACGACGGGCGAATGCCCGCTCACACGCTGTGCAATGGTTTCCATTAATGCACTTCAAACCTGACTTGCAGCTGCTTTGCTTATTCACTCTGGAGCCTTCCCCGGCCCAGGGCCCTGCATCACGGTGCGTGCTGCTTCCCTGTGCTCGGAGGAACGGAGCGAAGCCATTAAACAACCTTCCTATCTTAGCAAATCTACTTTTGTAGCCAGATCCCCTGAGAAGGAACAGTATGGGAGGGTTTTGGCTTTTTTTGTTTTCCCCCCTCAACAGCTGCCTCTTTCTTTTTCACTTTTAAATTAATTCACAAGTGAAATAAATAAAAAAAAAATTACATGAGGATGAGCCCCCAGGTGAACTTCACATTCATGTCTGCCTACTTCTGACTTGGCTAACAGGATAAGGTATAGCCTGAATAATAACAAGACTGTAAAATAAGTTGAGAATTGTTTAAACTGTAATCTCCAAAGACACGGCTAAGAAATAATCCTCTTTTTTTTACCCCTATCATGGTAACAATGAGCATCGGTTTAATCCTAAAAGGAAGATGACTGTAAGTAACGCGTTTCAGCCACACTGTTCTCAAATCAGCTGGCTCACATCTCCTTAGGGAGCAGAGAATTGGGGTTAAGTACACCAGGCCACCACCGACAAAATCTACAAAGCACTTACAGAAGAAATACAGCCCCCACCATCTCAAGATGAAAGTTAGGTATCAAGACACGATTCTCATTTGTTTCCATTTGATTTCCCTCTCTTTAACTGCAGGAACATCTCAAAGGCTTTAGTACACATGCAGTTTTAAATTCTAATTGGCCACTGATTAAACCCACCTGAAATTCATGTCCAAAATAAAAGATTGAGGAGCTATCACGCACGAGCCTGGCAGCAAAGGGACTATGGAGTTTGGGGTCTTGCTCTTTCCAGCTCTCCTTCCATGTCTCTTACATTTTTCAAGCCTAATGCTCCAGTAAACAAATGCCTCAACGCCTCAGAGCACTGGAGCGCAGCGAGTGTTGATGCTGAAATCCTTTCCACGCACGGATGTGTTAGAGAAAGCAGCGTGTGGAGACCAGCAAAGCCTTTCTGAAGTCAGGAGGGGTCTGGTGGTTAAACCAGCTACAGATTTCCCCAAAACAGCAAAAGTAGCAGCCTCTAGCTTTGAAGATACCATTCTTTTTCCGATGCCTATGTGGCACCTTGTTCCCCAAACTTTCTGAAATTCCTATCTGTCACCACACAGAGGAAACGGGCTCCGGACCAACCCAGCAGAGGGGCAGGGAGGATTTATTTCCCCCGATTTTGGTGGCCCCTTTCCAGCAGGAGGAAAGGAGATGCAGCCGATGCAGAGAAAGGCTGGAGATCTGTGGGTTTTCTGGCTATGAACTGCCACAATTGGGGAGGACCCGAGATTCCCGGTCCGCCGTTCCCCGGGGCAGCCGAGCGGGCCGGCGGTGGCGGCAATGGGGCCCGGCTGTCCCGGGGTCCGCGGCACATGGGGGTCCCGGTGGGGGACAGCCTGGGCTCCGGGCACCGGGAGAGGAGCTCCGGGGGCGGGGGGAGGAGGGCTTCCACCGACCCGGGGCTGGCTTCACCGCGGCGCAGGATTTACCCCGGTGCAGGGTCTCAGCCCGGCGCTGTGGGGCAGGAGGGGGTGCGGAGCCGAGACGACCCCCCCCAAACCCCGCCTGCCCGCACCCCGGGCCGGGCCGCCCCGTCAGGGCTGCCCGGGACACCCCCTTTCCCAGTCGGTTCCCCCCCACCCCGTCCTGTCCCGTCCGCCTCCGCAGAGTTTGGGCATCCCGGGGGGGGGTCTGCCCGGCCCCGGCTGCTCGGGGCGTCCCGGTCACCGGGATCCTCACCTGGATGACCGTCTTCAGGGTGGAGGCGTCCACGATGGCGGTGCAGATGAGGGAGTCGGGATCCCGGTCCTTGCCGTAGATCTCCCCCATGGTGAAGATCATGGGGATGGCGAGGAGGAAGGAGGCGATCCAGATGCAGCTGATGAACTTCTTGGTGCGGCTGCGGGACATGATGCTCTTGGCTTTGAAGGGGTGGCAGATGGCCATGTAGCGCTCCACGCTGAGGCTGGCGATGTTGAGCGCCGTGGCGTAGGTGCAGGCGTCCCGGAGGAAGTAGTAGCCCTTGCAGACGGCCCCCCCGAAAGCCCAGGGGTGGTGGACCCAGATGAAGTTGTAGAGCTCGATGGGCATGCAGAGGAGGAAGATGAGGAGGTCGGACAAGGCCAGGCTGGCCAGGTGGTAGTGCACGGTGCTCTGCAGGTTCTGCAGCGACTTCTTGCGCACCAGCGTGTACGCCGTGATGGAGTTCCCCACGGTGCCCACCAAGAAGAGAGCCAGGTAGATGACGGTCACCATCACTTTGGAGTAGATGTCGGTGTTGACGTCCAGGTCCTCCTCGTCGGGCCCTTTGGGGAGCAGGTCGGAGCGGTTGGAGGCGTTGGGGTGGAGGTGGAGGGGGCCGCCCGGCAGCGCCGGGGCCGG
>NW_009661368.1:6980857-7005961 GCF_000708025.1 Charadrius vociferus
CCTTCTCCAGCCCTTGCAGAGTCAGACACAGAGGCACGGCCGGTTGGGGGCTGGTAGGGTGTCCTGGGGAGAGGAGAGGTGCCAGGGATGCTCCATCATCCTTAGACATCCATGGGTCCTGCTTGTCCCCAAATACCACACCCACCCCCCCACCCCCCGTGCTGCTGCTCGGAGAAACGCATTTAAAGGAGGGGAAAAAAACACCTAAAAGTGTCTCCCTCTGCCCTGATCTGCCTGGGACTCCCTCGGCACTGCGGCACAGCAGCGAGACAGCAGCGCCGCTTTGCTTTGGTCCCCACCAGTGACTTTTCCCTTAACCCCCGTAGCCTCGGATTTGGGGATGTGGGGTCCTTTCTGAGCTGCCCTGTTGCAGGGGCTGGGGGGGTGCCACAGTGATGCCGGGGGTGGCAAGGGGATCCCCCAGATGAAAAGCCCCCCCCTCCCCCGAGGATGAGAGGTCCGTGGTGGGGTTACCTTCTCAGCCCCGGGGCGCTGAGCCAGCCAGCTGCCCTTGGGAACTCCACGGGGCTGTTTGTCCACTCAGTTGTCTTCGTGATAAACCTCTTTACAAATGCATAGAGATCTAGGAAAATCCCATTCAGGAAATCACTGATTTATCCAAAGACAGTCATAGTTTTTCCCATTTTTTCATTAGCAGGTGTTGGGTTCCCGGTTCCCAACAGGCAGTGGGCTCTGCATGTACCGAGGTCCTGCAGGCTGCCTACCTATTTGATGCATGAAGATGTCTAATTCTGCAGTCAATCAACTAATTTCTGTGTGCAAACAGTGAACTTTCCACAGCCATCCACCAAGAGTCAATATTCCCCCAAACTTTCCTCCTCTTAAATCCATCTGATAGGATCACCATGGAAGGCTATCCAAAATCAGATTTATTTAGTCACATTATTCATATAAATTTGGAGAGAAATGTTTTCCGGCACTCAGCCCACACTGGTTTAAAGAATGACTAATAATCTCTTAACACCAATGTTCCTTTCATTTGAAAGCTTCTGTTAGGAAATTTCTGTCAGCCGGGAGGAGTGTGTCGGGGTTGGTGTTCCCAGCCTGGTCTCACCTGTTGTTCCTGGTCCTCACGTGGATTCTTGGGATGGATCAAGAATATTTATTCTTGGAATAAAGTGGAACATGGAACAAGTGGTGAATTGTATTTACCTGTTGGTGCCTGAAGGTGAGCGGCAGCCGGGGTGCAAGCCTTCTCCTGGGTGCCTGGTGTTCCCTATTCCTCAGCCCCAAATTGAGGGGAACGAGTGGCCCCGTGGTCCAAGCACAGACCCACGCTCCTGGTCGAAAGCACTTCTCCCACAGAGGCAACAACTGAGTTCCTTTGGGATCCTTTGTCTATAACGAAGAGTTATTGTCCCTTCCTGGTCCTGTAACTTCATTTTGGCCTTGTGGAAAGCAATTGCTGTCTCCACAAACAAGATACCCACCTGCTGGTCTAATTTTACAGTGTTGATGTGCACGTTTATATCAATAGCTGTCTCTAGAAATGCTGTTTTGAGCTTCTGTTGCCTCTTGCTCCTGCACACAGGCGATGCACAAGTGCGGCTGCTACTGCGGAGAGTATTGCATCTCCCCGCTCTGTCCCAGCAGCTCTTCCCAAGTGCTCCACGTGCTGCCTCCTCCACTTTCCCTCCCTGCCAAATACTGGCAGGGAATATCAAGAGATATAGTTAAAAAATAATTCTATTTGCACACTGGAATATCAGCTACCTGGAATCAATGTGGCTTGTTGATTTACAACCAATGCTTTTAACAGGCTGGTGCAGTTTGTACCAACCAAATCTCTCCTTCTGTGAAAGTGCGTTAGGAGAGTACCCACTGCCCAACGAATGGGCTGGGTGCTCCCCTCATTAAAGCCTTCAGCAGCGTATTTCTATGAGCTAATTAATTTAATAAATGCCGTTAATTCCTTGGCAAGTTTGTCTCAGCCGCAGGTGAAGCGTTCTCCCTGTCGGGGCGGATAGCTCTGGTCTTCTGGGACGCAGCCTTGCCATTCCCCGCGCAGAAGTGCGGGAGGCTTCTTGTCGAGGAGAAAGTAAAAGAAAGTCTTGGCTCTCTCCAGACAGAAAGGGGTCAGTCTCTCCCCTCTCTTTTTTTGAAAGCTTTTTGTCCAGGCAGGTTCTACCTTCTGTCCTCACGTGGCTTTTACAGAGCTGGTCCAGACCTGACCCCCCTGCAGACCCTGACCCCGGGGCAGGCGGAGGTTTAGTCCTGCTGAGGGACGACACGGACTCCGCTGCTGCCCCCACCACCATCCTGCACCCCTTTGCTCTCCTCATGGCCGGTGCGTTGCCTGGGGGCTCTGTCAACTCCCTTTCCTGGTGTGGGATAACGAAACCAATGACAGAAGTATCTCTTCTCGCCTTCACTTCTGCTCCCTGCAAGTTTTTAATCCATATTCCCCTTCAGGCAAAAGCAGAGCCGGAGATGCTCTGCTCTCTTCTCGCGCACCGAAACCTCCAACCTAAATCCCCGCTGTTTATCTCTGAACGAGCCGACCTTTTAGCTAAGCTGGGCTCGTTTTAATATATTTTGTATGTGTGTGTCTGTGGCTTAAAAAGGAAAAGAATCATGGAAACCGAGAGATGCCTGATCTCAAATGTTACAGCAAGGCATTTACTTAAAATCTTGCAGGAAAATGTCACCCAAAGACCTCATCTATTAAAACTGCCTGGACTTTGAGCTGAGGGTCCCACAGTGCCCAAGATGCGAGGCCCGCGGGTTGCCTCGCTCCCTTTTATGTTGACCCAAGTGTTTTTCGTCTTTGCTTTTTACAGGTGCAACTGGGGACCACGAGCAATTTTCCCTATTAATCCTGTTCCTGTCCATTTTCGCCAGGTGGGATTTTCCTGAAGGGCACGGGAAGCAGCAGAGAGAAAGCTCTGCAAGAGGCAGGTGCTAAGAGACAGCATCAGCCCTTTTTCCCGTTGAGGTCCGAGCTCCCAGCCCCAAATACCTGTTAGAGCAGGTTCCCGAGTTGGGTAACACCGGGCTGATTCAAGCCTTTAAAATCAGTTCCCACCGCGCTCACTAGAGACAGGCTCTCCCTAAAAGTCAGGAGCGTCTAAGGTGGGTTAGGAAGGTAAAATCCTGGGGTGTACAGGGCTTTTTTAAGGATGCTGCGCTTGAAAAACAAGGACGTGAGGGAGAAAAGGGTGATAGAAAAAAGGGACATACATCAGCTTTGTTGACGGCAATATTGACTGTATCATTACTTACAGGCATGGAAGTGCATCCCTTCCTACACTCCACATATTGCAAAATAAACTATCGCTAGTTTGGATGAGCAATACAAGATTCCCAACGGCTGCACGTTATTTACTGCCTTTGGCTGAACTGATTTCAGGAGAGTATTTTAAATCAAAGCAGTTGATACATGGGATATTTATTGCCTCTGATTTTCGTAGCGGAGGAACCCGCTGAGACTCGGCAGCGTGAGCGCATCGCTGTGTGGGCTGGCGAAGCCGACAGACCATACCCAGAGCACAGCACTGATTGCACACCCCAGCACTGCTGTCCCAGGGCAGATTTAAAAACAAAACAAAGGCATCCCAAAAAGCAGAAGGCACCGGGATGTGTATGATGTTGGTAAGAGCATTACTCTGAACAAGGATCCGTCTCTGGGAAGGGACAGCTGAGAAATGAGGTGTTCAGACACCTTTTACAGGTCCTATATTCTGTGTGCTGCACAGTCAAATTCAGTCCTTTACTTTGGCAAAACTCCTTTAAAGTTGACGGATGTACCGGCTGAAAGACCCTGTAACACTTGTCTCAGACAGCCAGAACTGTACATGAACTGGACACACAGAGGAGAAATCAACTGCTTTAGTTGAGAGATAAAGTAGTTTTTGGGTCCCCCGAGTTCCAAATCAGATTGCTTGTGGCAATAAGTGCATTTTATCTTCATATATGCAATATAAGTCTTTGACGCATAGGCAGTCATCCTCACAGACCACACACAGGGTTTCCCTTCAAGAATCCTCTGGGTTTTTTTTTTGGGTTTTTTTTTTGTTTTTTTTTTTCCAGGAACAAATATAAAGAAAAGGGACAGAGGAGTCCAAGGAGAGAGTTTGCATTTGCTGCAGCCGGGAGCCTCTGTCGCAGCCCCCAGCAGGGTGCTGGCACCCTCGGTGCGCCCGCAGACGGGCGCTTACTCTATTTCTGAAGGATTTAATCCGCTTTTGCAGCTCTGGCTCTCCGGAGCCGCAGCGGTGTTGCCAGCGGCTCTTCCAAGAGCTCCGCTCAGCGGCGTGGGTGCGGAGCACAGCCCTCACCGCGGGGGAACGATCCAGCTCCAGCCCCAGCTCCCAGCTCAGCCCCGTCCCTTCTCCCCGTACACCGCACCGGCGTCTTTCAGGAACTCTCAGGAGACACGGGTTAACCTCGTTTTTCTCCCCTCCACCTCCTCAAATAATTCCTGCGGTTTTTCAAAATTTCAGCGTGCCTGGCAATTTTAAAATGCAAACGAAGCCGCAGCACAGTGAAACTCTCTGGCAGCCAAACGCTCTTTACTGTCTTTTTTCCCAGTGACCTTCCCATGCTCTCGAAATGCTCCCAAATCCTTATTCAACGCCTTGGATTTCAGGAAACGTGGAGCACAGGGCGTGCTTCGGGCTCTTTCCTAGTGCGAGTCTTTTTGTTAAATGCTGGAAATACCACGGGCTGGTAGGGCTTTGTCCCGAATATGTCACCGAACACCACGACATTTGTTCAGACACCCCTCTCTGCCTCGGTGCCTTACACCCAGGGAGGCTCTTTCCTTACGGGGGGACACGGGGGCCGCAGGAGCTGGCAGGACCAGCCCCAGAGAGGTTTCCCACGGAAATTTTCCCGGGATGCCCTACTCTGGCTTGGAGTCACTCTGTGCCGCTTCAGCAGAGTTGAAAACTTGGCACTTCGTGTCTTCCAGAGCACACTGTGACCTGCCGTAAATACAGATTATTTGTACTCTGCAGTCTGGCTCGTTCCTGCTATTCTTCCCTTTAAGAGCCCACATCCTCCCATTTTTCGCAGCAGCAGCGCCCTGGATTCGCCTGAGCCTGTGCTCCTCCGGAGCCCGCGCTGGCGCCCATCTCGCTGTGCCGAGCACTGGTCCTCAGCCTCTGCCAGTGATGAGATGGTTCCTCCAGGTCGTTAATGGGAGGAGGAACAAGAGGCTGCAGAGGCTCCTGAGCTCCATCCCTGCCCCTCCAGGCAAGGGCATGGCCTGGCTGCCCGGGCACCGCCAGAAATCCCAGAATCGCAGCCTGGTGAGGGCTGGAAGGGCCCTCTGGAGCTCCCCCATCCCACCCCCCGCCAGAGCAGGGGCACCTCCAGCAGTGGCACAGGACGGCGTCCAGGCGGGTTTGGGATGGCTCCAGAGGGGGAGACTCCCCCACCTCTCTGGGCAGCCTGTGCCACTGCTCTGCCGCCCTCACAGCAGAGAAGGTCCTCCTCGTGTCCCAGCTCTGTCCTGCTGCTCCCTCTGCAGCGTTGCTGCAGGACCTGCTGCTCCGATGGCGAGTGCGAGACTAAGAGGAAGGGTTTATTCGCACCCCTGTGGACCAGGGAGCTGTCGGGAATGCTCCTCCCTGGGCTCACCTGGGGACATTTCTTTCCGGAGGCACTCGCTGGGTGGTCCCGCAGCCCCTGGTGTGGCTCACACCACCCCCGGACCACAACCTCACACCTTAAGCTTTGCTGATTTTCTTCCTCCTCTGGGCCAGGCTTACCCAGGTGGTTTCTCAGTTACAGCACCTTGGCCCAGAGGTGATGTAAATAGTTTTAACCCTGTTGGAGCGGGCGGAGAGTCCCTTCAGAGGGATTTTCTTTTCCTTCTTCTGTTATGGGTCAGCGGTTGCCGCGGTCACCCCGAGGGAAAGGGCTCCCACGGTCAGGGAACAGCCCCTGCCCCCGGCTGCAACGCAGAGCAGCCCCAGGACTGCTCTGAATTAGGGTGTAAGTAAACAGCCAGGGGAGGCAGGAGATGAAAAAAGAAAAAAAAAATCTATAGCAAATGGTCAGGGAGGATAAGCCGGTTCAGCCTGTGATAGAGAGGGAGCGCAGGCTGTGCCTTTCACGTGGTACCGGGGCTTGATTGTAGCTGCGTACAGTGCCTGAGATGTTTTGCAAATCTGATCAGAGCCATTTGGGGAACTGCAGGTACTGAAGAAATTTGGGGAAAAAAAAAAAAAAAAAAGCCTAACTTGTGTGAAATAAATCTTTGGTTGATTTAGCAGAAAGATGTTTACCGAGAAGGGGAGCTCTCTGGACAATAGCTATCTTTCTAAACTTTCTCATAAATCACAAACAAACTGTTCTGACCCCAAGGACAAGTATTTCCAACTGTTTCCTTGTTAAAAAAGAAATGATTTTTGCATCTTACAGAAAACAATGTCTGCTCTCGCAGCGTGTGCTGCTTTTCGCTTCTGGAGGGTTTCCCCCCTCCACTTGTTGTCCTGTCTAAACTGCAAATGCCTTTTCAAAACTTAATGCCAAAGCGAAGGGGGGATCCTATGGTATCTCTGCTAGAATTGATCACTTGCTCCTCAGGGCACGCTGCTGTAGCTGTGAGACGAGGGAAACTTCTCTTGTGGAAGACTGTAGCAGATGGTGCAAAGAAAACACGGTCCAAGCTTTCTCTCAGATTCTTCTAGAATACCTTCTAAGGAAGACAATCCACCTCTTGTCTTGAAATAAGGGGCCCTTTACTGGTGCAAAGGGCATTTAAAATAACAGCTTGTTTCTAGCTCAGACTTCACAGTGTTTAAAGAGTCCTCATGAGGAGCCTTAGCCAACCCGTGGTTTCACGTTGCCGTGTACCGCTGGAAAGCCACAGGGATGGATTAGGCTTGATGCAGTGCACCGGCTTACCCGGGGAGGAAGGGAAGGGAAATGCATGACCGTATTTCATCCCAAAATGTAGGCTGTTAACAGTAATTAATGGCCGCATTTCTATTTCTCCAAACACATTGATATATGGAGACCTCATCCGTACCGGGAGGTATTTTAAAGGAGAGCACAGCAGAGCAGTAGGGTTATAACCGAGGAAATCTTGAGTGGGTGTTCCAGTGGGACACCCGACAGATGCGTACGCAGGGCGTATTCCCAGCTCATGGACCTGTACAAGAACTGCAGTTTTCGTCTCTTGCTCACAAAGGCCATGTATTGGTGTTGAAACCAAAATGAGTCCTCTTTTAGTGCAGTACATGACTTGAGAGCAAAAAAGAAAAAGCTGCCCACCCAGCCTTGAATCCGGGGCTGAACGCTGGAGGAAAAAGTCTAGAGAATGATTTGGGTGGAAGGGTGCATTCATACAAGAAATTGCTAAACAGCAGCAAGGCCACGCTGATGACAGGGATGTGAAATAGGTTAGAAAAATTAGATGGAGTCCTTCTTGCTCAGTGATGATCATTTGGCCAAAGAAAGTCATATTTCGCTACGTGGTAAACACAGAAGTAATAATGATGATAACTGCCACAAAAGTAGCTGGGAGATGAACTGGCAGACAGCTGAACAGAGTTCAATTAACAAAAAGATTTCTGGAAATGATTTGATTCTCCAGAATTCGCTCTGATGCTTCAGCCAATCCTTCAGCAAATTTTGCAGCCGCCGGTCAGCCTGGCACGGGCACGGTGTAAGGCGATGGTGCAGAGGGACACGCAGAGTCTTTGCCTTTCCTGGGGCTACACCGACAAGATGACTGGCTTGACCTCAGTGGAAGGGTAAATGTTCCTCTGCCGGCAAGGAACAAGGAGAAACAGAACCTATGAGATTCAAGAATTAGTATCCCAAAACCGTGCTGAAGTCAGAGTGACAGAATCTGTCCCCACAAGTTATGATTTTAGAGGGCAGAAGTACATATGCAACACTTTCTTTCACCTCTGCAGTTTAATTTGTAAAGCGAGGCCAATGCTTGGAAATGCTTCTCCAGTGTTTGGGGCATATAATAATATATGGCATAAAAAACAAAAAAAAAGTGGGGTTTGGACCTTAAATATCAGGAGCGACTTATGATTTTTGGGAGTTCTTTGTCTGCTGTCTCCAAACAGCTTGTCGCCAGGGCGGTCTCATTTGGGTGTCCTGCTGGAGAAACAGAGGCACCTGAGATGTTTCAACTGTGGATCACAACTGAGAAAATAACTTAAATCAACAGCGTTTTGTGAACCTCCGAAACAACTGGCAAACGAGCTGAGCGAGTGGCAAGTCTTAAAGGCATCTTTGTGAGGTCTTCTGTTTGGAAGCGTTAGGAAGCGATGTACTTCCCGCTTGCTCTCATCTGTACCTTAATGGAGATCTTCACTTTCCAGAAGCCCCTCCAAGGAGCTTAGAAATAAGCCCTTGCCCTCCGCTAGGCTGTCTGCTTTCCTTGATAGGAATGCAAACACATTTTATTACAAGCCTAATATACCAGACAGGATAAGAAATTGATAGTTTGCCATATAAAGAGATTTGAGTATATGCTTGAAAAAGGGCAGAGTTACGAGAAATAAAACACACGTCCTGTTACAATATGAAGAGACCACTTCATCTGTTCATCTTTTATTGGAAGAAAAGGGCATTTGTAGGTATTGAGTTACCCACATGACATGTTTCAGGCTGAGCTCTAAGTAGTATAAAAAGAAACATTTTGTTCAAATTCGTGCTTACTTCAAGATTTTAAAGGGATTATGTTAAGGGACAATTTTGCATTTCTAAGCAAAACTGGTTTAGAACAGGTTTTGGATGGCAGAGAGAGACAGCAGGTGTGCAAATCCCACCCTCGCCAACCATCATCCCTCCACAACACCCAGCTGCAGGGGTCCTGTCACAACTGGTCCCTCCCCTCCTGCTGCCCATGATGAGAGCTGAGCCCAGACGTTGAGCCCACAACTCCGCTTTAGCTTCTGCAGCGGCAGCTCACAGCTTTACCTTGGCTTTGTCACACCTCGAAGAATGGTAGAAGAAGAAGAAGAGCTGAAGACAGGGAGTCCAAGTGGCCACTTTCACTTGAGAGATGAATCCTAATCCTGTTCTGTGGCTTCTGAATTTAATCAGAGAGGATTTGGAACACAGTGATGCTCCTAATCTATGCGCGGTGCAATAGTCTCATGTTCAGTCACTGACGGGTTGGATTTCTTCTTCTAGTGCTAAAAGCCAGCTAGAGAGGTTGAAGGAAGATCTCTCTATAGATTCTTAATTTGCCTAATTGCTGACTTCCTCACAAGTGCAATGCTCATGGAGGACTCAGAAGGCAAGAAGCTATTTTCACTCTTCACTTAACTCTTCTAAGCCATTAGCAACTGAGAAGTTGTGATTAGTGCTGCGAGTTCTCCTGTAAAACAGTTATCCAGTGAATCATTCTTCACTGCCAAGCCTCTGCCCACCTTCCCACCAGCCGCACCGTGTGATAGCCTACTATTATAACTCCTCCGGGGACCAACTATTTCACAGAGACAGTCTTTCTCTTCCTCCCCTACCAAGCAGGGAGCTGCGCTGCTCAGCTCCACGGCAAACAGCAGTTGCTGATGGAGATGTCCCTTCCAGCCCTTGGTGCATCCAGGTTATCCTCACGGATGGGGCTTCACCTGCTCCCACATCAGAGAGCTGCGGGGAATGTTCCTGCTGGCTCCAAGGAGCTCATAAAGCTGGAAACGAAGAAATGTGCCCCTAAATTCCTGGAGATTCACTGTCCAGGACATGCAGGGTGTGCTGAAGTGGTGGTTCTGGGTTATGAAGATGAAGTTTTCCCCATGAGAAGTGTCCCCCCGTGCCTTAGCCAGCTCCAGCTGAATTAGGAGGACATTCCCCCCAAATGAAGACCTCCTTCCAGCCTCTGGTGAATACAGCACTTCTGTCCTCCGCTCTCTGCCAAAATCAATGCACAACAATGCAAAATCGATGCACAGCAGTGTGCAGTGTTTCACCCGTATTGCGTTTCATCGGGAGGAGACGGGAGGAGCAGATCCAGACCTGCTGCAATGCCTTGTCCTTCCATCCAAGCGGATGGGCTGGCCTGGGCTCACCAGGGGCACAGGCGTCCAGAAACGCTGATATTGATCATTATTGGATTGTGCTGGAGAGGAACTGCTAATGACGACAATAATCATCATCCTTCTTGTTATCATGCAGACAGAGCCCCCAAATGCACCAATAATAACAGGAACCCCCCGTAGGCATCTTTGATTTTCTCTTTGGGAAATCACAAGTTTTGGTGTTGCTCTTGAAAGACATTACATGAAACTCATTACAAGGCAATTCGGGTTCAAATATTGCCAGTTCACAGAGAGGGGATGGAGACAGTCTCATCGAGTGGTTTGTCTCTGTTGTACCCAGGATCGGTGGCCGGGCTCCACAGGTGAGCCCCATGCTGCCTCTCTGACTGCCCAGACCTGCCCCAGAAATCAGGAAATTCTGATTTTTGCCACCTCCCAGCTGACTCCTGTTGCTGACTAACAGGCTGGGTTCGGCTATCACTGCCAATGTGTTTCAACCTTGCTGTGCCACCACCTAAATCAAGGCGAGTGGAGAAATAGCAGGGGCAAAATCCATCCCCTTCCTCTAAGTCGATGTACATGTATCTTGCTATCTGGAGCTAATGATTACAGCTTGTGTTTATGTGGGCTTTTTTGCCAACCTAGAAAATAGCAGCGCATCCTCATGCTTGGATTTGGCTTTGAGCAACCACCTCAAACACAACCTTCCCTTGAAATGGTCCGGTTCCTGCAGCCCGTGGGTTTGCCGACACCACGGCAGTGATGTTTGGTCCTAAGTGGCTTAAATGATGTTAGGTGATTTTATGACGGCTTTCCCGTGGCTCCAACAGCACCCCCCATTCTGGAGTGCAATTTCTACCCTGGCAGGGACAAGTGAAGTACATTTGGTGTGATTGTATGCAAAGAAATGCTCTCGCTTTGGAATAAAGCAAGGGGAGAGCTGGCAGCTCAGTTTGCAATAAAACTGCAGGTAACCTGCTATTACTGCTCAGCGCCGCCGCTGCCGACAGCAGGCTCAGCACCAGAGCGCAAGAAGGCATATAATTATGGATGGTATGCATAATATATGTAAATACTCTAGGTAATACAGTTTGGCCAGCACGTGTGAATTTGGGTCCATGAGAGGAACAGCAGCCTTTACTTTCCCTCCCCATTTCTGCCCACCGCAGATTTTCTTCTGCAGAAGGCAGATATAAATCCCTACGTTTATAATCAATTCTGAGCGTGGGGTGAGGGGATGTTAAAAGTTGAACTCAGTAACTTCTGCTATTCAGCCAGGACCTCACTCCCTTGGGATGCTCTTTCGTAGGGGTGTGTAACGGTACCATCCTTATAGCAGCCAAAAGCGATGCTGAGTCTTTCAGGACACGAACACGGAGCCGAAGCTGGAGCCTGTTAGTTCCCAGGGTTTGTTTCGGGGTCCCAGTTCAGCCTGT
This sequence comes from Charadrius vociferus, assembly GCF_000708025.1. NCBI lineage: Eukaryota > Metazoa > Chordata > Aves > Charadriiformes > Charadriidae > Charadrius > Charadrius vociferus. Next base: position 6,992,271 of record NW_009661368.1, read on the forward strand.
GCTGAGATGGTGTGTATCCATTCCCAGAAACTCCAAGGCAGCTTCATGGTATAGGGATTAAAATTTTCTGAAGTACTTTGCTATAATTACATGCTTCTTTTCAAATTAAATGCTTGAATAATTCTAGAAATTGGCTTGAATGAGAAAATACTTTGCCCATAACTACAATTTGCTAGGAAACAGGGAAAAAAAGGAAAAGCTTAAGCAAGAGCAACTAGTGTAAGCATAAAGAGGGCTGGGAGAAAGGAATTAAGTGTGAATATTTATCACCAATAACTTACAGTTATCTTATCCTCGCAGAAGGGAGAATCCTGAAAATAAAGCCCATGAACAAACTGGGATAAATATTAAACTTGCATTTATGTTCACTTTCACTTTACCAATGCAAATGCTTAAGCACGTTAAAAAAGATTTAAATTTTCTAGATACTCAAAAGTTTTGTAGGCACTGCCAAATTTGACTGAAGTCGATGAAAAAGTTTGAATATTATGTTTACACGTGTCTTAGTAAACCTGGTGTCCAACCTGAGAGGAAGACATTTTTAAGCCACAGACTAGAAACAGGATCCATACGATCTTCTCACGTTTGCTCTGGAAATTTGAACAAAAAAAAAAGGTTCCCCAGGAACCTCAGGAAGGATTTGACCTGACTGATGGACCTGACCAAGGAAGGAGCTGAGGACTGGAGCAACTCCGTGTCCATGTGGAGAATCTGGTTGTGGGATAGAGATTTTGCTGTGGGAATTAAAAAAAGCCTGAAAATCTTCATATAGGAGCAAAGACGACTTACAATGAGGAGATACAGCCTCAGCCACAGGTGCACAGATCTGGTGTGAATTAAAACAGAGGGGGAAACCCAACTTATTTTTCTTTAACCTGGAAACATGACCTCTGACATCACCACATCTCTGCGTGTTGATTTACTCTTGTTACCCCCGCAATAACATCTGAACCACCGAAATAAACTCTCCTTCTGTGCATCTCAGATACATAACGGCAAAGTTGGGAAGAAACATGTCACATCCAGACCTGCTGATCACTGAGACTTACTGCGCAGGAAGATGCAGACCATGCAGCGAGGGCCCCTGCTTAGACACTTCTAATGTTATTAGGGCTCTTTAAATAAAATTGATGAACAATAGCAAGACAGACTCATGGGACAGTCCGCGCTGCAAACACAGAAACAATTGGTAGGAAGGGAAAAAAACAATATATCTGCATAACAGATGGTGTCCCTCTGCTTGCCATTCGTAAATGAATAAAAATACCCCCAGGCTCACAAAATCTCTTGCTTTGCTGCCGTGTCTGCCGACTGACACTTATTTGAAGCCAACATGAAGATTTTATAATCAGCCTTGAAGAGGAGAACAGAGAGAATGGCTGAGCAAGTGAAGGGGCTGCAAAACACCTCCCTGTGCTCATTCCTGCCCTGGTCCGGACCTGATGCGCAGCCAGAGCCGGTCCCAACACCCGAAAAAATGGCACCGGGTTATCATTTTGCTTCTGCAGGTGGATGATGGAGCCTCTGGGATGCTTTAGCCCATCTGCACAGCAGCCCCGAGGGCTGGGAACGGTGGGGTTGGGCACTGGTGGAAATGCGGCTACTTCAGCTTCATGTTTGGGACCTCTCCAGCCCTGTTCCAGGATCTGGCTGGGCTTTCCCAATTCCCCATTGCCATCTCGGCGGCTATCGGGCATCGCTTCCAGCACGGAGAGAAGGGCAGGAAGCCAACAGCCTGTTTTGGAGGCAGAGGCTGAGTTTGCTGTGTGGGGATGAGAAGCTGCATGGGAATGTGCATGGGGTATAACCTGTGCCGAAGCAGCGGGAGGAGAACACAGCCTTCCCCAGCAGATGAGCCACATTTTCCTTGCAGGAGGCTGGAGAAGAGCAACCCAGGACCGGCCAGGCTGTTTGTGTTTCACCAAAGCCCTTGGTCCAAGCTGTCATGTTTCTGTGTTGATTTGTTTGTGAATTCAAGTGTGACCCAGGGCTGGAGGCACGGCAGCTGCTAAAAGGCTTGTGATGTTGCGACTGCCGAGCTGGAGGGTGTTGGGAGCCCGTGGGGGTCTCCTGACCTGTGGGCTGCAGCCCCCAGGAGCTGCTCAGCCTTCTCCCTGCCCTTCCCACGGCTGAAAGAAGATGAAACCACAGGGGAAGACAGCCAGGGCAGGAGCAGGCACCATCCCCAGCCTGGGGCAGATGGGAACGATAACTCCAAGAAAGCAAAGGTGTCTTTGTGCCCTGATTTCAGTGGCTCTGGGTCCCCACCGCTGGTTGCGCTGGGCTGCGGTGGCAGATCCATCCACCAGCTCAGGGGCCTGGTCCACCCGAACGCTCGTCCTGTGCAAAGGATGAATGGATCAGCTAGACCCAGTGCAGGGCAGCAAGGGAGGTTTGGAGCCATGGACTGCTTTTTATTTGAGAATTAGCTGAATTTAACCCATCCATGGCATTGCACCGTAAAAGGGGTGCTGGGGCAGCTGCGTGACGCTGTGTGCTTGGGCAGACTTGGCACAGGGAAAGACACGTGTCCACCAAAACTCTGTCCGTGTTTTCTGGAGATGGGCAGAGGTGACAACATCAGGATTGACCAGGATGTTGATGGCATTTAATTTTCAGACTTGTAAAAGTGGTTACAAACTTGAAACTTTGTTTGACTCGTGACTAAAAGCAACATATGATTACTACAACATTTGGACAAAAGTATCAGTAAAAAAGAAAAGCAGCATATGAAGCAACATATGGTAAATATGTATTTAGAAGCACAGAAAGTAGACAAACTCATTTGGGTCAAGATTTAATCAGATAATGTTTGGTTTAGACCCAGCACTAATGCTACTTAGGAAGCACATTACATTGGGATCAGCGTTTAAAACCCTGTTAAAATGCAAATGAAAATGAAAAGCAAGAGGAAAAAGAAAGAGTGACAAATTTACGGCATGGTAAATTATATTTCTTTGGCAACCAGAAGATCGGGTCTAATTAATCTGTACACATCAGCTTTCTCCACGTGGCTTGCAGAAAGGGTTAGCCTGGGTATGTGTGTGTATGTTACGTGGTTCATAACCAATTTCCTTTTGGTTTCTTCTTCTTTGTTCATTAGTTTCTTGATTACAACTAGACCTACAAATATCATCTTAGACTCTGAAGAAGCTCCTGAAATGGAGAAGGTGGAAGGCTATGACAATACTGGAACTCCTTCATATGTTAATGAAAGTCCTTGGAGTTCAAGAGGTCCTGCAGGTTTATAAACATAGTATTTTCCCCCAAAGCCAATGCATCACAAAGCACAATCAGTACTATCAGGGCTGGGGGTAGTGTTTTAAGAGCTCCGTCGCCCTGGAGACATGATATCATCTGATGTTTCTCCAGTGCCTTTATAATTTCCCAGTTCCATCACTATGTGTCCTTTGACAGTCTCCATAAGCATATGCATATTGTTTCTCCAGTGTGCAAAACACATCGGTCACATTCAGATCTGTCTTACTCAGGTGAAGACAATGGAGCAACATCACTATCTGCAGGGTGTGAAGCAAACCAGGATCCATCCACAATCTTTTCCTCGGCCAAATAGCTATAGCTTCAAGCCATGAATAATACAAGACGTGTGGGACATAAACACGAGCACGCCTGAGACTCATGGTACGTACAGACTGCCTCTGCGTCCTGATGGATGGGGTGATTCAGCTCTGTTCTCCACCACTTCTTTCCCCCCAGGACCGTCACATCGCAGATGGCCCATCGTGGTACCCAGAGCTGCAGCACTCCCTCGCTGCAACACAAGTCCAGCCACCAGCAGAGCCTCTCGCGCCTGCTTTCCATCACCTCCTGCTTGAAGTGGTACATACTTTGTGACTTTTCATTATTCCTCTATTTGACCTCAGCCAGGATGTGATGAAAGATTCACAAAATCTCTGCCCCATTTGGTACAGAGTGCCCTCCCCAGCCTGCGTTAGCAGGTATGGTTCATTCATTTAGTGAGAACTCAAGTGAGAACTTAAGGACGCGGTAAAGTTCACAGGAGAGGGCATGGACTGCACAATAGTTAAGGCCCAGGACAAACGATTTCTGAGCAGGTGTGTTTTTCTTTGAGGGTCAGGTTTAAGCTAGGATCAGGCATCTGATGGGGTCTCTGAATTTCCTACATATTCATGACTCTACACATGAGGAAAGTTGTCAATTTTTTATCCTGAGAAATGAAATGAGAACAGTTTGAGGTTTACTCCTCTTTTAACCAAGGCACCAGGTGTCTGGCAAAGAAGCTGCATTACTTAATTAGCAGCAAGCAGAGCAGAAGGCTGTCTGCGAACGAGCGCAGAGCTCTCGCTGAAGGAAGCCAAGCAGAGGAAGCTGTGGGATGGAGCCCCTCCAAGTGCTGATAGGAGAGAGGAAGAGGGGCCAAGCCGGTAAGAAAACCCTGGCGCTTCTTCCAGGCAGTCACAGACACCTCAAACACTCCTTTCTTACAACCGTGAAACCATCTCCTGATGAGACACATGCTTTGCCTCAGCCTCTATGTTATCTTTCCTAACGAGGGCTGCTGCCCATAGGACAGCGATTGCGGCAACCCCCCCGGGAACCATAACCCATTAAAAACATATGGCTCTGCCCCTATACATCCTCTCGGATACGGTAGCAGCAGTTGTCACGCTCAAGATCCTCAGCTAAGATGGAGATGTGCAGTAATGGTTCACAGGTACCGATGACTTTGGAGGAAAAAATTCCACCCTCCTGGTTTTTGGACCATCTCTCCTAATTCCACCAGATTGTAGTGTTAGTTAGGGGAGGGGAGGCAATAAGATAATGCATTAGCATTTCAGGCTCGGGGGGATTTACTACCCTGCTTTTCCTTATATCCCAGCGATCCAACGTGGTTTGACATGGATATTGAGAACCAACCCTGAGATTGTGTGCAAGAAGCTTTGCCTGAGCCCTGGGAGTAATTGATGTGTCCCTCCATTTTAAAAATGAAAATAACAGAATTTTGGTGGGCTTGGGACTTCTGTTATCAAGATTACCAACAGGTATTAAAAGGTATAGGGCTTTGCTGTCTGCCCAGGAGATCAGCCAAATGAGAAAGGAATATCTCCAGTTTTAACCAAAAAGAGGACTCGGATAAAGGACCACAAAGCTCTCGGACACCGCGTGCTGCCTCCGAGACTGCTTTGAATAGCCACAAGCCAGTAAAACCGATTACTAGAACATTTTCCCTTTCCTTCTTGGTGGGGATTCAGATGAGTCCCGACAGTACCAGCGATGATTTCCATTCGCATGAATAGCACGGGAAGTTCCAACACAGTCCTCAGGGCTTCACTTTGGCTGAACACGTCAGGAAGGACAAACTCTTCCCAAGGTATTGCAGCCCCCGTGAGCTCCATGGGAGATCCAGAAGCCAAGTTTATCCCATGATTTCTCCTAGTTTTGCTCAGGTAAGTGTCGCAGCAAGCCATGCCTGGCGGTGAGGCTTTCCCTGGCCGGGCAGGTTGGTGTCTCCCTCCCCGCAGACCCCTCGGTGCTCTCTGCTCTCTGCCGCCAGCTTAGCGGCGATCTTCTCTTTATCCCCCCACCTGTACATCTGCTGCGCTCACCCTTCAGAGCCGGCGTCTCAGACGGGGTAATCCTCTTTTGATGCCTTTAACTTTAATTAAAAGGTCACCTTCCAAATGCAAGTGAGAGGAGCCCGGTGGTCCTTTCTGCTGTTCTCACAAAAAAGATTAGCCATGAAGTTTTGACTGGAAAACTCAGCATCTCTCGGCAATGATGATAATTAATTGCCATTTCACTTTAAAGGACTCTCTCATTCACCCATGACAGCGGCAGCGAGGAAAAGGAAAAAACCTGAGGAGCTGTGAATGACGATCTTCATACGACAATGTTATTGTCAAGTCAATGAAGCCTTGAGAACAAGTTAACAGACTTGAAACACAAACAGAATAAAAACGGAAAAAGGGGAAAGCGACACCTTCTTCTCATGGCAGTCAGGTTCTGCTGCCAGTTCGAACCGGCATGATCAAAAGCAGGAAGGACTGGGAATATTCTTCTTGCATTAAAATCCCTGTAACGGTGGTTTTGGGAGGGTCACTTTGAAAGTCACTCTCTTTTTAAGGTTCGAGGACCACAGGAGCTGGCTTTGTGGGTGAACCCAATGTAGTCTAAGCATCCTTCAGCAAAAAGTCTCGGTTACTCTCCCCCTCTCCACCTGCCACCAACCACGAGGTCTCACCCACGAAGTCCTGGCTGGAGGCACAGCGGGTCAGCAAGGAGCCTCTCCTGCCGCAACGGGGGGTGATGGAGAGCAGCGATGCTTACGGCCTCTCCTGAGCAGAAACACACCCGGCAGAGCAGGACCGCTAAGGAATACGGCAAAATGAGTAGTTAGAGCCACAGGGACAGTTTCATAATGCTTCTGGTAATTTGTAGCTGCTCGCTAGAGTTTTCCCTCACTGCTATTTCACAATGCCGGCTGATTAAGTTTTGCTGTCGGGTATTGAGTCTAAATAATAATTAATAACTTATGAGGAGGTCTTCTAATGAAGCGTGCTCTGTTCCTGTGATTCACGCAGTGCAAAGCGTTGGGACCTGGGGAAGTCAGCCACATCTGCTGCCCGTTTTCCCTAAGTTGGGACACTGGTCGGTGACTGTCTGTAGGTGTCCCCCCCCATGGCCGTTGAACTGGGTTCCAGCTCCCCAGGGCTGTGGGTGAGGGGACCCCAACCATCGCCCCGACTCCTGCAGAGCCGAGCATCATGGCCAGCTCAGGGGTCAAGGTGACCGATGAAGTCCCCAGGGAGAACACAAAAATGAAAGCCCACCAGCCACCCTGGAAGCATTCAGACTGTCCCACCAGTTATTTCCTCTCACCCAGCTTTTATAAGGTTTTCCTTTTCTGCTTAAGGCACAGCTTCACCAGAATGAAGCACCGGGCAAGATAATTTCAAATATTTTCAGTCCTACAGTGGGTTTAACTCTCCCAGCTCCCACGTCTGGTGGAGGAAGACAGCAAATCTGCCCAGAAATGGTGCAAAAAATAGACATTGGCTTTGCCTAGTTGAACGCGTGGGAACTCCACGGCATCTCACTCTCGCACCCCGGGCAGGAGCGTATTCCAGCCCAGCAAGGGTGGGATGTTTAAATCGATTCGCTTCGATGCAAACTGCGTAGCCAGTCCCAAAGGCAGCCCTGAATTCCCCAGACTGAAAGGCACTTAAGCAGCTTTTGTGCAACTTCAGCTCTGATGATCCCTGATCAGACGGGGAATGCAAAGTGCCTCTTTCTCCCCCAGACTGGAAGGCAGTGATTTCCTCAGCCGAAGTGCCGCGGGTGTATCCGATATGCATGAAGAGCTGTTTAAGTACCGGTTGCCAGAGCCTGCCAAACAAGGGATAGATTTGCCTTCTACATTCAAGTGAATTTTTATTTTTGTCGATCTTGCCTCTCTTATAACATGTCCCCTGTGAAATGTGTTGAACGGAGATAACCAGGCATGATGTATCCTCGGGGATTTGCAGTGGCAAGAAAACAATCTTGATATTCACAATGAAAAATGTCAAGTAGTTTTATGCCACTTATAGTATCAAATGATGGTGGCTTTTATATTCTGTCTGTGGAGAGCATGCTTTGGAAAAAGCTAGACTATGCGAATTTATGTACGTGTGTGTTTATTTACTGCAACCACTGATCAGATCAAGAAAACAATGAGAAATCACAAACAAGCCTCGTCATTATCCCTGTGCACCCCAGGACTTCTTTTCTTTCTGTGTTTGTTCTTTTTTTTTTTTCCCTTCAAATTACAGTGATGATATTACCCAAATTAGCAGCTGAGAACACAGCTCACAGCACCGCAGGCAAACACACGGGAGAGCCTTTGCAGGATCAGGTGCGATGGCAGCGAGACAAGTACCACCGAGAACGGGTGAGGTGCTGGCACAGCCAAGAGGACCAAACACATGGGATCTGGGGAATCTCCTCTGTTCCCTGCAGCTACGGGGTCTCTGAAATACATTATTCTATTTTTTTTTTTTTTTTTTTTTTTTTTACTCTGTGAACCATAATCTAACCGCAGCTTAGAATTCAGAGCACCTCTGAGGAGCCCATGCGTAGGGAAGACAGTGGGAGGAAGGTTTACTCACCAAACAGGATTAATTAGGAGAAAAGCAGCTGATGAACATTGAATCAATAGGAATTTAAGGGTATGAATGAGTAAGAATGAGACAAGAGAATTTCTCTCTCAGCTACTGGTTTCACCATGTGTTTTCTGGTTTCTGACATCTTCTTCAGTAGGAATAGTGCTTAAAAAACCCAAGTTAGTAAAATGAAGCCCATTTTCCAAATACGTGTTATTGGCCTGGAGGATTGACTTGTGTTAACTCTGTTTCTCTCACGTTAACTTTTAAAAAGAGAGGGCAAACTTTTCATTTCCTAGGAGATTCGTGCAGACACTGCAGTTTGGGGGGGTGGTCAGAGACGGGCTGAGCACTGAGACCCTGACTCCGCAGCGCCCACACGCGCAGGACTCGGCCGGACTGCTCAGCTGCTGAGCAATAAGATGGGAGATCGACCCCTCCTCGTGTTTTAATTCCAACCTAACGCTCCTAAAATTACGCAGATGCAGAAATGTTTGCATTACCTGATCTCAATTCAAAACTGAATCTGTCGAGGTTTTGGCAGCGTTTGGGTCTGAGACAGAGTTTTAACTTAATCCACTCCGTCCTCATGTCAAAATTTAGCTTTGATCTCACTTTGATCTTTTCCAAGGTAACTTCCAGTCTGGGTCCATTGAATGTCATTGTCCAGGCTTTTGACACCTAATTAGCCAGTGGGATGGCAGGAAGATGCAGTTTTAAACTCTTTCCTATTGTCGGCGGCTCCGCGCTATGATGGCGCTGCACCAGAGGTGTTCGCCCAGAGACACCCGTGGGCGCTCCACCTGCATTTCATGCCCTTAGGTGGGAAAAGGGAAGAAAGCTTCAGGCAGTGGGATGGGGAATGCTGCAGAGCTGCCGGAGGTGAGGAAAGCCCATAACGTTAGTTCTGTCAGAGCAGTGCACAGAGAAAAGGTTAACGTGAATGATCTCTCTCTGGTGTCTTATTAATCACCTGCTTTCAATTATACCCTTCGATCGGCTGCAGGTAGGGAAGGATATATTTTCACCACTTCTAACAGCTGTTTAGGAGTTTTAATTACATCTGGCACATTAAGAGAAGCCTAAATCAAAACACTTGGCATGGGGGAGGTTAAATGTTGCTCGTTTGAAACTCTGTATTGTGTTTAGATTTATCTCTATAAACAGGATATTACAGAAGCAAATGTGGCAACGCTCGGTGAGCGCTTCCTCCTTAATCCATTGCAGCATTTGCATGCTCTCAGTTGGTTTCTACAGTAATTACATTTCCTTTATCTTTAATTCATAACGTGCTCTTTCACTTAAAGTGTTTCTTTCTTCCTCTAGACGTGTGTATGTATAGTCCTGCTCACGGTTCTCACAATACACAATATATGCCAGAGAGAAAGCAAGGTGGATTTTTGCAGCATGAATTTTCTGAGAGAGGCTGACATTTGAGGAAGGATTCAGGTGCCTGAACATACACCATGTGCTGCTTCGAACCCCCCACGGTATCCCAGACATCCCCAGAAGGGCTGGAAGACGTGACAGAAAACCTTTGGGACACCTGAGTCCTCCTGGGGACCGTGGGCCACAAAGTTGACTTAATAGAGCGCACAGAAAATCACGTTGTCATGGCAATTATTCCTGACGTTGAGCAAATCCAGGGGATGATGAAAACCTCCTGTCTGTCTGATTTCTTTTGGGGCTTTCAGGAAGGTGAAGGCGCGAGGCAGTGGTCTCCTGCGCGGTGTGATGGGGGCGGATGCATGGGGAGGGTGGTCCCCACCTCGGGCTACGCGGGGGATGCTCTGTACCCCTGGCCCAGGGGCGCTGGCCCCGCAGCCCGGGGGGGATAAGCTGCTCAGACCCGGTTTTAATCTACCCACAGGATTTGGATAAGAATTCCACGAAAGCTGGTAACGAAAGCTCTCAAGAGGTAGAGGATTTGCTGTGATCCGAGGCGGGATAAGCTAAGATGGTGTTTCTTTAAAAAACGAAGCTGGCACAGACGCAGGGAGGAAGCCCCGAATCCACACAAGCTTTTAGGCTGAAAACACCCAAAAAGATGTGTTTTAAAAGAACTGGGATTCCAGGACTGGGATGCGTGTTTTTGCCTGAGTTGCAAAGACGTAAAGGGAATTTGTTTGTTTTAATACAGCGTTGGGGTTTGCTCCATCGCAGGCTGAGCCTCGTGGCTGTGGAGGGGACAGGGACCCCCAGGACAGCTGCTCGGAAGAGGCGGGTTAATAAAGCAAATCCCAAAGATGCTGTTTGAACCCCATCTGTCCCCATCTCCTATCACACTAACTACGCTCCTTATCCAGGTAGGAAAGCTGTTTTCCCAGCTCTGGGTTTCGCTGTGAGGAGCTCCATCATTTTTGGGAATGAGGAGCCAGAAAAAAGAAAGAATAAACTTCAATAAGACGCAGCTGCATCCCAGCACGGGGCGGCGTTTGCCACGGGATCTTTCTTTGACCTGTTGATCCTTTGGTTTCTCTGTCCCGCTGAAACGAAAAGCGTGGGCGCTGCCAGGAAGGAGGGCGTTGATGGGGAAATGTGCAAAATAAAAGGAAAAAAAAAAAAATAAACCAATGCCAAACTAAAGTAGCAGCAGCCTGGGAAGTGCATCCATTGAGCAGTTTATCTGTGAGTCAGATCACAACGTGCCCAGTCCTGGTGCCTTTCCCACTGCCTTCCCCGAGAGCCCATGAATGCAAAAATACTTCTGTAAATACAATTATTTCCAAATGCTTCTTGGAAGTAACTTTTTTTTCCACCTCAAAGAAACAGAAACAAAACTCAACAACAATTATGTGAGAGAGAAGTATAAAACTCAACCGGTTGCATTAATCTGCTTTGCAATTTTTTTTAAACATACATTCCTGAAGAATAAACCCATTTTTCACAAGCTGGCGAGGGGCTGGCTGCGAGGGGCAGCTGAAGCACACACAGCCTGTGCCGCTCGTTTGTCACTGTCCCTGCCTGACCCACATTCACATGGGATTTGTCACCGTTCCCGAGGATGAGACCAAACACGACCAGGCGAGGCAATGCCGTGCCACGATTATGGAGGGGTTTGTATTTCTTGCCCTGCTCTGGGCTTTTATTTGCCCTGACTGGGCTCAGATGGGCCACGTGTAGCTTCTCGGCTGTTTTCTGCTACTGGGGAAAACTGGACCAGGTAGGTACAGCTACGGTCCTCTGGGTAACAGGGTGACGTAGCCAGAAAAAAAACCCCAGTCTCTCAAGCTGCTTACCTGCAAGTTTAGACCCTCCTAATATTAAACTTATTTATAAGCACGTTCCCTAAGGAAGTCTGGAGCTCTTAATATTTTTATAATAACCTTTCTCATCCCACTGGCAGGATGAGGAAAAGGGAAAATGTGACCAGAATTTGCATTTTGTCACTGGCAAAAGGAATAAATTTGATGATATCACAGAATGGTTTGGGTTGGAAGGGACTTTGACGATCATCCAGTGCCACCCCCCTGCCCTGGGCAGGGACACCTCCCACCAGCCCAGGTTGCTCCAAGCCCCGTCCAACCTGGCCTTGAACACCTCCAGGGATGGGGCAGCCACAGCTTCTCGGGGCAACCTGCCCCAGGGGATCACCACCCTCACAGGGAAATATTTCTTCCTCAGATCTCATCTCAATCTCCCCTCTTCCAGTTTGAAGCCATTCCCGCTTGTCCTATCAATATTAAATATAATTAAATTTCTATTCCTGCACTAAAAGCAGCTGCTGAAGCCTGGAAAACCGCTCTGGCCGGTGTGTGTCAGACCCAGCAAGGGGAAGCAGGGCTGTGGCAAAGGATTCCCAGGAAAACGCAGCCCCGGGACAGGCAGGGCAGAGCTTGCTGGTGGTAGCAAGGAGCATTCGGGAAACCTGCTGCGAATTCCCCCATTGCCTGTGCGTTTGGTGCCCATGAAAATGACGGTGGGAAAGACATCAAAGAAGAAAAGCCGGGGTTGTTGTCGAATAGCGATGGAATCAGTCTGATTAATCTGCTTCTAAGAACAGCCTGCCCGGCTAGAGGGGCTCAGCTGTGATCTGGGACAAGGAGATGTGCGAAACAGGGACGGCTTCTGCCGTCTGCTGGAACAGACGCCGAATACACCATGGGGTGGCATGGGGTGGGGTGGCATGGGATGGGGTGGCATGGGATAGGGTGGGATGGGATGGGATGGAATGGGATGGGATGGGATAGGATGGGATGGGATGGGATAGGATGGGATGGGATGGGATAGGATGGGATGGGATGGGATAGGATGGGATGGGATGGGATAGGATGGGATGGGATGGGATAGGATGGGATGGGATGGGATAGGATGGGATGGGATGGGATAGGATGGGATGGGATGGGATAGGATGGGATGGGATGGGATAGGATGGGATGGGATGGGATAGGATGGGATAGCGTCAGTGTTCCCTGTTCCAAGGTAGAAAAAGCACCCAACCCCACTGTGAAAAGGCTGAGGTTATTTCAGACCAAAATTCCATCTCTCTGATGTAGAAATCTGCATGTAAACCAGTCATCTCCATAGTCAGCAAAAAAAAAGAAGTCATCTCATCCTACAGCAGGAAGTCATTTTCATGCCAGGCTTTGCCCGAGGTGTGTCATGTCCCAGGAATACCCACTGCTCGGCCAGCACGGAGGAGGGCAGGCTGGCGCTGCAGGCACCCGTGTCTTAGACATCAGCAAGAGACTTAAATCACCTCACATTTATCCTTTTAGGAACCGCAAGTTCCTAATCTAGGCAAAAAATGAATTTTCATTTAGATATTTATGAAACAGAAAAAAATAAATGCAAAATGATAAGTTAGACATCTGCTTTTGATGAAAATGAGTTGTGTGTTCTCAGGTTTTCAGCTCACTGATGCCCCAAAGATTAGTATTTTTTTGCCACGCAGAATGGAAAATATTTACAATTGTTACAGGACAGGAAAAACAAAACTTGTTCCCCTTTAGTGCTAATGAGGCAGGAAAAATAACAAACCCTCACTTTCTAAGACTCTCTGCTTATTCTGTAATTTATCTTCTCCCTTTCCCCTCTTCACTAATAGTCACATAAAAATGCTAAGTATTTTACAAAGGCAGAAATGAGATGCGCCTTCCAGATATACAACATATTTGCAACTTCAGGCAAAACGGCATTCACAGCTCCGAAGCTCCGCTAATGAGAGCAACCTTGTGCTTAGTGGGAATGTTAATCAATTAGACACGCAGAGCATTAATGATGTTTCTTTTGACTAATTAGATTAGCAAAACATGAGTACAGCCACTTTTTTTTTTTTCCCCCTTCTTTTTCTTTCCTTCCAGCTCTCCAGCTTGTGTCTCCCAAGGAGCACCCCCCATCTGGATGCTCTGGGATGCTCCGGGGGGGTGGTGGGGGTATTTCCCCAGGGACCCCCAGGGCTGAGCACAGCTGGGTCGTGCCTGTACCCACCCTGGGGACGGGCGGGAGGGCATCGCGGGAGCGATGTGGGAAGATTTCTAGTTCTCCTGACAGCTTTTACATTTTTCAGGCTGAAGGCAGAGGTTTAGCAGCTCGTCAGCTGCAGCAGGGACACCCCCCCCCCCCACC
>NW_009661368.1:7009208-7010091 GCF_000708025.1 Charadrius vociferus
CCCCCCTCCCCCTCCCCGAACCCCAGCACCCACAGAGCTGTGTTGTGTAGGTGACTCTCGGGGAAGAGCAGATGTTCTTCTGCTTCTCGAGCGTCCGCAGGATTCACAAGGAATGTAAAACCCGACTGGGCATTCCCATGAGCCATCCCACGCAGAGCTACCGAGATCTCCGCGATAACGATAATAACAGGGCTATGAAAAAAGTGAGATGAGGCTTATCTCTAAGAGAAGAGCATCATTTGATTCCGAGCAAGACAAGAAGCAGATAAGATGCCCAGAAATGCTCACAAGTCCAGAATAATACTGCCCTACAAAGTGTGGGATCCCTGAAAAACACTGATAAACTGTCCCAATTCTTCATCAATTTTCCTCCTGGTTATCTGATACATGCAGATGCAGGTAACACACTGCTCAGTGCCCGGATCCACAGCGTAGAGAGAAAACAAAAGAAATCCGCTGCAATGTTTTAGTGAGAGAATATTCTGAGAGCAGATCCAGATGAAGTGTTAAAACGACTGTAAAAAACCAAATAACCTTCTCGGCTTGCTGGTTGGGAATTGCGGATTATCACACAAAAAAAGAGAAGAAAATAAAGTTTCAACATCTTGTTAACCACACATAAGAAAGCCCCAGACTGGATTTCTTTAGCAACTTGGGCTGTTTTTCAGGAGAAGCCGCTCTTCTGCACAGGGAGCAGCAAGTGTCTAGGAGGAGAGTTAGATGGACGGCCCCTAATTGACCTGGGAGTGCTGGGGGACAACGGGATGGCCACGAGCCAGCAATGTGCCCTGGTGGCCAAAAAGGCCAGTGGCATCTTGGGGGGCATCAAGCAGAGCGTGGCCAGCAGGTGGAGGGAGGTCATCCTCCCCCTCTGCTCTGCCCC
>NW_009661368.1:7010752-7043857 GCF_000708025.1 Charadrius vociferus
GTGGCACAGGCTGCCCAGAGAGGTGGGGGAGTCTCCCCCTCTGGAGCCATCCCAAACCCGCCTGGACGCCGTCCTGTGCCACTGCTGGAGGTGCCCCTGCTCTGGCGGGGGGTGGGATGGGGGAGCTCCAGAGGGCCCTTCCAGCCCCCACCAGGCTGCGATTCTGTGACTCTTTTGCTCTGAGTCTAAATATTTCAGCATGATTCACGGCATTTCCACACAGTGCAGCTCTCTGCGGGCAAAGGCAAAGGGGCACAGTTACCCTGACTCACCCGACTGCCGCCTTCAGCGAGTGGGGCCAGCGGTGAGGCTGCTGCGGACTCATCGCTCAGTGAAGGAAGGTAATTGCTATTAACGGAGGGTCAGGGGCTCTGTATCAAAGATGACACCACAAATCCATCCTTTTCTGGTGCATCGAGCTCGACCATATTGCTTTTTTTTCCCCCAGAGTAAAACAAAAATTAGTGTCTGCATCTCCGAAGGCAAATCCACCACCTATCCATCCTCAGGGATGAAGGCATGCGAAGATGACGGGTAGTTTACTTTTCCTATTAAAAACATTTTTCATAGATATTGCTTAGGTGACAACTACTGGGCAGACTTTATCTCTAATGCCATAAAGGCTTGGATAGCTCATGATTTTTAATTCTCACCTCTGCCGAGGTGGGAGGCTTTACCTCTGATTTCATCAACTTTCAAAGCGTTGCTCCACTCGGAACATACTTTGTATTTTTAAACCAGATAGCTAAAATAGTAAGAAATCACATTTTTCTTGTTAGAACCAGGGGACATCAGTACATTGAACATTCACGTCTAGAGCTGCAGTTTCTATAGTTACTTGTGCATTAGTGTTTCACCAAACTACTGCAATAGTAATTTTATAGTAGCTTTGCTTCCCCCTTACTAGAAGGGTAGGTCTGTAATGAGAGGTTTTTGGTGGACCCATCTCATTGTGTATACTTTTCGGATGTTTCTCAGGACCCTCTATTAGCTGACAGAGTGTTACTCGGTAATGGAGCAGGCAAGATGTAACACAACTGAAAATTCTAATTTAAAGTGAGATTTAGTCTACTACGTGTCTCTAGGAAATTGGATGGAGGGTCCCTGGCTGGAGAAGAAAGGCAGCGCCTCATTCGAAGGAGCAGAATGGTCTCATTTTCATCTTCTAAAATTGCTTTGTGCAGGTCAATGTGAAAACTTGCAGGGAACATGAGAAAATTTTGGCATTTATTCTATTCCAGAGGAAATTATTTTGGCCACAGAAAATGCCAGTGCATTCCTCAGCCTCGAATCCCCTTGAACTGTTCGATACAAATCTCACGCTGTTCCCACAGCAGAGCCACAGCCACCCCCCGCACCTCCTGGCCACCACCACGTCTGCTGGGTTCACCCTGCCCACGCCGGTAAATCACACACGTTTCCTCTAATCTGCCACTCTCCGTTATTGCTGTCCGGTTTCAAAGCAATCGCGAGATGTTGTTAATGATGAGCCCGATGCAGAGGTCAAGAAAAGGTTTTGCGTGGGGTTCAGCTGGACCAGGGACTGTTGCGGTGCTCCAGAAGAAGTGTTGTGTGCAGCCGCAGGGAAACGCAGGGCGGCTTTTCTGCACAAGAAAAACAAACCAGGATTTCCCGTGGGGATGTCAAGATTTCGTCGTCCTGTGGTGTAATTATTTTTTCGCTTCTGTTCCTCGCTCTGTGTTGCTTCAGTCAATTCCATTTCTCTCCTAAGCAAAAGGAGAGTCACACCCGAGAAGTCTAATACTGTGTGGGCAGAATAGCACCGCCTGGTCTCGGCTAGCCAAGGAAAAACTTCACTCTCTGGAGAAACAGCAGGGAAATCACCCACAAATCCCTCTTTGCGTCGCCCAGACTGCTCTGGCGCTGCCACACAGCCCTCCGCCGGCTGGGGGCCAGGCGGAGACTTCCTCTCTGCTCCCCTCTCACCGCCTTCGCTCCCCTTCACGCTCCGTTATCGGCTCTTTGTAAGTCACGTTCTCCAAAAAGCCCAGAAACTCATCCGTCAGCCCCTGACCCAGGGCATGCCCCAGCGCCGGGGAGGGGGGGCTGACACCCCCTTAGCGAGCCCTGCACCCCCCAAACCCTCCTGGATTTTGGCTTCCAGCTTGGTGACAACACAGCGAGAGCGGTGCGTGAAGGTAAAGGGGGTTCAGCACGGGGTACCCTCCAGACAGAAGCAGCCAATCTTTTAGGGTTAAATGCGATGGTGAGTCTGGACGGCCCCGCAGGGACGGGATGGTGCTGTTTTGGGGAGAGGCACTGGGGGGCTTTATCTCCACCTCGCTCACAGCAAAAGGCTCAGGCAGGTAGTGATCGCAACAGTCACATTTAGGGGAAGAAGCAAATCAAGAAAGGCAAAAATAAAGAGAGAAACTGCCTTTGGAGAGGCAGCTCAGAGCTCTCCCTCTCTGCTTGAGAGGGGAAGGCTTCAAATAAGAATTTATCAAGTTTTGTAAAAATAACACAGCCGGTCTGTCTGGACCCTCAGGGTCTCCATGTCACCTGCTGTCCCACCAGGCAGACGATGCTGCCCCCACCTCCTGCACCCACCAGCGGCTTTATGAACACGACGATTTAAGCACAAACCTAAATCCAAACTCTCCTCCCGGGGTGGATTCACAGACCCCTGGGGACACCACGATGACCTGCAGCGAAGCCTGAACCCCCATGGGGTGCCCTGACCCCGTAAGCAGGAGGGTCTCCAGGACGGGCTTCCCGGATCCAGCCCACCTCTGCCGGGACGGGAGCTGGGAGAGGGGGACGAGTGATGAAAAAAACCCCAGCAGGTGCTGCATCACTTTCTGATTACAAACGATGTCTATTTTCCCTGGAAAGATCTGTTTCTGGATGGTGAAAGTTTACCTTGGACCTTATTTGGGTCTTATAAACTTTGGTTTTTTTGGCTGGAATCCAGCGCACGGGTCTGCTTTTGCCCTTTCTGGCAAGCGCCAAGACCACGCTCCCACCCGGCGCTCCATTGCCATCTAGCGGCACCGGGACCGCCCTCCCCCCCCGCGCCCCACCGCCACGGCTGCGCTGGGGACACCGGGCTGGGGCCCCCTGGAAAAGTAAAAAGAAAATAAAAAAATAAATAAAAAAAAATAATGGGGGATTTCTTCCTTTCCATGCAACCAAACCACACCAATCAGCTGTTTGGGTTCCCCCCCCCCCCCTTAATTATATTAATCTAAAAAGCGCATTATCAGTATTTCGCGCTGGGCTGCGGGGAGGGAGCACGGGCACGGGGAAGCATCGAGGCCCTTCTCTATGCCTTGGGGGGAGAAAAGAGGCCGTAAGAAGCAGCAGCTCTGCAAAATCATCTGTGTGGCACATTCGAAGCTTTTATTTGCTGTCATTTAAAAATCTCCAGGAAGCTTCCAAACAAACTCTTCACCAAAGAATAACGGCTCATTGACTGTCTGGGGTTTTGCCTACAATAAATAACGTTCAGTTCTTCCTGCTTGAACTCCCTCCTGGGCGCTCATTTGTTTTACTTCCCTGTGGCTTTTCCTCAATACCAACCGCTGTTTGTTTGTATTCTCCAACAGCACGAATCACCCCTTCAGCAAACCACAGGGGACACAGGACTTTGCCCTCATTTAGGTAGCGCGGGTCTGGGAGAAGCTCTGTGGCTTTAAAGGGGTTGGTCTGTGGATGAAGGAGGGCAGCGAAGGTACTGCCTTGCCCTCTTACTTCTTCTTCCTCGGCAACTAAACCCCACATTTTGCCTTCAAAAGCAATTATCCTCTGTCTCAGGAAGAGAGGGGCAGTCAGTAGGAGACACCAGCCCTCAGGGTCTCCATGTCACCTGCTGTCCCACCAGGCAGACGATGCTGCCCCCACCTCCTGCACCCACCAGCGGCTTTATGAACACGACGATTTAAGCACAAACCTAAATCCAAACTCTCCTCCCGGGGTGGATTCACAGACCCCTGGGGACACCACGATGACCTGCAGCGAAGCCTGAACCCCCATGGGGTGCCCTGACCCCGTAAGCAGGAGGGTCTCCAGGACGGGCTTCCCGGGCAGCACGGATCCAGCCCACCTCTGCCGGGACGGGAGCTGGGAGAGGGGGACGACTTATGAAAACCACGCACACAAGTACCTGTGAAATACTGATTATATTTCTATGCTTTTGTAGCAATATAATACTTCATATGAGACTGAGAAACATACTTTCAAATATTTTAAGTTACCTGTACACCTACACAGCCCGTTTATGGAAAAGGAACGCCTTGCTGCTGCTTGCTTAAATCCATGACTCGCGAGTCCCACAGCAACATAATAAATGCCCAGAATCCACGACCTTTTCTTTTGCTCACTCAGATAAAGCTCATTTTATAAACACTAGAATTGCATTGCAATATCCATATATAAATATATATATAAAGAAAAAAATTTCTACCTTTCATAAATACATCATACACAAAATATGTTCCCAAAATACATTCATGCGTTTTCCCCCTTCTAAGATCCCTGGTTGGACCCCAAGTGTCTGTACTCTGGGAAGGGCAATCGCTGGGCAGGGCTTGGAGACAGCCTCACGTCTGCCGCTGGCTCCGACCCCAGCGGGAGGTTGGGAAGAAGCCTTTGGCGTTCGGCTGGTGTTGGGGTTCGCTCGGGCACCCGTGGGTCTAATCCTGCCTCCCTGGAAAAACGGGGCTCTCCTGCACGCTGTGCCCAAGCAAAGTTGCACCAGCTGTTCAAGCAGCCAAAAGCCACTCTTCGTCTCACCCTCAGCTCTTACAGTTTTACCAGCAGTTACTGGAGATGCTCAAGTCTTTCCCAGCACTGGGCAGTGGCTGGGAAACAAGGGCTTTGGAAGCTAACGGAGGAAGCAATGCCCGTTTATGAAAGCATAAATACACAAAATATACAAAAAACATCTACAAAGTAATCCTAAGTAGCATCTGGCACAAAAGAAGCGCCAGTTTTGCAGCTCAGCGACGTAGGTCCCGTCCCCGTGAACGTGGTTTATACAGCGTAGGACTCCAGGGGCCGATGCCAGCCCTGCCCGCAGCCGTACCGGGTGGTACCCGGACAGTACCCGGACGGTACCCGGATGGTGTGGCTCTGCAAATACAGGCAGAGGAAGCACTGACCTCGCCTGGGCTGGGCTGGGAGTGGAAATTCCACTTCCCCCCCGCAAAGGTCCTGGTCAATATTGCAAGTGCACATTCAAAGGTCATTTTGGGAACACTGCCCTCTCTGCTTGCAAGCAGACCAGCTACAAGCCAGCATCTCCTTGCCGCAAGGCAGCCTGGCGTTACGGCGAGCTCTCCCTTAAGCTCTAGAGACAAACGAAATTCATTCCGACTTTCCTCATCCACCCAAACCCCAGGCCCTTACCGAGCAACCGAAGCAAAGCATTGCATAGATCTGTATCTCCTGTCTCCCCCCACCCAGCAAACAGCGAGCAAGAAGTTCAAGTTTTGCACGGGACGTGACAAAAGGCGTCACCTTTAAACAACGCGAGAGGAAAACAAAGAATAAAGACGTGTCACCACGGTGTAAACCCTGCGATGAAATGAGGCAGTGAACGCACAGTGCTCGGCAGCTCTCGGGGACGGCCGCCTGTAGTGTACTGATGAATTTGGTAGATAAATCTCACCTCGAAGCTACCTCCCATGGCACAGTAATACGAATTTGCATAATTAGATAACCCGCTCCTGAGCAAAAGGAGCGATGCCGTGTGTCGCAGGAAGGAGGAGGACACCGGCGGGGCCGTCTGCTTTGCCTACAGCAGTTTAAGGGCCAGTCGTCCTCTTTGCATCGCAGACCGGAGGACAGAAGGGCTCTCTTCAGGCTTAGGAAGTCCAACAGAAGTTTTGCTACAGTCGGCTTTACCACTGAGATATTAGGGACCAGATCCTCTGGCGGTTTAAACCCCACGCACTCCATTGGAGCTACTGGTGCTTATTTCCACGAGTGGAGAACGCGGTCCTTGCTTGTCACAGACAGAGAATAAAGCTACGGTAGCCCTTTCTTTAAATAAAATTAAATAACCGCATATGGCGTCAGCGCACAATTTTAAATGTGCTTCTGCTGTTAAGAAAACAGCAAAGCACACCAGTGGTTAATTAAATTATTTCTCTTGAACTAAAAAAGTGATAATATTACTATTAATTAAAAAAAAAAACCCTAGGGACCGCAGAATGTCTTCTTGTTGTATTTTTGACGCTGCGAAAGTCACTTCCGCGCGTACAGCGCTATATATCTTCTTCAGCCGGCAGCGCAGGTTTGTGTTCCTGGAGGTCACAGTTGCCATTGTCAGATGCATCTGAGCTGCCCGGAGCCGACTCTGCCGGCGGGGGCTTGTAGAGTAAACAGGCGACTATAAAGAAGGTCGTCCCGAGCACCTGCAGCCATGAAGACATCCCGTTACTCTCCGCTCCCCCTAAAACCAACGCGCCCAGCCCTCATCTGGGACGAGCTTCGCTGACCAGGCTTTGGGGAGGAGATAAGGGTGAAGGTCAGCCTGGGCGGCGCGCCAGCCTGGGCAAAAATGTGAAATTTAGCCAGTCCCACAGCAATGGGAGGCAGAGAATCTGGAAGATGGTTCAGCCCCACGAGCACACCCGGAGCACAGCGCTGCGCAGACCGACACCACCCGACCCACTCGCTGGAAGGCTTCTGAAAGCCTCTTTAGCACAGCAACTGCTGAACACCACTATCTAGGGCAAGAGCTTGTTTGGGAGCTGTTAAAATGAGGGTTTTCGGGTCATAAATAAGAAACACAGAGCTCAGCTCACTTATTTTCTAGCAGCGACCGGGGAATGGTTATTTACAGCCTGCCCACAGTGCCATCCCTCACTCTCGCTAACTCACTGTAGTTATATATTTTGCTCCATTTCCAGCAAAAATCACTTCGGTAACTGTTGGGAGATATTTCATACAGCGCAACAGAAGCTGTGAGCCTAGAACGTAATGGGAATTGAAGAGAATGCTGGTGCCTGGAGCACCATTAGCGAATGGAGCTTTTGCCTTCCCTGAGAACATTTCTTGAGTGAAATTCTGATTTGGAGCGAAGTGGGGTTAGATCAGGACAACCCAATTTTGTAAAATTCTCTCCCAGAGCAAAGCGCTGTCTCCTAAAGACCCGCTCGCTTTACCAGAGAGTGAAGTTAACGGGCAGCGTCACCTTGTAGACCAGTCCAGCGACGAGGGTGTACCGGCTCATGGCTGAGTTCTGGTACACGTAGCAAGAACCTTGCTCGCCGCACTGGTCCTGCCACAGCAGGCAGGATTTATCGATCCTGGACCCAAAGGCGATGGGGCCAGGGATGCCTCCTGCGGGAAGAGAGAGTGGACCTTCAGTTTGGGCAGCACGGTGCTTGCAGAAAAGCATCAGACTCTGCTGCTCTGGTAATTAAGCAAACTCATCCTGCAACATCTAGAACCACCCAAAAGACGCTGAGTTTTGAGACTTGAGAGTCCAGCGAGTCTTTTGACCACCCTGACCTACACGTCGGACAAGAGCCAAGAGACAAACACAGAAGCTTCAATGCTTCTTGTCCTTTTTTCTTAAAATAAGGACCGGTGCTCCTCCACCCCACCTGTGACGTGTAACAGAACCCTTCATTCAGTTTGCAAACCATATGCAAAGGGAATATGGTTTTTCTGAATGACAGCAAACAAGAGAAAACAAAACATCTTCCTTTCAACAGCGCGTGTCCTACCCCTTTCCTTTCCAACCCAACCTCTTTTGTTCTTAGGTAACACAGGTTGGCACACGCTCCGCAAAGCCAACGGACCGTACCGATGCTCAAATTCACCCTGCCCCGTACCTAGTGTTCGTACTACAATCCACTGGATCCCGAGTGCGAATGACCTTTGCCTGTCGGAGACGCACCTGGGGAACAAGAGAAGACTGTTTAAAACCGCTGCCAGGCTGCACGGCACCTCCCCGCCACACACTTGGGGCCTCCATCCCCTCTGAAGATCGAGGTTCCCCCCCAGTGCAACGTCCCCCACACTGCTGCTGCAAACTGGGATGTACATGTGGGTGCCCCGTGTCAGAGGACAGAGCTGCCAATGCTAAAATTGGCTTTCCCAGCTGGACAGGGAAGGGAATTAGTCCTGATGCCTCTGGACCGCCCTAACAAGGTGGTTTCCATCACACCTTCCCCATGGTTTGAGGCAGCAGGATAAAGCGGAGCGGTGGATACTGGGGCGTCTTGCAGCACTGGTGGTGGACGAGGCGATCCCGTGCTTACCGCAGAGTGGCGGTCAGGGCAGGAATACTGCTCAGGAAGGTGAAGAGGATCACCACGAACATGAAGAACAGCAGCAAGGGCTTTTTAGCACAAGAGGAGGTGCATTTCCCTGCCTCTGCGTCGCTGAGGCCGGACAGGAGGGTTTTCTCAACGCAGCTACACTCGTGGTAGACCTGGGAAAGAAAGGCTGGTGGGTGCCTGGCGAGGGAGAACGGTGATGGTCAAAGCTGAGCTTCAAAGAAACAAGGGCAGAAACCAGACCGTTTTGGTCCTAGAGCAGAGCAAAGCAGAAATCAAGCCGCATTCTTGGCACACCTCTGTTTCGGCACAGGTTGTTAAATAAGAGAAATTAACTTTGCCAGGCAGCCCTTGAATGCTGAATGTCATCATTACCCTTCTCGAGCCTTTGCCTGTCTCACTGAGTGACGTGCTGGAGGGATGAGGAGGTACATCCCATCCACTGAAGACCCAAAATAAGCATTCTGATGGGAATGAGGTGCCCGCTGAGCTCCTCGCCTGCTTGGGTGGTTTACCATGGATTTCGGTGCAGTTGGACCCAGAGCCAGGCAAAACCAAACTTGGGCACACCGAAGGAAGCAAAGCAGGGCAACCTCAGGTTACCTTCTGCCTTCATCCCAGGTGGTGCCCGAGAGCATCCTCCACCCGCGCGGGGCTGTCTCTGCCCTTTACACCGCTTTGCAGCAAAGCTCAAACCCGCAGAGACCTTTGCAGAACCCGCCAAAACACTCTGGAGAAGATGCGCCACCACCTTGTTAACACACGGTGCTTTCAGACGTACCTTCTTGCCATTCCTGAGGTTTTCAGACACTTCTTTGCAGCCGGCGTGGCAGGGAGAGTAATACATAACGTCATCGCTCCCGCAGACAGGGCTGTAGGTCTCCCGTAGGCAGCCGCACTCGGCGTTGCAGGCTGCTGTCAGGTTTAGGTGGCCACCGGGCAACACGCTGTGGGAAACACAGGAGCAGTCAGTGGGGAAACACTGAACAGCATTTTCCAGGAGGAAATGGGTAGAGCAAGAGAAGGAGAAGGGGGGAGGGTAGGAGATGCGTTGGATGCCCAAGTAGCATAAAGCCAGGCTTGGGAAGGGCTTCACCTCACCCAATTTTAACCATGGACAGGAATCGTGCCCTGGAGCTGTGTCTTTCCCACAGCTACTTAAGGGAGTTTAAGTGACCAGCTCATAGGGAGACACCCCCATTTGGAGAGGAGCTTCCCACTTTTAGTCCAGTTTATCTCCCTGGATAGAGATGGGGGACACTGTGAAGGCAACTGAAGAGTGGAGCGTCTCACACTCCGGCGCTGCTGATCTCCCCTCCCTGACTAAAGAGGGAGTCTCTTCCATAAACTCCAACCAGATGCAAAAATTAGGACATCTATATTCGGGGTCTCACCCTCAGTATCTGCCCGTAAGACTTCCATCACCAACACATTCACACATGACTACCACCAGCACCGTGGTTTTGGAGTTATCCTTCTACTCTAACCAGGGCCCTGCAGCAGGAGACAGATGGGATGATTGTTATTACCTTCCCTCGTACATCTGGGTTACTCCTGCCATCGGCATGTTAGGGCAGTGAATGAAAAAAATGAATATAGCCAGCAGACTTGATACTGTGCAAAGTAAACACAATTTGATGATTCCTGAACAGCGGAGTTTAAATTTATTCACCAGGAATCCTCCCAGGAATGTGCCTCCCCCTCCGGCTGGCACAACCAGATAACCTGAAAGAAGGGGAAAAAAAACCAAACAACAAACCACACGCAATTTTAGAAATGTCAGTGAGGAGTTTTCATGGCTGAATACATTAAGTGCAATGTCTCTGCATGAGAATAACCCCTTGGTTGCTGCGTGGCTTCTTGGTGGGAGTTCAGTGGACTTTGCTACAGCGGGTGGTCCTCCACAGCAGCTCAGATAACATGCCATGAACCTGTTCAGGCACCTTTTCCTACCCAGCTACCTTCCAACAGACACTTTGAGGAGCACATCGTGAGTATTGATGCTTGTGGGACACCAATTCCTCGGTCTACGACACGGCAGCTAAGTGAGGATCCTCCCAGTTGTGGGATGCTGACAAAATACGTCCCCCAGTTCAGACATCCCTCGTTAGAGGAAACATTTAGTTAATGTTTCCTAGCGATGCACTAGAAGGAACAGACTACAATTATTTTGCCTTCCTCTAGAGGGTAACAGATGGTTACAGAAGTGACACGTTTCTTCCTGATGTCAGTAGATACAGCTCTGAAAACACACTTGGTACAGATGTGCTGAGGGGAAACGATCCTATCTAATAGCTGAAGACGATAACCGCTCTGTAAATGAAGAGCAAAGCGTGTTGGTCTCCATTCTACATGAGCTACAGTGCTCTTGTATTTGTAGGCAAACGGAAAAACACTGCAAAAACCTGGTTTCCTTACCAAAAAAGGTAGCAGCTTCAGAGGCACTTAAACTAAACTGAGACTCCAGGAACTTGGGCCCAAACGTGGACATCCCAGCAATGAGGGTGGCTTCGGTCGCTCCCGCTAAGCAGAGGAAGATGAATGTGGGGTTCTTCAGAAGCAGTAGGACTGATCTGGGAAGGACAAATATACTGGAATTGAATCAGCACTTACCCTGGCCCTCTTTTATAGCCCCGCTGGCTACGGCCAACCACCAAGAGATTCTGAGGAATGTCAACCAAACACCTAAACCAGGAGGGAATAATCTGGGACTCTTCTCTGTGGATCTCACCAGGGCATCAGATGGGTCTATTTATCTCATGCACATGTTCAAAATGCGCAACAGTGTGTGTATGTGATATAATCCATGCTCAGGGTTCCCATGACATGCACGTGGATGATTTCAGTGGTAATTTTCCAACATTCAGGGGCAGGCTGAGTATCTTCCACTCCTAAATGGGGCAATACAGACAGGACAATACTCCTCACCAAATCTCAATCATTTCAAGGTTTTTTCAGTCCCCGACGGCAGTTACGTTGGGACTCCTGACTCAAACAACCAAGAGCAGGGAACAAAGTTGTGTTACATCCTCACGCCCTCGTGTACACACATGCTGCTCATGCGCACCCACGGCCTCAAGAGAATAACAGTCTCTGAGAGCCATGGACATTCTGCAGCTCGGGGGAAATACCAAACAAGCCTTTCTATGTGGAGGAAGCCCCTCCAAGACACTTTATATCCCACTGCAAAACAGAATGCAACCTTTCTCCCACAATCTAAGCACAGTTTTACTTTAAGCTTAACATATAAATTGAGCAAACGCATTTTCTTTTCGACCCACTGGGATTTAGTAGAGAGCCGTAGATATGCCTGAAAAATTGCCATGTGTCATTTATATGCGGGAAGATGATCCAGCAATGATTCCATCTCGGAGACACAGAAATACCCTCAAGCACACGGGATGGTCTCAATTATCTCTCACTATCTCGGATATTGGACTAAGAGTGTTGACACTGCTTTGTAGGGACCGTTTTGTAACGAGCTTCAAATTCTGCCACGTGCCTTCCCCCAAGCCTGGCCCGGACCGGTATCAGAGATCACCCCACTGCTGAGACAGCCACAACCCCGTCACCCCGCAGCCGCAGGGAGGCCGTGGGATGCTCGCTGAATTGAAAGGCGCAGTCACTTATCCCCCGCTGCTTTGGAGGAAATGGGAAATCAGAGAAAACCCACTGCGGTACAACCGAGTGAGAGACGTGCGGAGGCTCAGCACCAGATTTATGCAACTTTACCCGCATGAAGTGGAGAACATCATTATAGCAAAAGAACAAAGAAGCTGAAAGACAGAAATACCACACGTTCTTACACCTTGATTACAGAGGGCTTTACACCAACCATTGTATAGCTGTTGGGATTAGTTTAATTTACAAAACTATTCTCCAGGAATGATCTTTACGACTGTGCTTTATTTGGAAGCAAAAAGCATGTCTCAGTGAGTAAATACTTCTTGGGAACCTTGTGGCTGATGTAGAAATTGTACAATGCAATTGTACAATTTGAACCTTTCTACAGTTTCTACAGTTCAAGAGAAAAGAGAGGAGCTGTTCCCTGGCACTCACGTGACTTCGTGCCTGTTGGCCAAAGGTTACAGGTTAGACTTGCAGCTAGGAAAATGCAGAGGAACTCCTTTCAGCGCTAAGGGTAAGAGTTTACTCACGTAATTTAACCTATTTATAGACAGAAAATGTAGTTGTGAGGAGCTACGGCGTATAAAACCTTCCCAAAGTCAACACAGACCTTTTAATTGCTATCGGTAGGATTTTAATCACTCCCAGAAACCACCTAACTCCTGAATAGTCTTTGACTGTGCTCAGTTCTTGCAGCCAAAGGGATTTCAGGAAGCTCAGCACTGCTGAGAGAAGAAACCCACCATCTATAAAAGCTTGATCCTCCAAGTCTTTATGGATATGGGCACATATAGGTACTCTTTCCTCATGTAATGGTCCTGCGGAGTAGGTTGGGACCACCCGTACAGTCAGAGCCTTCTCCTCTGAGGAGCGCTCGTGTGCCCAGGACACCCCAGACCATAACAGAGCACGGGCGCGAGCTAACGAGTCAATAAGGGCAGAGGAGTATTTATGCAGTCTTGGAGCATGTGAACAGGGACTTTTCCAGCGTGCAGAAATGACACCTTCTGTCCCCACCACCAAGGGAAGGGAGGGCAGCACATACGTCCCGCAGGAACGTAAACCAACCTCCCTTCGCCACCCACAGAAGCTTTAGTAAAGCCACAAGACAAAGCAAAGCGCCACTCTGCCAACCGACCCAAGGGGGATGAGTGAAATATCGACCGGAGCTTCTCGTGTAGAAGACCGGGGCTTGACAGAACGGTGAGTGACCCTCACCAGTCCTGGCCCATAGCTCGCTAGGACAAAGCCTCCGCTCCCGGCACAGCTCTACGTGTCTTCTGTTTGAATCCCTCTGCGCTGACAGACGGGGTTATTTCATGAGAGCAATCGTATGGAACCAGAGAAAGGAAAATGCTATTTTATCGGGCGTTTTCAACCCAAGAATTAAGACAGAAGTCTGCTCAGTGCAGAGGAGCGAGCTGGATGGGCTGCATTCCCCTAAGCGCCGGCTATTAGGCAGCACCATGAATACAGTAATTCATTAAGCTCACTTAGAAAGTGGCAGAGTATTTCATTTCATCAGTATCTCTGCTTATCTTTGTGAGACTCTTGCTGTCCGTACTGTGAGAGAATGTGTAGCACCCGATCCCTTCCTAAAACAAAAGCCACAGTGTCCTCTGGCCTCGCTCTCCGGCCCGGGCCACGCGTCCCCAGAAGCTGCACACACAGATGTGATCTCCTCTTTAATGCAAGTTTTCAGAATAGCAACCCTTTAAGGCACTTCCCTTTTATTAATCAAAACCAGGGGACACAAAAGTCTGTTGGATTTTTATTTTTTTTTTGCTTTGAAACGAAAACCACACTGAGGTCCGGACTGATCTGAGCTATTTGATACGAGTTGCCCACCTTTGGGTATTTGTTTTTCAGGAATAAGGGGTGAAAGAAGACGGTCCCAGTGGAGGACCAGCTCCGTACCTGCTGTCGGACAGCCCTCACCCAGAAACAGTGGGAGCTTTGTTCCAGATAAGCAAGAAAAGCATCAACCACTGAATTTCATCCCTCTCTGCTACCCTGTTTGTGTTGGTTTTAGTCATAACCTTATCATTATTTAAATGCAGGTTTTGAATTTAATTTCCGTGCGGAGAATAAGCCCTGACCTCGGAAAATGGCACCCAGTCAAGAATGCCATTTAATAACAGTATTGAAATCTGTTCAATGTAATATTCTCCATAAAACTGCCTTAACCCCTGGAAAACTTCCTACAAAGTCTTCGGGAGTTTCAGACCAACGTGAGCAGCAGCACTGGCACAATACAGAGCGACCGCTGCTGAAAACGCCGGCGCTGAGCACCCGCCCCGATCCTCCTCTGCCAGCAAATACCACAACTAAAGTTCAGGAGTAATTGCTGGCACCAGCACGGGGTTTGGCAACTCTGAATGTTTGCCTTTGCGTGGGGCAGCCGTCACGCACGGCCGCCAACTCCTCCCTAAGGAATACCAAAAAAAAGAAAAATCCCTTTATTGACTGCAAGCTCCGAAAGGAATCGACACCCACATATCCCTGCAACATCCACAGCGGGCACACCAGCCACAGCCAAGCTGCAAATAAAGCAGCACCTCTCCCCCTGCCCTCCGTTTACAGCACCCCAGACTGGTGGGGGCTGGAAGGGCCCTCTGGAGCTCCCCCATCCCACCCCCGCCAGAGCAGGGGCACCTCCAGCAGTGGCACAGGACGGCGTCCAGGCGGGTTTGGGATGGCTCCAGAGGGGGAGACTCCCCCACCTCTCTGGGCAGCCTGTGCCACTGCTCTGCCGCCCTCACAGCAGAGAAGGCCCTCCTCAGGTGGAGATGGAACTGCCTATGGTCACGTTTGTGCCCGTTCCCTCTTGTCCTGTCACGGGGCACCGCTGAGGACAGTCTGTTCCCATCCCCCCGGCACCCTCCCTTGAAGGATTTATCAGCATTGATAAGATCCCCCTCAGTCTTCTCTTCTCCAGACTAAAAAGCCCCACATCCCTCAGCCTTTCCTCATCAGAGAGATGCTCCAGTCCCCTCCTCATCTCCGTAGCCCTTTGCTGGACCCTCTCCAGCAGTTCCCTGTCCTTCTTGACCCGGGGAGCCCCGAACTGGACACAGTGCTCCAGATGTGGCCTCACTGGGGCAGAGCAGAGGGGGAGGATGACCTCCCTCCACCTGCTGGCCACGCTCTGCTTGATGCCCCCCAGGATGCCACTGGCCTTTTTCTCCACCAGGCCATTTAAATACAACTCAACACACACACATACACAAAAAAGTAATCACAAGAGCTTTCAGAGATCCATAGCAAACGTTTCCAGGTTAAAAGACCGCATTTAATTTTGGCCACTCACTCGTTCCCACCCAGGATCCCCTGAAACCATTTCCTCCCACACCTCCCTCGGTGCACGTGCGCTCGCCCACTGCGCAGAGCCAAGCGGCAGCTCCGGGATCAGGCGCACTGCTGCGTCACCGCCTCGCCAGAGAGATAAGAAGCAGCAACACATGAAAGGCAGCTGGAAGATGCACAGGCAAAAGAAAAAAGGCAACTGAGAATAGAAGAGAACGAGAACTGAAAGCTGCAGTGTAGGACATCTTGCTCCCTAGATTTGGCATGGGGCTATAAAAGTCAGGGGTTTTGTTTCCTTTCTTTTCTCATTACAAGGACAAAATAGGGATCTAACACAAGCAAAAATAGAGGAAAGGAAGAAAAGCCCCGAGAAGGAGGAGATGGTGTTGGGCCAGGTGAGGCCGGACACAAGCAGACGGGAGGAAACAATGCCGTTGGGGAGAGGGAAGGAGACGGCAACGCCTGCGCATCCCCTGTCACCCAAGGGCTGGCACCGAGTCAGGGGGACCCGTGTCACGTATGGCTGCAGGGGGACCTCCGCGCGTGGACGTGAGCTTCTGAAAACCACAGGCAGGACCAGCACCTCATCCCCTGCTCTCCCACCCGACCCCCAGCACAATTTCTAGTTCAGCCCATCTGCCGAGAGCCCCCGGCCGCTGACGGGACCCGGCGCTTTGCAATGCCTCTGCGAGAGAGCCTCATCCCTACGTTTGGAGAGGGGCAAAACCTTTTATCTGGCATCGTAGAGAGCAAGCTCAGCTTGGGCCCGTTGCTCTCGCTTCTGGGAGGGCTCCCTGAACCTCAGCCATGGGGCGATTTTCTCACCGAGGTAGATCTTTAACTGTTTTCCCAAAGTCCGGATCCGATGCTTTCTTGTGGCTCCCATCCTTTAGCTGATGAGCCTCCGACACCCTCATAACGATATACCGCTGGGATCCTGAAAATGAGAGGCAAATGGGAATGAGGAGCAGGTGAGATAGGGGATGGGGATGCTGCCGAGGCGGTGGATTTGCAGGGGGAAAACGCAACGCGACATCCTCCCTCCGCCAACGGCTGCAGGGGAGGAGCAGGGAAACGGGCAGCTGGAAAGCCGCGGGGGTGAAATCCGTGTAGGAATTACAATTTAAACACTGGAAGCTCTTCCTCTACCCCCGTGTCCCCAGCTACACGCGTGCGGAAGGATGCCTGCCCCAAGGGGAGCGTGAGTACCGGGCGGCCCCAGCCCCGGTTCCCCGGAGCCGCAGCGGGGCCACGTACCTGGGAGGCGCTGGGGGTACCCCAGGATGGGGATGGAGATGAGGAGGGAGGCGGCGCCGGCCCCGAGGAAGCCGATCCACCATGCCCCAACCCACAGCGTGTTCTCCGGGGCGATGTCGATCCTGTAAGAAAGGAAGCCGAGAGGACACAAGGGAGGGAGGCGGCGGTTTGAGAGGGAGCGGGACAGCCCGGCGTGCCTCTCGCTGAGGCTGGCAGGGGTCGGGGGGACACCGGGGGGACGTCAGTGAAGGAAACCAAGCTCTGGTTTCTCCGACGGCCATCTGCTGGGGGTGCCACATCCACCACCCCTCCCGTCACACCGCAGCGCTGCCTGCCTTACCCGAGAGCACACTGCTTAACGAGCCCCTCACTAAACTACATCATTTAATTCTTTAACCTCTGGCTTGGACATTCCCCTCTCCCCATTTCATTTGTGCTTTGGGGGTTGCTACGATCTTCGTTCCACCTCAGAGCCATCCTGCTGCAAGAAAACCGGTGGAAAGAACCCATTCCGTCCCCTGGAAACCCGCTCCCCCTTTTTAACCCAATCACCTGCCAAAGAGCCTGCAAAAAGATAAAAATAAATTCCAAATACTAAGAAGGAAGGAGGGACTGAGCATCCTGGCTGGATGGCCGGGAGGACGAGCGGCGGTGCCGGCAGCGGCGCCTCATCAGGGAACTCATTCAAAAAATTCACCTGCTGCTCGCAGCCTCATTAGCGCGGGCAGCGCAGCGTGAGGAAGGATTTAAGCTGACAGGTTTGTCAGCAGTTTTCTTCCAGCCCCAGCACTAATGCAAACCACCCGTCCAGCCTCACCGGCCCCCCCGCAGAAACTCCACTCAACACCACGGGCACGTTTCCACCCAGCCACCGGGTCATTGCTCCAAATTATTATCTTTTTTTTTTTTTTTTTTTTACCCCAGAGGAAACATATAGCATAAAGGAAAAGGAACAAGATTATTTTTTAGCAACTTACTCTCTGCCAATTTCAGTATAAATATTTAGAAACATTCCTCCTACCAGATAACCCGCTGCAGGCCCAAGGATTGCAGCAGTGTAGAAAACAGCTGAAAAGGAAAATAAACCCTGTTAGAGAAACAGCAGCATTCCAGCCGGGGATGCCGGGGATGCCCCCGGGATGCCGGGGATGCCTGATGCCCTCCTGGATGCGGGATGCTCAGCCTCCTGCCGCCTCGCACCCCGCTCCGCGAGCCCCCGAGAAACAAAGCCGGAGTTTCCACACGTTTTCCTCTCCCGCTTGTGTCGCAGGGAAACTTTTGCATCCAACCTGGGAATGTTTATAGCGTGGGGCAGGCAAAACTGGTCCACTGGAAAAACATATTTATGTAGTTACTGTTGTATTATTTAGCAGGGATGCAGCTGACCCCGCTGCCGCATCCCGACTGCCGGCGTGATGAGCAGCGGCGTTGTCTCCCCACTGACAACAGGCAACGTCTGCGCTCAACGCGGCCCCACCGGCACTTCTTTTGGCTTGCTGCCGCAGAAAGATCATCAACTTACTGATCATCTTGTCATCTCCTTCTCGCCCTGCACAGCTTTCCGATACAACAGCATGGGCAGCCTGCTGCATTTTGAAATTGCTAAAAACTCACTCCTTTTTTGCAGTTTCCCCAAATCGGACTGTAAGCATTTGGCAACGGCTAAGCGGTGAGCGACACAGAGCAGAGAGCGGGCTGAGCCTGCTCCCTTGGCTGGGCTCTGCGCCGGCAGCATCCGACCAGCCCGGCGACCGTTCCTCCCACGCTATGGCACCGAAGGGGCGATGTCCCCTCGCACAGATCGGGTATGGCATCACGGTTGTTTGCCGGAGATGCTAATGCCATGCATGTGGGGGGTGAGCTGGAGCGTTCTGCCCAGCTGGTCCCGTGCCGGGAGCAGGAGGCACCTCCTGGTCTGCAGGACGTGTGCTCCAGGAGTGAACATCCCCCGCTGCGCCTCCAGCTCCTGTCTATAAATAATGAAATCCTCCCCGACAGCTGCCACTTTCCTCCGATTACCACCTCGCCCCTTATCAGGAACAAAAGACGGGGAGCACCCCTGGTGCAACCACCCCGTGTGCTCTGTTCGGCGCCGAGGCAGATGGACCGGCTCTCCCTCCCACCGCCCGTCCCGCCGGTCCCGGCCGCCCCTCCGGCTCCACTCACCAATGTACACAGGGGAGTGAGGCCGAACCTGTAGCTGGAGGGGCTGGAGGCAGCCTGGGCGCAGGGCAGGCTCTGGTTCCCCCCGCAGATGCCCACCTCCGCCGCCGAACGCGCCTCGTACCGTCCCGTGGTGAAGTGGGGCAAGGCGAAGAGCAGGGAACCCAAGCCCATGACCAGCACGCCCCAACCCAGCCATCGCGGTTTGTGGCCGTTCCCCCCGAAATAGCTGACGAAGGTCAAGCAGATGCACGCCGCGATGTCGTAGGAGCTGGCGATCAGCCCGCTCTGGTAGCTGCGGAGGTCAAAGCGTCGCTCGATGGAGGTGATGACCGTGTTGATGAAGCCGTTCACCGTCATGCCTTGCAGGAAGGAGGCCATGCAGAGGAAGAACAAGACGCCCTTGGACGTGTTGAAGAGCTGTAAGCACCCAGGGGTGAACCCCCCCCAGCCGCACGCCAGTTCCTCCCCTTCGGCCGACACGTATTTAATCCCTTGGCCGAACTGGGTGCCCTCCTCGCCCGGGGCGGCGGAGCAGAGGGGCTCGGCGCAGGAGTCGGCAGGACTGGGAGCACTGGAGGACGCCGTGCCGTTGCTCAGCGGGGTTCCGCACGGCTCCCGCCCGCTCGGGGCGGCGAAGGTCCGGCGGGCCTCGCCGGGAGGGGGAGAAGGGCGGGAGAAGTCGAGCGTCTGAGCAAAACAAAAGCCATTTTCTCCAGTCGAATTCTGGGGCATTGCCATGAACGGGAACGCAGAGCCGAGCGGCAGCTGGCGGTGGGGCCGGTGGCCGTGGTGGCTTCGCGGGGCGGCGAGGACCTGCCTTACGCGGGAGATGGAAACTTTCGGCGCTTACATCAGTAGGAGATGGCGAAGGTCTGAGCCAGGACCATTGCGATCTGCAAAGAGAGAATTTTTACACATGCCTTTAGATAAAACCATGCCGCAAACCTTCAAATATTGTATATTCTTTTTATTTTAATAAGTATTAGCATTTCAGTGTGCACTTCAGCGGGATGTGTGCTCTCCACCATGGGGTGTGTTGGTACCTCCGGTATCGGGGGCACCATTAACATTACAGAAAAGAACAAAACATTCAAGAGCATTAGAAAAAAGCACCTCTAAAGGCTGTCTCCCTATGGTCTCCCGACCAGCTGAAGCCCCTTACCCCTCCTCCCGAAGAGCCCCTGGTTAGACGCCGGACCCTCACAACCTCCGTCCTTCTCCTTCCCCCAGCAGAGAACGGCGCGCACACCTACAGGTTCCCCACTGGCAAAAGTCCTTCGGTCTCTCTCTCACACTCTGCCAATAACAGTTTATAATTATCCTGAAAAGTTTCCACAGTCAGATTGATTTTATTCCAAGCCCTCAGATCTGTTTACAACTATTCAGTAAAATCCTTTCTATAACTAATTAGAGTACATGCCATTTCAGAGCGAGCTGGAGGGCAGAGGCAGCTGACTCTAACCTGATTACCCATGCAGACTGCCTTCTTTCAGCCCGTTCCTGTGCATCGCAGCACCTGATCATGCCAGCAGCCAAGGGTATTTGTTCTTAAATGCCTCGGCTGAACTATAAATGATGAAAACAATAAGGTTCTGCTTCGAATGCTGGTCTTCGATACGCAAAAAATGCTAGAAAAGAATAGAATAGAATAGGATAGGATAGAATTAGAATTAGAATTAGAATTAGAATTGAGTAGAATAAAACAGAATAGAATAGAATAGAATAGAATAGAATAGAATAGAATAGAGTTAGACTAGAATAGAATAAATTTCTGTTGGAAGGGACCTACAATGAGCATCTAGTCCAACCGCCTGACCAATTTTGGGATGACCAAAAGTTAAAGCATGTTGGTAAGGGCATTGTCCAAATGCCTCTCAAACACTGACAGGCTTAAAGAGGTTCCGATAAAAAAAGTTCCACTTGAGATGGCAATCAGCCTTATCAGCAGGGAATGGGAAAAATCATAGAATCATAGAATGGTTTAGGTTGGAAGGGACCTTGAAGATCACCCAGTCCTACCCCCCTGCCCTGGGCAGGGACACCTCCCACCAGCCCAGGTTGCTCCAAGCCCCGTCCAACCTGGCCTTGAACACCTCCAGGGATGGGGCAGCCACAGCTTCTCGGGCCCAGCTCTCCTGGAGCCCCTTTAGGCACTGGAAGGGGCTCTGAGGTCTCCCCTTTTTCGCCTTCCCTTCTCCAGGCTGAACCCCCCCGACTCTCCCAGCCTGTCCTCCCAGCAGAGGTTCTCCAGCCCTCGCAGCATCTTTGTGGCCTCCTCTGGTCCCGCTCCAACAGGTCCATGGCTTTCCCATGTTGGGGGCTCCAGAGCTGGAGGCAGTACTCCTGGCGGGTCCCAGCAGAGCAGAGCAGAGGGGCAGAATCCCCCCCCTCGCCCTGCTGCCCACACTGCTGCTGCAGCCCGGGATGCGGTTGGTCTTCTGGGCTGCGATCGCGCGTTGCCGGCTTATGTTGAGCTTAAATGGCACTACTTAAACGGGCATTACTTTTCCCAATAACATGAACCATATTCAGATCGCTGTAACGACCTGGGAATATTGCAGCCTTTGGTGAAGAAATTAATACTCACCTGTGTGTTGCTGGAAAAACTTATTGACATTTGCTTGGTAGATAACAGTGTGCACAAGCACCGATGTGCTTCCCCGCGCTGGCAGTTCTTGCAGGCACCGGGGCAGGAGGACACGGCAGAACGGGATGCTCAGAGCAGCATCCATGTCCCGCTCCCACCCCAGAAGCCCAGAGCACAGCCCACACAAACTTGAAACATCCAGGTCAGCAGCGCTACAACAGGTCTGGTCCTTAAGGCAAGTTAAACAAACGAGATCCACCCCTTTCGTTTGCAAATGATCCTATCTTAATGACCCTGTCTGGGGAGCAGCGTGCACAGAATATTGCACGGTCCAGATTTCAGTAGGAATTTGGTGATAGCGCAGGGCAGGGTGCATTTGGCAGCCAGAAGGGCACTGCTCTCCAGGTCCGGCCACACTCCTCCGGGTAACTTCTACTTTACCCGGCTGAGTACGGCGCGGGAGAACTTTGATGTGCAACGTGTAAATGCAAAAACTAACTGCAGGCCTTGAAATCTTGCTGCAGAGACGGACTGTTGTAATGTGTTGGCACAAAAAGATAACGCCTTGGATGCAGGGCTGTATTTTTTCGCTTTTTCGTCCCTCCAATGTTCTTGTGACTCTTACGCTGTAAATCTGTTTCCTCATCTCTGGATGCAATATTGGAAACAATAAATAAGAGTGCTTTAGCACTCTAACTTTATTAAAGCCAGAAGCGACGATGAGGTCCTGGATCAGGCTCTAAGGGGCGGAACTGGTGGTGTTACCCCCGTGTACATCAGACGTACCTCCCGCGCGGCACCCGGCTGCCTTCAGCTGCACCCTTCCCACAGCAAACAGGAGTCTGCCGCTCCATCTGACAGCACTTGGACCAGATGCTTGCCCGGGGACTGCTTTTGCTATCACTGGTTTCAGTAGACAGAAAAAGCCCATCTCTGTCAGTCAGGTGATGAGACCAGGAGCCAAGAGCTCCCAAACACCTTCATCCCGGAGGAAACACTCCCACTGCCTCTTTACCAGCCCCGAGATATCTCCTTTGATACTTCATGAATACATATTGATATTTCATGAGTCAGGAAATAGATTACAGCTTTTCATTGCAGTTTTCTTTTCCATGAAGCAGCAGGAGCATGGGCCACCGGACCCAGGCGACCACACCGTCCTCCCCTTTGACTTTGGTTCCCCTCACTCCTACTTAGCAGTCAACACGGGGTGAAACTTTTCCGAGAAAGCAACCAGTCTTTCTGCCAAGCAGCAGATGTTTCCCCACACACAGAAGCCACCTCTGCCCCCCCCCCGAGCCCACCTCCTGGCCAGCTCCCGAGGGACCCGGGCTAATGACTCGTACCCAGGTGCTCCGGGCAAGAAGCCTGTCCCGGCTCTGTGCTCTCCACCGAGCTGCTTTTCATCTCTTAGAGCATTTATAAACTGGCAGCGACACATTCGCTGGGAATATTAGCTTTCATAGGAGCCATATGCCACTTTAGAGGACAAAATAGAATCTTGAGGGAAAAAAAAAAAAACAACCAGCTTCACGCACTTCCTAATCATTCTTATTCATCTGAACCATCCGTTTATTGCTTCCCATTCATCGCTGCTTTTAATGACTCAGCTGGTGATTTCTTGCTTACACTGCCTCAGTCCCAACGCTATTATCTCGCAGCTATAGACCTACCCATTTTGCTCCAAGATTTTAACTCAATTTTTTTCAGCCGTACAGCTGGTTCCAGACTCCCAACATTGCTAAGTCAACACAACAAAACCAGCAAGGAAACGAAAGCCTATGATTTACATGGCGTGATGAAATCTGTAAAGATTTCCCCCCCTCATATTTAGCATTAAATCAATAGTAAAACTTACAAGCCTTTCAGCAGGTGATCCTTTAAAAGGTCACAGGACCAACTAAAAACATTCTGTGTCTCTGCCGAGGACTACATTTAGACTAATGTTACAAATTAACCCATAACTGACATGCAAAATAATCCCATTTGCTGAAGCATGCCCAGTAATAGTTAATCTTCCCTTTCACTCTATGGTTTTTGACTTTTATAGGGTAGTATTGTGGCAAATAACATCTATTCATAACGTCTGCTTTCCATAGCTGAGCACAGTTTACGGTTTACGAGCAGACTTAATAATTTTTTCAGTTCTATGGCATACATGGAGATGTTTGCCAAGCAGCAGGAACGGGGGATTAAAAATGATGAGAAAATGTCCTGTAAACCAGGGAGGAGCGGCCCCAGGCGATGCTCGGTGGCTGTGGTGGGCAGTCCCAGTTATTCTCCTCGACCTGTGAGGGAGCCTGACCTTACCAAACAGGTACTTTGACTTTGGGCAAAGTCCACATCCAGGTACCAAGCTCACGGTACTCCAGAAAGGGACAAATTCCTCTGGGTTTGTACACTTCATTTCTCTTGGTAACACATACTGACTTTTTCTCGGATAGTTTGGCTTCAGAGGATTATCAGTACTACTTCTGTCGTAGCTGCTGAACACCATATGGATGAAATGTAATCCACTCTCTGGTTTAGGCACGGGGGACCCTCCCAGAAGTGAGATAAATCCACGTCCCGGTCCTGTGAACGGGGCTTGTCCTCAGGGCGCTGGTTCAGTTCGAGGGAGATAAAAGTAAGCCTGGGATGATGGGGTCATTCACGTGCAACATTGAACTGTTTTCCTGGCAGCTGAGCAACTTTACCCAGCTCACACCTGAGGAACTTTACCCAGCTCACACCTGAGGAACTTTACCCAGCTCGCATGATGTGAGATCCTTGCATTTTTTAGCATCGTTTTAAAAAGCACCCCTTTGGTTCGGCAACGCTGAGGATGCTGCTGTGGCTGAGAACGGCACGGGCACCAGCCCGGAGCCTTTTGTAAGCAATTCCTACAGGAACAGCATTGTCCTGCACACACAGAGGCGGTTCAGGAGTGAGGAACAGAGCTGAGGGGCAGCCAGCCGCCCATACACCCGCGACTGTGCTCCCCGTGGTGCCGCAGGGACAGCTGAGGTGCAGGGGAGGAGGTATCAAGAAGCGACAGGAATTCCCTGGCCCACCCCTCATGTCGGGGACGTGTTTTAACACGATTAGTCCCACCGGAGGCTGAAGCACGGAAAAGAGCAGTAGAAACTGCCTTTAAATTATCATATAAGCAAGGACGCATTTATAATTAAATAAATTCCAAATAGTAAAGCTTAGCGCTCACAAATCCTTTGTATGTTTTCCAAGCACTTTCCATTCGCTGGCAAATTAATGCAATAATACGCAAGAAATCAGGAAGGTGGCTTGGATAATTTTCAATTAACTGCTTGAAAATGCTTTGAAGATAAACCTAGCCAGATTTTCTGAGCTTACTTATTTGTTCCAGCTTATCTGTGCGAATACAATTGGCTGCAGCTGCCTGAGACCATCTTTAAAAACTTCCAGTGCCAACACACGGAGCAGATTCAACTGGGCCACTATCTTCTGACATAGCAAAGATTAGCCAGACAAAAGGTTCTTTTACGCTATAATACCTCGCTCTCTCTCCCTAATGTCACTCTTGCTTATTATATCTTTTTCCTGCCCATGAGTTTGGTCAGTGACGAGGTTTTCACGCCGGCACTGTCCTTTGCTCTCCAGCCCGTGGAGCTGAGCATCTCCGCGGCTCTTCCAACGCAGACACATCGCCCGCATTTTCCCAGTGCCTAACCCTGCCCACAACACGGAATTATTTTCCAGCATTTGGATTCTTACAACCCATCTAAGGATGTTTAATATTCAGGATAATATTTCCGCATGAGCCATTAGTCAGCTTTTCCCTGTGCCTACCAGTTAGTTCCTATAGATACCTCCTTTGTTTCCATGCAGAAGATGCAGATTCAGGCAAATCTTATCTGATACAAGAAATGAAACAAAATGAGCAAAACGCAAATGAAGAATGCAAGACACGATTCTCTGCTGCTTCTAAAGATAGAAGCAATAAAAATGCCAAAAAAACGCAACATCCCGTGTTACGCAATGCCAGGATGCTGAGTACAGGATAAATAGAATAGAATAATGCTGACATCTACCATGGTTTACAAGAACTCATTTTTTTCATCCTTCTGGTTTGATCAGTATGAAGGTGAAAACAAAAAGGGAAAACCAGAGGAAACGACACCATGAAACTCTGTGGAAGCCACACTGCAAAAAGACGGATTTGGTACAAATAATACGAGGCCCTTCGTATCAGGCAGGTGGTGTGTCAACATTAGGCAGAATTACTGCATCCTCCTCAGAAGCAGAGGGAAACAGTCATCGCTGGAGCAGCAAAGCCTTTACATGGGCTTTGCTCTTCCATCGCCACTGGATAACAGGCTTTTCATTGAGGGATCTCCTTCATCTGGCTTTTTTTTTTTCCCTACTGAATGATCAATCGCTGTATTACACAGGCAGCGCTCCGTTTGCAGAGTATCGGGAATCTATTTTTGGCTTGATCGTAAGAGAGCAAAAGCATAAACACAATCGGGCTCAGAGCCAGAACTATTTCAACCCTAACTCGGACCGCTACCCTCTTTTCTATTGTCATCCATTCAAAAAAACCTAGCGAAATCTGCACATTTCCACATCTGTGCTACTCTTCCGCGCCTGTGCTACCGCTGCCAGCGAGCGAGGAGCTCTCAGAAGTGGGTATCACATGAACCTTTGCTGTTGAAGAACTGTTCCTTCATGGGGCCTTAATGCCTTATTCCTTTCAAATGGACCAAAGAGATCAAAATTCAGAGATGAAATCCAAATCTTAAATCCCTGATTTCTGCCGCAGCCTGGGAAGAAACCTCTGCGAAGCCCTGGGGCATCACGCAGTGCCGTAAAGGGAGAGCAGATGTGGCGTGGGGCATAGCCTCCACGCTGCCTCTTTGACAGGCTGGGGACAAAGGGGGTTGGAGGTCAACATCCAAGTTACCTAGTACTTCACTTCTTCCTCAGACAAGATCGCCTTCCAACCCCTCTCTTCTGTAGTAAGTGGCCTTTCTGGGGAAAATCACGTAGCACAAGGCTGTATTGCTCTACCAGCCAACGACAGTCCTTAGCTCGAGCTTTCTATGGCAAGTTCTCCAGCTCAACCCGGTTGGTGGGCTGGATGCCCGCCCGTTCCTCTCCCAGAGCAGACGGCACAGAGCTGAAGGGAGCGCATCAGAGGAGCTAAACACATCCCGAAAAAAGAAACTTGCTGACCATCAGCCATCCCCCGCAACCCTCGCCATCCTCAGTGAGCACAAGAGCACACGAGTCCATGAGATGGGCAAAGGGACGAAACACTGCGTCAAGTGGGAGCCCGAGAGAGCCAGAAACCACAGGAAGGATTCAGCCGAGGGAAGAGTATTTCCCACACAAGCCCGCTTTTTTTTCCAGATCAGCAAGTAATATCTTCCCCAAACAGCCCCCGGAGCACAAGCTCACTGGTGCACACCGCTTAGCCTGCATCTTGTTTAACATTCAGCGATGCTCTCTAATCCTCCTCGGTATTAGTCTTGAGATTCCTGCCAAGCTCGGGAACAGCACGGCCTCCCAGCCCGCGCTCGAATGAACTCACTGCTTGAAATGGGCCATTTTGCAAACTCCGGTAGAACTCCAGCTGTTCGCTTTTTGGTTAACCCCAGGTTAGGACCTAGGAAGTCACCGCGGCATACAAAACGCCAAGTTAAATAACCCGATTTCTGTGGCTCAGGTGACTCCCTAGGAAGCCATTCCGCATTAAGACTTGGATTTCTCTCTCTTAATTACTTGTTTGAAGTTAAGTGCCTAATTTGAGTTAGACATTCCTATTGTCTCTCCTGTTGCCCACCGCAAGGAGACCATCACATTCAGGTTATCGACAGCCCTCGAGCCATGTCTCTGCAATCGCTATTTGGTGTTTTACCAACTCACCCATTACTGCAGACACGATCTGGAGCAGAACCGGGCACAGAATCATATTCCAGTTGGATTAGCCAAGCATGTCACCCCCAGCTTATTCTGGCCTCATGTTGGCTACCCCAACACAAACAATATTTGATCTAGCACAGAGCCAAATGGCGCAAAATGAACCCTCTCAGCACAAACCTGACGTGGCACAGGGGAGTTGGGACCAGTGCAGAGGCTCACGGAGCTGTAGGACTTCGGACTTGGTGTTTGCAGCCTCTACGTTTCCTGACACCGAGTACTCCCCATCCGCCCTCCAAAGCCGAACAAAAGCATCACACTTCATCCAAACAGAATAAACACAACGTCAGCTTGCGGTTAATTTGCATTTGATCATGCAACACCCTAGATCTTGACACACTGTGGTGTATTTTGGGATTTCTCTGAAGAGGGCAAACCCCTATTGTGTAACCGAGAGGAAGTGATGGCCACTTGCAAAGGGATGACTGCTCTTCATTCTCTGACTCAAAATGCCCAACCAGTACCGTAACACAAACTATAGCACCAGCAGCTCTGAGGAGGAGGGTTGGAACCCAGACCCAAAGGGAATGGGACAGAGCAGGAGATCAGCGCGCTGGTAGCGTGCAGGGCTGCTGACCACGGCCACCAAGGATGGGCAGAAGACACTCAACCTGAAATGACCACTTCTTGAGGAACCTCCAACTGCGAGTCCTCGTGCTGCAAGTTCCTACGGTGGCTACAGCAAACGTCTAATGTAGAAGGCACTGAAGATCTCAAGGATGGCCACAAAGCCCAAGAGGTCACAGACGGGCAGGTATACCCTGGCTGTGCTGGCCTTGGCTGCCGGCTTCTCCCATGGTTGGCTCCATCCAAACTAACAGAAACCACCACTGGTGGGAAGAGGTAAGACCCCGCCGATCCCTTTGAGAGGTGCTGGTGGAAAAATGCTGAGCAATACCGTTCTGCCTTAACAGGTCTCTCTAAAAAACCCAGCTGGGTGTGAAACGGCAGTGCCATACACACGTACATCAATACAGATATTAACGTATAGAGAAAGGTGCGTAGGCAGGTGCACGCACACGCTCGTCCCCAGCACCCCGCGGTTTGCGAGCTGCCCCTCCTGCGGGCTGGCACGGCTTCTCGCCTGACAAGGCTCAATCAGGTCAGTAATTCATTCTCGGTGCCAGGGAGCAAATTGCTGCCAAATGGTGTTTCTTCCTGAGATAAAGGAATAAAGAGGCATATAATGTTCCCGTTGTCAACCCAAAACATCTGCTGGAACTCAGAGGGGTTTGCCATCCACGCGCGCTGTGGAGACGGCTTCTGCTTTGTGTCCTCCCTTTTCTCTCGCATGAGGAATCGCAGCCTTTAACAGCAGCAGCCGGAGGACAGAGTTACTTAGAAATCTGAAATTTGCCTTCAAGGGATTCCTGCGTCCACGCAGCAGCGCAGTGGGGTTTTCAGTTCTGGCTCAGGAAACTTTAATTTTCCTCGGTAAGGACCTGCTCGCATCCTCCAGCCCCCACCAAGGGGCTACGAGAGACGGACACGGTGGGCTGACCTTGTTCTTGGTTGCACGAGGTCACGGAGAACTGGCTTTTGACCAGTGTTCCCCAAGAAACGAGGGGCCCGATCCTGCCATTGCCGCTTGCCCGCGAGCAGTGTTCGCTCGCGCACGGCACCCGAGCGTGTTTCCCGAGATCGCTCCCAGAAAGTAAAAGTTAATTCAAGGGAATAAAAATGGGCTGGTTTGTGGCGGTAGGCAAGGAAGTCTTTTTATCGCCTCTTAAAAAACCCCGATGTTTTAAATTTTAAATTATTTTAAAACAAGAATACTGGAGACGTACAATCGGTGTACCACAGGCTGGATACCTCCTTTTCACTCCTTTTTATTCAGTTTCTTCAGCATCTTAACATACTCTTTTCAAGGTTTTCTGCCAAATAAGGGGAAGTTATGCAATACTAAAAGCACCACAGGTTGATGGGGGTTATAGGGGGACTCCAGCAAAGGCTGATTGTAACCAGGACCCACATCTGGCTCGAAGGATCTAAATCCTCCGCGAGACTGAACCCGCTCCAGCAATACAAAGACGCCCATGAAGTTGCTTTGAAAGCACTGCGAGGAAATCCCTTTTTTTTGAGGAATTCTTATGCTAACACCAAGCTCCACGGCATCTGCCCTGTCCTCGAGGATGGGTGCCGGAGGGACAGGAGCCCCCCCAGCGCAGGAGAGGCAGAGCAGCCGTGAGAAGAGCGGCTGGGACAAGGGCTCAGCTTCTGGTTTCTACGGGGCTTTTTCAAGCAAAAGAAATGTTGAATTAAATTTTCAACTCTGATTTATTTGGAGTACGGTAAGCTAAAAAGATTGATGGAGTTTCCCAAGGAGAAGCTACGAGGGAACAGAAAATCTAAAAGAGCCTGTGTCCTTCAGTTGTTTTGGGGATTTTTTGTTTCTGTCTCAGGGATCGATATCATTTATAAGAACTCTAGAACCTAAAAGTATTTTTTTAATCTCTTAATGCCATCTAG
This sequence comes from Charadrius vociferus, assembly GCF_000708025.1. Lineage (NCBI taxonomy): Eukaryota > Metazoa > Chordata > Aves > Charadriiformes > Charadriidae > Charadrius > Charadrius vociferus. The sequence goes on from NW_009661368.1 coordinate 7,040,360, forward strand.
AAAAATAAACTCCTATCTCATAGCATTCCCAAAGCACTTGAATTCACAAATATGAAACCATAGCTATCAAAATGCCAAAAAGTACTTTTCCTTGGATTCTTTTCAGCTAGAACATTGCAAAGACAAAGTATTTGGGGGGGGAAAAGTGTTTGGCCTTGCTTCCTCAACATGAAAACGACTCCCCAGCTCCTTCAAACCTCTGGACGACAGTTAAACAAAGCTGCTCGGCATTTCATTTTCTTTCTTGAAGCAACCGAGCCAAGCTCAGAGAATTCACATGACTGCAGATTATCGATGCCACGCAGCAATATACTTTCTCCATGAACAATAGCAATCAAACTCAGTTTTAGTGTAACTATACGTATGTCAGTGGAATAGCACAAGAGAAGAAATGGGACTAGTGCCTTCACTGCCCCAGAAATTTAAAAAACTGCTGGAAAGGCTCAGCACTTTGCTGAATAAAGGCGAACAAGAATAAACAGAGGATTTCCCACCGCTAACATTTTCCCTTTGCTCATAAACTCATTTACAATCTAGAAGTGCAACGACATTATTTTTTACACCAGCAACACAGTAATAGCCCAGATTTAGGGGTACTTCTGCCTGAAGAGAGATTTAAGGTTGGAATAACATTACTCTGTTAATATTAAACACTTCACCGCCTCATCTCATGCTCTCCACTGTACTAACGAGAGGTCTGACACAAAATCTATTAAAGTTAGTGGCCCTCTCTGAGTACTTGTCTGCAACCACTCATCACAGCTACCGACGCGGGATGGATGCTTTTGTCCGGGATTCATAAACCAGATGAAGTCCTTGACCTCTCTCAGAGCATTTTTCCCAGAAAGTGTTTGCAGAAACTCTTTGTTCTCAAACCCCGCGCTGGTTCAGCATCACCACTCGCACGCCGGGAGGTCGCTCAAGGCCAAGATGGAACAAAACTAATTATATCACGGGGAGGTCTAGCAATAAATCAGTTTTGAAAAGGGAAAGGAGAGTAGCTGCAGGACAGGAGCAGCTCTTGCATCCAGAGATCCCCTGGCCAGAGAGGGCTGGGAGAGCCGGGGAACCTGCCGAAATACGGGCACAGGGAGAGCCGTGCTGCCACTGACCCGCAGGGCAAAGCCCCCGGTCCCGCCTGTGGGGTGCTCTGGGCTATCACTGCTCCCAAATTCTGCTCCTCTGTACAAGGATCAGCCCCTCACTGCGCCAAGATAATGCGGTTTTTAAATGTACATCGAAATCAAGAGCAGAACGCCAATGCACCGCAGGGCAGCCCAGATCCCAAACACCCCGTGCGTGGTTAACAGCTCCCACACATGGCTTTAACGCCCTCACCCGGGTTTATTAAGTGTAAAATCCAAAGGGGGAACCTTTCCCCTGAACTCATCCTCAGCATCTCACTGACCCACCACCCACCAGCTCTGCTACGTGCCTGCAGAGTCTTGCAAAGCTTTTCCACCCTTCACCGCTGCGTTAATGGGATTCTGCGAGATGCGAACGTCCCAGGCTCTGAATAATTAACGTACAGGCAGCAGCTCAAGGAACGAGGTGAGGAAGACAAGAAACCCAAACGATAAAGCAGAGCATTTGACAATCTGGCACACGAGCACCTTCATCTGTGGGTTGTGCCCGAGCCTGTAGGCAAAGGCAGGTTTCTGGGCTTGGTACGCTCAATTACAATAAAGGAATGCAAAACAAGTGCTCAGTGACGCTTTTTGGGGTGGACTGAGCGAAATAAGCAGCATAAAGCAGAGCCACGATTGACTTTTTGCGCTACTGCAACGTGTAAAGCCCCAAATCGGAGAGCAGATCCTCACCCACATGCTCCATGCTGTAAAGACACATACACACACACAAAAAAAAACAGATTAAAGCCCCCTCCAGGAGTCTGCAATCGGAAATCATGAGGCACCGAGCAGCTGGATGCTGATCTCCCTAAGCCGGTGGGTATTTCTTTTGTTAGTGGCTGATCCCATCTTCCCCCTTGTCTGCAAAGCTCTAAGCTCTGTAAAGATTTCTAGTAAGTGCTTGCTCAGGTAGTTCCTGGTTTCGCCGGCCAAGAATATCTGACCCTCGCAGGAACTGCTGCTTCCCATCTCATTCCTCATCCCGCGGTCGCGCTGCCTGTTTTTCCCACCGTCGCTTTGCGGGTTGGACCCACACGCGCGGGGTAAATGAGGGCAATATCCGCGGAGTGGCTGTTTCACAGGGCTTCTGGTGAAGCTGTCACGCCTGGGCACGCTCCTCGCACGCCGGCAGGGTTTGGGCAGGGTTTGGGCAGGGGCTGTGGCGGGGCAGGGGGCCGCTGCTTCAGTTTCCCATCATTTTCGGCAGCCTGCAGGCTCGACCTCTTTGCATATAAATAGCTACATATTTTTTTTTTTTCTCTTTTCATTATTTGACTAACCCTCTCTCCCCACCGCTTCAGCCTTTTTCTCACATTTGCAACAGCTCACAGCATACCCTCTAAAAATCTCCTCTGTGTTCGCTCCCCCTCAAATGCTGTTTTAACGTGTGTTTTTACAGCCACAGGGCACTATAGAAAGTAGGAGCCCAGAAATAAATAAAAAAAAAAAAAAAAAAAGGTCTTTTCATTATTTGACTAACCCTCTCTCCCCACCGCTTCAGCCTTTTTCTCACATTTGCAACAGCTCACAGCATACCCTCTAAAAATCTCCTCTGTGTTCGCTCCCCCTCAAATGCTGTTTTAACGTGTGTTTTTACAGCCACAGGGCACTATAGAAAGTAGGAGCCCAGAAATAAATAAAAAAAAAAAAAAAAAAAGGAGGTGCCTGACTGGGATAACTTCACGTTTGTAGCATATTGCCTGGTAAAGCCAAACAGCCTATAAAAAGGTAGTAAAACCATAGTTAATGCAACAAACTCATGTGTTTAATGCCCACTGGAGCCTTTTGAGCTCTCAGAGCTGAAAAACACGGTTTCATTATAACAATGCTTTTGACTGTATCATCTGAACAAACAGGTTAGTAAAAGAAATATAGGTCAGGCGATGGAAGTGCTCTGATTTCTGCTCAGCACGCTGCCTGGGACTTCTCCAACTTCAGTTACTCCTCTTGAAACAAGGATCATTTTTATCATTAACATACTTTTTACTCCTTGCAGGCATCATTTTGCCATGCCGCCTCACTAGCTTTTCTAATTTTCCGCCTTTTCTCTACAGCTTTTTACTTTCCCATAGGGAGGCAAGGTTTTGATAAAAGGAAAAAAAAAAAAAAAAACCAAAAACCAAACCCCAAACCCCACGAAAGAAGCCCAAACCAGCGTGAATCAGTTCTAACGAATTTCAGTTACAAGGTGGCAGGACCGGGTTTGAAGCATCCGCTCGCAAAACGGAAAAGCTCAATGAGTTGGGCTATTTCGGTGACTTCCAGCCCCCTCCGCCGACATCAACCGGGCTCTCCCCGCGGCGGACCGACCCCTCCCGCCCTCAAACCACGTCAATAAATCAGACACTAATTGTTCTTTGAAGGTCAC
>NW_009661368.1:7044803-7065475 GCF_000708025.1 Charadrius vociferus
CCAGCCTCCCTGCACCCCCGGGATGCTCAGGGAGAGATTCTGGGGTGCATCCGTGCGCTGGAGAGAGGGGGAAACTGTGCTGGAAGGAACCCGGTCAGTGGCTGTCGTGGCAGAGAGCGATGGCAGGAGTTTATTCTTTACCTCCGGCTATTGCCAGGAGCTGACCTGGCATTAAAGGAAGAAAAAATACGAGAGCAAATGCATGAGTGTTATTTTATCTGGGGCATAAACACGGCTATCGCAGCATTATCTTTATTGGTGCAATATAGGGCCCGGCACGACGAGGCTGGGCACGGCTGGGTTGGCAGAAGGGCAGCTCACATTTGCATTAACACATTCGTTTGGGCCTTTTTTCTCAGCTGTTTGGGGAGTTGCTGTCACAGCGATTGGTTTATAGGCACAGAGGGGACCCTTGGGCGGTTACACAGGGGACCACCCGCACCCGCACCTGAGCACTCCACAGCCTCCAGGGTGGAGATGACCCACGCAGGAAGGTTCTCCGCAGAGCCGTGGTGTGCGAGGGTCTGTCCACGCAGCTCTCGCGCTCCCACCCGTGCAGCTTTTGCAGCCCCCTCTGCGTTTCTTATAAGGGGTTGTCTCGCATCGCTGGGGAATTTGGCCTGTTTCTGCACGTTCAAAGATAAATAATTCAGGCGCTGCATGTTTATCTCTTTAAAGTCCAATCAGCTCTTCACGACGCAGAGTGTGCAGGATAACCTGGCTAATGGAAAACCCCGGCTAACGCTGCGCAAGGTGGCGAGGAGGGGGAAGATAGGGCCAGCGGTGTGATGCCCGGCCGAGCCCCGCGGTACCCGTCTCTGCTCGGTGCCGGGGCAGCGGTGCTGCACCTTTCCCATGGCCACAGCCGGAGCGGAGGGACCCGCAGGTAACCGAGGCAGAAGCAGACCCTGCAGGTCGCTGAGGCTCATCCCGGGCTGCGGCGATGTGCCACTCGCATTGCTGCCTCCTCCTCCTCCTCCTCTGGAGCAGTGGCTCCAGGATGGAGCTGGGAAGTGCTGCCTTTATGTCCCATCCTCGCTGTGCCCCAGGGAGTTGGAGGTGGATGGGCTTCTTGGCAGGTTTTGCTTTGACTTACTGGGCTAAACTGGGAGGTGTTGAATAAGCTTCTAAAGCCAAATGGAATGAGGGAGAGCCTGCTGTTTGTGATGTGCTGTGGTCAGGAACACCAGGAAGCTTTTGCTCCATGGCCACACACTGATGTTGGTTTATTATATACAAATCGTTTCCTGTGTGCTGAAGTCGGGGCACTGTTTTGGCTGGTGCTGTACAGTCACTGATGAGTAAGGCTGTGTTTCAAACAGTTTATATTTTAAATAAACAGGGTGGAAAGGACAGCAGATGTGTAAGGGTGAAGTGGTGCGTCAAAAACATCCGAGCTGGGGAACCCCCCGCAGTTCCTGTTCGACTGTGCCCAACGGTACTCGTTGCTGGCTGCAGTGTCAGGGCGATGCGTCCCCGCTCCTCACCTCTGCTCACTTCTCCCCAGATGTTTTGGTCCATCCCGCCTTCGGTGGGGTTGTCCTCAGAGGTGCAGAGTAATTCATTTACTTACTTTTTGGTGGATTTTTTTGTACAGCATCTCAAAATATGTTACCTCTTGGGTGAGGGAGATGTAAAGATACAGAGCTTGCTCTATGGGTTTGCGTGAGCTAATAGTAACTACGATAACGTGTCCAAGGGAGAAGGTGTGGTGAGGAAGGACAGAGGTCACCTGGAAGAAATCCGTCTCCTACAAAAATCTCTAAAAGATGCGGGGCAGTGGTGTGGCAAATCAGTATTGCCATTGCTGCCGATTCACTTGTAAAGGAGAAGGAGCCTCTCCCAGGGGCAAGGTTGTTTTAAACTTGGTTTTAAACCTCTGGGGCTCAGCCTGTGTGAGCCGGCAGAATGCTCCTCCAGAACCCGGCGTTTTCCTGGGACCGGACTTGTCCTGAGGACCTTTGGAGCAATATTTAGGGACAGGAGAAACTGAAGTTCATTTGTCAAAGCTGTAGAAAGGCATGAAGCGTGTGTGGTGCAGGGAAAGGCAGGGGTGGAAAGGGTGGGTAGGGTTTGGGCAGAGCCTGGACGAGCGCAGAGGGGAGCACGGGCAGGGTGAGGGGACCCGTGCGCGGGGGTGCTGGGGGCTCAGCACCGTGTCGCTCCTTGCTCGGGTCCTCTCCTGGCTCTGCAAACCTGCAAAGGGGAAGGATGCAACGGCAGCGAAGGTAAGGATGGATCGCAGAAGTAGTCGCTAGAGCGTAGTCCTTGTTCCGCTGCGCGCCACAGCCACCGCCGCCAAGGGGAGGGGGTGGAGGGCGATGGGGAGGCGCAGCCCTGTCCCCCCCCAATGCTGGGGATGCGCGTCACCTCTCCTTGACAGCGTCTGCCCTGAATCTTCCCCACCTCTGCTAGTCTCTCGTCTCAGGACCATCGCCTTTCGCTCCCTTGCCTGCCAGGCTCAGCCAGACTGGGGACGGAGCTCTGCTAGCGGCTGACGCTGCCGGTGCCTTTCCTTTGAAAACTGCAGGTTTTTGCTGGGCTGGGGCTTGGTGGTGGGCACAAAGGGTTTCTGAAAGGATGGGACCATCTCTGCCCTGGGCCGTCTCTGCCCCATCCGTTATTAGAGCTGAGAATTATCAGGGCAGTGATGGTAATAAACAATGACAAGGAGACTGGTAATCGTATTAGTAGTGTTATTACTAACGTTATAATCCTTATATTATTGTCATTATATGGGTTACTATCTCCTCGGGTTCGGGAGGCTCTGAGCATTTTAGCTTGACTGAAACCCTGATTGTGTGGGTCATGTTAACACTTGCGGATATACCTGCAATGATTTTCATTCGATATTTCACACCGGGATGGATTTATGATGTGTTGTACCTCTGTCAGAAGCTCTGGGAGTGTCAGGAGCTCTGGGCTGCCGTTTTTTATAAATCTCCATAAATCATTAAAACTCTGGGTTTAATGAATGCAAATTTAGTGCCACAGAAGGGAAGTCAGTTGGCTGGAGGCGCTCCCAGAGCTGGAATCGCTCCGTCACCAGCGGCTGTTGAAAGATGTTTCTTCAAGTTCAGTCCTGTAAGCCACGTGGGACCTGAGATGATCATGACAATCTTCGGCCTAAATCTGTGCAGACATAAACCTTATTAGCGCCCATCAAATGAAACTATCCTCGTTTTTCAAAGATCCACAGGGCTGACTAGGAAAGACGGGGAGCTGATGTATATTCATCATGTAAAGTCTGGTTCTGGGAACATTTACATTTTTAATATAGTTAAGTGCGCATGTATTCAGAAGATTAGGTTAACACAGTAATAAACAATTTCTTTAAAGACATAATGTCTAACACAGATTTCTGGTGCCTGAATGATCATTTCCTAATATCGCCGTTATAAATACTTCCATGATTCACATCTCCTGTTGCAGAACAAGCAACAAATCTCTGGGAAGGAAGTACAGAACTGCATTATTTTCTAAAAGAAGGTTTTGTTTTGTTTTGTTTTGTTTTTTTCTGCGGTTTATTATAACTCTAATTTGAGCCAGAAATTCATTCACAGGAAACATATAATAAAAAAACCAAGTAAAGTTGGGATTTTTCAAGGGCGGTGGCTCGTGCTGGCTTGCAGCGGGAAATGCACTTCTGCGAATCCCCCCCTGGGGTTCTTAGCAGTCGTTGTGATCTCCTGCCTCTGTAAGACCCTGTTGGTTTCGCAAACTGGAGCGTCGGAATCCATCCTGCTCAGCCCCGCGAGCTACACTGCTCATGACGAGAGCACGGGCTCCTGTAAACGGAAGGGTTTAACGCAACCTCTTGGGCAGCTCCTGATTAAACAGCGGCAACCGGTGCCGGAGGGCATCGCAGAGCCGCGATGTAACTGCGGTGGAGGAAGGATTAGACAAATTCATGGGTGACACATGCTCTGGTGGCTGCTAAAGCCAATAATCTCCGTGCAAACCTCCCGTGCGGGCTGTCCCCGAGGTGCTGGTGGCCGGCGGCCAGGGGAGCGTGGCAGGATGCAGCCATCCCTCGCTGCCGGTCCTGCTCTCGCCCGCCTTATAAACCCACCGGCGGCAGCTCTTCCTCTGGGCTACGGGGAAACGCCGTTAGGAACTCTGCTGCTGAGCGTGCACAGTGTGGTGTGTTAGTTTATAAAGAGGGAAGGGAGAGCTGTAACTCCTCTTTGAAAGATTTCTGAAGGGTCTGAGCTCTTTTTTCTCAGGTCTTTCCCCTGAGGTGATGTGCAGACACCGCAGCCTTTCTTTCCTAAGACAAGAAATAGAAGCGATTTCCTGCACTCCAATCAAGTTTTATTTGAATGAAATGTGACATTACACTGGGAGGAATGATGGAAAAGTCCAAAGACGGCATCATCCAAAGAGAAAACACCTTGGAGCTCAGTGCAGCAGCTGTAGGTATAGAGGTATATTGTTCCCATAGAGTCTGAACAATACGTGCCACCCGGCAGCTCCGAGTTAGCATCAAGGTCATTTCAGGCTTGGGAGTTAAAAGGGAGACTTTAACTGGGATGATGATGAGCACAAAATTTTTGTGACTGTCGCTTTTTGGCTGCTAGGAGCCCAGCTTGGCAAAGCCACACCATGGGAGCGTACGTTCTGTGTGCGGGCGAGGGCTCCGGGCAGGCTGGCGGCACCTCGAGGGGCTCCTTTCTCTGTGCCGATGTGCCGCACCGCGCACAGGAGCTCCCGAGCTGGACGTGGGAGTCCTACACAAATGCGAACGGTGTGTAACGATAACAATAATTACAATCCAGATCATCACATGGGTCATGCCCAGCTCCAAAATTTAAATTCTTTGAGCATAATTAACCTGCCAAGTTCTTACTTGGGAAGGACTATAAATCACGGGCTGTCTCCTGAGATGAGGGCTGGACCGAGGGACACTCTGCTCCGGGAGGAGGGTCACCGCCTCGGAGATGTGTGGGTGTGGGTGCAGCTGCGGGAATCCCCCAGTTTGGGGAGGGACCGAGGGCAGAGATGTACCCCAGTCCCACTTTTCCTCTGCTCGACTCACTGGGAGGGAAAAAAGCTGTGAAGAATAATCAGAGGAAAGCATCTTGAGACAAGAGCAAATCTTTTGTGGTCTCGTGACGGCTGAGAATCCCTCGCCCCGTTGGGCCGAGCAGCGATGCAAACGGGAGCGTGGGGATAATTACCTGCGCTGTGGTCTTTGCTTCTTACCCGCTTGCTGTGCTTTTGGCACCGTGTCCGATGGGAATATTTGCTCATTTAGCAGCAGCTCAAACTGTGCCGTGCCGAGGAAGAGCCCAGCGAGCTCTCGCGGGGCACGGGGGAGGCGGCAGCGGCTCCAGTGAGATCCCAGCAACGCCCGCCCTGCGTGGGAAGTGGTGCGGAGCGTGGGCACAAAGGTTTGGGCTTTGGCTCCAGCCGAGTTGCCACGGTCAACACGGGTGTGTTTGTACAGCAAGAGGAGATCGTATTCATCAGAGCAACACCCTTCCGCTTTACGCATGTTTTTGAAGTGCAATAGCCATTTAAGTACCCAATAACGCCCCCGCTCTCTTGCCAGGAGACGAGAGAAAGAGGTTATTTTCAGTCACCCAAGGTTTTACTGATTTTTTTTAATAAAGCCTGATGAAAAAACAACATTATAGCTGAGGCATGAACTTTTAATGAGTTTATTTCATAATCTTTTTTGAAGATTATTGTTGAACTAACCGAGTCTTTCAACTCTTTTTGTTGTTGGCTTAAAATGCTGGCACCGAACAGAGCTCCCGATCTCACACGCTGCGCTATTCGCTCTGCCCGGTCCCCCCTGCAGCTTTTGGTTAATGTTACCATCGCGGTGTAATGAAGTACACACACTTACTGACAGTGGTATCAGCTGCCCATATGATCTGGAGATGGTCATGAGCACCACGTGTATGTGAAGAATATATTCCAGCATGTTACGTAGCATGCTTAGTGAGCCGTATTGGAAAGATTTCCAGAGAGCTATTGATTTTCCAGTCCTGTAATTAGTTCAGAGATTACAAACATAGAAAATATTGCTCCAGAAATTGATTTTTTTAATTGTTCATAGCACCAAAACTTCATCGTGACTGCGAAGCACATCACATGCTTTCTGCAGAGAAAGACTTTGAACTTTGGAAAAATATTGCCCCTGTAAACACGGAGAAGAAATCACGTGGGTAATTCTCTCGCTATCTCAGATAAGGCCTGGATCGCACTCGTTCCAGCTGATTTTGACAATCCATCCCTGTAGTTCCTCCTGCAGGATCAAGGTCTACAGGAGAGGTTGGACTCTGCATCTGTGACGCCGGATCGTGTCCCAGCCGGGAGCTCCGGCGTGGGTCAGGGTCGGAGCCAGCATCAGCCATCCCCCGCGGTGCAGACCCCTCGTCCGGGGACGCCCCGGTGTGTTGTGGCCGATGTTCACCCACCTGTGAGTTTTCACTTCATTTGTGCTCTGTGCCTACCGCCACACAACTGCCTCTCCCCCCTCCAAACTGGTCACAGCCCCGTGGAGCACATCCCACGCGCGGCACCAGCACACGCACCCCTCTGCGCTGGGCTGGGAGCTCAAAATAGTCCTCAGGAGGAGGCAGACTCCTCTGCCTGCTTCCCAAATTCATCGAGCTGCTCTTAAGCACCGTCACGAGGGTCCACGAGGATGCTGTGATTACCTTGAGCCGGCTGCCCTCGGGCTCTGCCTCCAACCTACGCTGACGCAACATTTCCGAGCAAGCCTCCGTCTTGCTAGCCTGCTGCTCCGTCCTGCTCTCTGCGGCGATGCTTTATAAGTTTCGACTTTGCACTCTTTGTGTCGCTGCTGGAGCTGCGTACCGGTGCGGCGAGTGCCGTGTGTGCATCCGCGTTGTGCCGGATTCTGCCCCAGCCCGGCAGGACTCACCTTTCATGGGCAGCTGAGCTCTCCTGAAACAAGTCCCATGGACCACGGCTTGGACCGTGCTCAAATCCTCCCTCCTCTCCTCCCCCTGGTGCTGCAGCAGCGGCAGTTCGAGGCTCAGCCTCACGTACGGGAAAGGTTCACAGGGTACAGCTTTGCCGTGGTGGCTGCTGTGGGTTTGTTGTCTGAGGCAATGGCACTTGCACGTGCCATTTTTCTTGAGAAACTTAATCTGCTCCACTTCTCCTTGCCGGAGGAGGCCTGACTTTGCATCTGGCATGCGGAAAGCCATTGGGCAGCGACAAGCCACAGCATCTCCCGCAGTCGGCAGCGGCCAAAAGTCAGTCTCTGGTGTCCTCATCCCTCTGGTCCCATGTCGTCGCAAGGGTGCACCAGGTGTCCTCTCCCTAGTTAGTGCTTTTTCTGGTTTTTGACTGTCTTCTAGGGTGGTGAGAGGGAGATGAGAGAGGAAAGGGATATAAAGACCGGGGGTATAGCAAAACAGGTCGGAGTTCCTGCAGTGGTCCTGTGTATGTGAGATCCCACCCCCCGACTTGCTTACCCGACATTTGGCACCTGAGGATGTCGGGGAGCAGCAGGCATCTGGCCAAGGGCAGTAACTTCTCCCACGAGTGTCCATGGCCAGAAGCAGACATATGAATAACCATCTATCAGAGGCGCTCTGTGGCTGCTCTGACCTTCATCCCACGGGCAGAGAGTGGGGTGAAGCCCAGCCCCGGCCCCCGCTGCGGCAGGGGATGCTCCCACCCCGCCTGTCCCCATTGCTGCTGTCACCCCGGGCTCTCCCCAGCAGCTGAAGCTGCATTGGCACAGGAAAACGTGCCCTGGACCGGCCACATCTGGAATTTCTCTTTTCTTTTTTTATTGCTTCCAGGCAACATTTTTTTTTCATGTATAATTATCAACTGAAGAAAGACGTCTCTTCTCTTCTTCGGAGGGGATTTTGGGTCCTCCCCAGGGAGGTGCAACGTGCCGGTCGGTCCTTCGTGCTGGTGACTCAGTGGCCTCGTTGCACACACAGGGTGGGGTGGCTGCTGCTTATGGAAAATAGGAGTGGTTGCATCCAGTAAAAAGACCAGACTTCCTCTTCCAAAGAAACTGTTACTTCTCTTTAACAGGATAATGGCAGATGCCTTCTGTGGAGGCAAAGCCAGAAGACCCCAACAGAGGTGACGAGATCACTGCAATTAGGGAAGTTATTGGGATTATTTCATTTCATTGCCCAACTGTGCCAGGCATTAAACAAAACAGTTGAGTCAGTTCACTAAAAAGCTTGCAGATTAGGAAGGTTAGGCGAACAGCAAAACCTCCCCAAAGGATAATTTCCAGTTTACAGGATTACATATTCTGCCATAGTCACTTGGAGAATTTGGCTACCATGAGATTTCTTCCAGAACCTCTGAAATCTCAGGAAGGAAGAAGAGGGGCTCATTTTTAAAAACCCCAAACCTTATGATAATCAAAAGTCAAACTGGGCACTCTTTGATTTGGTTGAGAAAGTGCTTCTGCAGCTATACGATTCCCAAACATACCCAGTCCCAGCAAAACCTTGGGGAGCATCTCAGGAGATGGGAAGGGCTGCAGTGAAAGTAAATTTAATAAGAGGTTAATGAACTGGGAGCGCCCTCCCCTCCCTGGCCCACGGCAGCTCCCGGGGGGCGCAGTGTCAGACGGGGGCACGAACGCTCCTCTGGCACGTGCAGGCATTGCGCCGGCCCATTTTTAATCTTTGCAGGAAAATGGTATCGCTGGGGGTATCGTTACACAAGAATCCTGTAAGAGAAAAGTGTGGAAGGAAAGGAGGAGAAAATGCTGCTTTATTCTGTCCCTCCCAAAGCAGTTTTTGGGGTCACCCGGCTTTGTGGGAAGTGGGATTCGGGGTGTGGGTGGTTTGGAGGAGTGAATTGCAAGCGCTTACCCCACTTCCCTCTGCTCTAGGACAAGTGGACATGAAAAAAAATTAAAAAATCAAGTATTTCACCCCCAAGAATATATCTGGTCCTTGTGTAAGTGAATCCCCCTCGCACGAGGGCAGAGGGGCTACCGCCGGGAGACCGGGATTGGGGGAAAGCACCAGGCAGGAATCAGTGCCCCTAACCCTGCGCTTTTGGGGTGAGGCAATAGCTGTGTGTTTTGGGGTTACCCAGGGCCTTCCCGAGGTGGGAGGATTTGCAGGATGAGCTGCGGACACTCCTCCGTGCTCCTCTGCCCTGGGAATTCCTGGCGGGATGGATGGATGCGGAGGTAGCCCAGTCTCGCTCTCCCATCTAGTGGCAGAACGAGGAAAGGTGGTCCTGGTAGAAAGAAAGAAAGAAATTTCAGCTTTCTGGGGCTTTCAGAAGGGGTATCATTGTGGGTTCCGTTAAATCCATCTTCCCCAGCAGGTTGGGGGTTGGGAACTTCACCGACCTCATCCAGAGGGGAACACCACAAAAGGCAAAGGCGGCTCCGGGTGGTTCCCGGGGTTCAGCGGGGTTTGGGGGGTCCCTGCTCCGGGAATAAGCCACAAAGGAGAGAGATCTGCACATGGGTGAACAGACCCCAGGTAAAACACTAAAAGCCTGGACCTAAAAACGTGCCTTTCTTGAGCAGGATGTCTTCTACTCGGCTTGTGACCGGTGGGAGACAGGAAGCTGTAGAGCCGCGGGTAGAGCAGCGTCTTCCCACAGATAACCTCTTACTTTCAAATAGCCCTCGCTGCTGCTCCGGCCCCGATGCGGACACGGCTTTGATGCTTCCCCCCAGCCCCACAGCCACCCCACTCCCTTCCCGGAAAGGCCTCTGCGGTCCTCCGAAATAGCCGGGGGTGGACGCAACCCGCTGCGGCTGACGGTCCGGCTGTGACCGGGGACCCACAGGCGTCGCGCTCAGGAAACACGCGGTGGGAAACATGAGCGGCACTCGCCGAGCATGGCATGCAGAGCCCGAAATTTCAGCAGTGCAACAGCCTTTAAGACCCCCTCTAGGAGGTGACTAAGGGAGGCGGACGCAGGGCAAGGTGGGTTACTTCGAGCTGTAAAGCTGTGTTTTATCTCCGCCAGACCCGCAGAGCTGGATGGGAAGGGTTTCACCCCTCCCACAAAACTTTAAGATGCTCAAGGTGATTCAGGCCCAAGAAATCCCAATTTTTCCATTGGGTATTGATATAAAAGCAGCTCAGCCAGGGATGAACCCCGTGGGGCTGTCGCTCTCCGGGCTGGAGAGATGCAGGGCTCAGGTCCTGCTGTCCTGGATTCGGGATGCTGCGATTCCCGCTCCGGTGTCCCGAACTCAGTTCCAGAGACCTGAGATGCAGAACGGGTACAGAAGATTTATGTTCTCATGTCAGATCGAAGAATTGTGGCATTTCCTGGAGGGTTAGATGATGTTTCATTTTCAGCAAATAAGGTCAAAAGTGCAAGGAGAAAAAAAAAAATTAAAAATAATCTCTGTTAGATCAGCTGTTACAAACCCCAGAGGTGCAAGAGCTCGGCTCACGTTGCCGCCCATAGAAAAAGGCTTTCGTGGAGCTGCACGCTGCTAAACACGGCTTTCCCAGGGTGTCACCCACATAGTCTGCAGCGTGAATAGCCTCAGCTGCGAACAGCTAACTCATCTGAGCACAGCGCTCACACTGGCAGATCATTAAAGGGGGAAAAAAAAAAAGAAAGAAAAAAAAAAAAGGTGCTGGGCAGGTTTGGGAGGGCAGGAATTGGTCAGGTGAGATGGAAATCTTCTGGCTGAAGGAATGCAGTGCTCTGGGTGGTTTCTCACGCACTGCTGGAGGGGGGATGCGGGTTGGACCCAGCTCTGGCGGGAGCTGGTGATGGGGCCAGGTCGTCTCAGGGGATGTGTGAGGCTGTGTTGGTCTGTGCTTACTGGGACGGGACAGTGCTGGGGTGTACAGAGAGCAGCTGGGAGCGGGGTGGGTGCTGGCTGAGGGTGCTGGGTCTCAGCCACTGCCTCCCTGAGACACTCGGTGTGTCGGGAGAGGGCAGCCTGCACCGCTGATGGATGCGGCGATGGAGGGCGAGAGGCATCCGCAACCACCCGGCCCAGCACAGCGGGAGCTGTGGCTTTTAAGAAAAGCTTAAATGAGAAAGTTTAAGTGATGCCCAGTGTGGAAAAGGGGGTTGTGCAGATGCAAAAGGCACCTTTCGGTCATGAAGACACCGTCGCTGCCAGGGGTTAAGCGCTGTCCCATCTGCACCGTCGGGGATGTCCCCAGATGTGATGGGCCCCCGGAGCAAGGCTGGCCAGAACCTGCTGCTCCAAAACCCCTCTCCAGCAGACTTGTAGATATATATCAGGTTTTCCTTCTTCACCGCAGCTCATCTGCAGCACAGCTCATCTGCAGCTCAGCCTACCGGGCTCATCCCTTTGGCTGCAATAGCACGGCATGTGCCACGGCCTGGGGACCTGGGTGGGACATCCCGGGCTTGCATCTCCAGCTATGGCCCTGCAAACCCTCCCTGGAAAATGCATTCCCTGCTACAGCGTTAAAAAAAAAGGTTAATGAAAAGACATGCTGGAAACGTGGAAGCACGGTTAATGCTACTGCTGTGATGCTTCATTTGAGCTGCAAAGAGAAGATAAAGTTCTGCCTCCCACTAGAGGTGTCACCAGGGAAAATTATTCCTTCCTGCTCTAAATGGCATCACATTGTTTCTTCTTTTCAGCTTGCTGCCAACTTGGTGTCATGGTCTATTTTCTTCATGAAAATACTCTGGTTACCTGGCAGTGGTGGTACCCTCCATCCAACCTCCCACCCCCCAGACAAGATCAGCATAAAAGATATTCAAAAATAGATTCACCTAGGAAAGAAGAATAAATAAGGACTGCTCTTAGCATGTGAATAGCTAATGAAGACCCACTTAGCAGTCTCGGCATATTCATCAGCTTCAGCGGATGATCGTTGATTGTGTGTCTGCAGCTACTTTATTCTTCTTTGCTCGTTATACCCAGGTCAAATGAAACACACACAAAACCGTGGCGGAAATGAGAAGAGCCGATGGAGATGGCTGTAGTGGTGACCCATCCCAACTGGAAAATTACCAGCTAGGATTTTTGATTGCCCGTTACACGGAGCTGTTTCATCGAGCAGCAAGAGGCAGGTCACTTCTAATCGCCAAGGGTGACATCCAGCTCATCGCACTGTCCCACGTCTCTCATTAGCAAGAGATGAATCTGAACGGTTCTGCCTGGGAGAGCCCTTGGAGGAGCACCGGGCACGCATTTTGGGGCTTGTTTAGGATTCACCCCTACACTGATGTGCTGGTGTTGCCCAAAGGACTCGGGGCAGGGGAGGACTGACGGGGGTGGCAGGGCTGCTTGGCGCCCAGCTCCCAGGAGCAGCTCTGGCAACGACCACCACCCTCACCACTCGCTCCACCGCTCTCCTCTGCCCAGAAAGACTTTTCCCTCTTAGCAAGAGATTTTTCAATCAGCTGTTAGAGTCCTGTGGAACTTATAGTGAATAACATACATAAATACACTGTAAACTATATAAATATAGGGTATCCTCTAACAGGGTTTTCTTCTTAAGCACCTTAGGACACTGATTTCTCCCTTTGCTGGGGGAAACCAAACCTGCAGGGCTCAGGGACTGTGAGGTGAGTGAAGTTTTAATACTACATTTGCTAAAAAACCTGGGAAAGAAGAAAGGGAACGAAAGAGTGAGAAAGAAAGAGAGACAGATCCAGCCTCACCACAAGTACCCATGTCTCGATTAGTTTGCTACGGAACTTGTGGCAATGGCTGACGATGGAAGAGGGGTGCTGTGAAGCGCCGTCGCCAGAGGATTATGTCGCAGTCTGGATTACGTTGCTGTAAAATCTGCTCTATTTCTACTTGTCTGATCCAGCCCTGAGACCTCATCAAGGGTGGTCACTCCCAGAGCCTTCCATCTCCGCTCCTCCCAGTTCCTAACCCAGTAACACATCCTCTTCTCACCAGTTCTGGGGTAGGGGAGAAAGGTGTTATTAGGCTACCTCTATTTTATGGTCTTTTAATTATTTCCACCTCTGTGATTACACTAATTAGCTAACCGGTTTCTAAGGGCTATACAGTAGCTCACATTACACTTACATTAATCACAGCATTAGCTAGTCTCGTTAAGAGTCCCTGATTTTTTGCATTATGATTTGAAATTATTCAATGCAGAAGTAATCTGAAGGGGGAAGAGGAGTCAATAGGAATAGACACCGTCTTCGCCAGCAGCTTGGCTGAGAGCCTCTCTGATATATTTAGACGTGTTATGATTTACAAGAGCCCGCCAACCATTTACTTAGTGTCTATAAAAAAAAAAAAAAAAGGTAAGTTTGAAGTTTCCACATCACAACTATTAAAGGCTCCTTCTCACTTCCTTTGATTCGAGGCAGTTGACTGACACATTCAAATGGGATCAAAAATAAAACAACTGACAACACATCTCCTTCATCCTGCTAGCTGTAACCAAGCACTTGCCGCAACTACACCATCTCTTCATCACATCGCAAGCCCAGGACAAAGCAGAAATGAAGATCTAAGAGAAGGTTAAGTTTTCGCTGCTGGAAAAACATTACTCTGGCAGCTCGCAAGACCTTCCTATAAATCCTCATCTACAGAGACTATTTGATGTGCCGAAGGACTTCTTAAAATAATGAAATTAAGAACAAAGTGGCCCACACTGGATAGCTTCGATACGTGCACAGGGGAGTGTCTGCCATTGTGGTTATGAATAATAATGATAATAATGCTTTTTCTTTTTCTTTTTCTTTTTCTTTTTCTTTTTCTTTTTCTTTTTCTTTTTCTTTTTCTTTTTCTTTTTCTTTTTCTTTTTCTTTTTCTTTTTCTTTTTCTTTTTCTTTTTTTTTTTCTTTTTCTTTTTCTTTTTCTTTTTCTTTTTCTTTTTCTTTTTCTTTTTCTTTTTCTTTTTCTTTTTCTTTTTCTTTTTCTTTTTCTTTTTCTTTTTCTTTTTCTTTTTCTTTTTCTTTTTCTTTTTCTTTTTCTCTTTCTCTTTTTCTTCTTCTTCTTCTTTTTCTTCTCCTTCTTTTTCTTCTTCTTATTTATTATTATAAAACCCACCTACTTAGCAGTAGAAATTCAAACACAGCCTGCCTGCTGTGTATTGGGCAGGAGAAGGATGACAGGTGAGAAGACAATTGCGCCCCCCTCCCAAACCCTTTGCAAAGCGACAGAGACACGAATTAGAAAGAAACGAAAAGTGGGATCTTATACATCGTCCCGATTTCAGCTCCCGAGAGCTGAAGATTGATCACGCTCTCTCCCGCTGGAGATGCTACGGATGCACCTCACTGGTGATTCTCGCTCCCTTTCCCCCTCCCCGGGCCAACCCTGCACGTCAGCCCTGGCTCAGCAGAGCAATCTTCCCCCGCGCAGCATCCCGCAGCCTCCCCAAACCACAGCCCTCGCTGCTGGAGCACGTGCTGGGGGGTACGGGGAGGGCTGTGGCACCAGGGACAACGAACGGGCATGGACAAGCAGTTCCCAAAGGAAAGGGTGCAGGCAACGAGCCAGGGCGAATGCAGGAGGCTACCGAAGCTCCTGCGAGGGAGCCCGGGTAAAATAACAGCACTTAAATGCTGTTCCCCAGGGAGATGTCAGCGCTTTGCTCAGCAGTTTGTGACCTTCATCAGCACCTTCAGCACAGGTGCCGCCGATACCTTCAGGGAGCGCCTCTTTACCCGCAGTGTTGTGGTTTAGGCTCAAACCAGCTGGTTTTTGGAGCAGGACAAACTTTGACTGTTATCCCAGACAGGATAAGAGCACCACACCAGGATTAACTAAAGCCGCCCTGGAGCAGCAGCTGCAGCATCTCAGCTGCTGCCGGAGGGTGACCATTGCCTCCGCTGGATTTTTATTTTTTCTTTCATAGCAGCAACCTCTCTATTTAGTTATTTTTCATCTCTTCAATCTCCAAGCAGTAGCCTTGGCCTGCTGCAAAGCTGAGCTCTGAAGAAGGCTGTCTGGTCCGGTTGCGGTGCGTGGCCCTTCTCCCACAGCCGGGCATGCCGACCCGGGCTCCGTGTGGTGACGAAGAGGATGGCCAAGCCCCAGTTCAACGAGGTGCTTCAGTGCAGCATAATTTTAGGGAGCGCTACGTCAAATATTTTTAGCAGAAGGGACAAGGGTGACATTGCTCTTCGCCTGCCCGGGCTGGCTGTGAAAAGGAGGGAGAAGCAGGGAGCCTTCGTTTCCTGAAATGAAGAGGCCGAAGAGCTCCCATGACGAGCAAACCACTAAAAAGAATAAGCAACAATAATACTGAGCAAAATATCGCTTCAGGGAAAAATTTGTGCTTGGTTTTAGCACAGATGTTGATATTGCACACTCAGAAACGGCTGCGTGGAAACACATTTGCAACGTGCTATTAGGCGGTGCACGAAAGCAAAGAGCTGCGCTTGCAAGAGAGAAATTAAAGCATTTAAAAATTAAAAGACATTTTAAAAATGCCTTCTGAAAGGCCTTTAATTCTCTGAAAGAGAAGTTATGAGTAGAGAGACTGAGCTTCCCCAAATCACAGAGCCTTAAAGCCAGAGTCTGGGACTACACTACGCTTCCGTGGACGGGAGCTCTGGCAGGAACCGGCCATCGCCTCCGCAAATCCCGGTGGGAGCCCCTCTGTGGGCGGCGAGGCCGTGCCAGGCTCGGCCCTGCAAACAAGCCTCAGCTCAGGAGCACGTCTGGACCTGCAACATGCCCCATGTCCCCAGGGCGAGCCCTTGCCACACTGGGAGCAGACACCCATCCTGCCTGACGCCTGCACCGCCGGAGATGCTCTGCGTGTAGGTTCCAAAGAAAGCTTATCCGTACGGCGCCCTTAGCACCTCCACACAAGATCCCACAAAGCATAATCATAGAATCATAGAATCATAGAATCATCTAGGTTGGAAGGGACCTTGAAGAGCATCGAGTCCAACCATCAACCCAACACTGCCAAACCCACCACTAAGCCACGTCCTTCAACACTACATCTGCCTGTCTGTTAAATACCTCCAAGGATGGTGACTCCACCACTGCCCTGGACAGCCTGTTCCAGTGCTTGACAACCCTTTTGGTTAAGAAACTTTTCCTAATATCCAACCTAAACCTCCCCTGGCACAAGTTGATGCCGTTTCCTCGTGTCCCATCGCCTGTTCCTTGGGAGCAGAGACCGCCCCCCCTCGCTCCCCCCTCCTTTCAGGGCGCTGTAGAGAGCGACAGGGTCTCCCCTGAGGCTCCTTTTCTCCAGGCTGAACTCCCCCGGGTCCCTCAGCCGCTCCTCATAACACTTGTGCTCCAGACCCCTCACCAGCTCTGTTGCCCTTCTCTGGACACGCTCCGGCCCCTCAATGTCTGTCTTGTCGTGAGGGGCCCAAAACTGAGCACAGCACTTGAGGTGGGGCCTTTTCAAATTCATGGGGATCCTCATTTCAGAACCCGAAGCCCTTGGGAGAGGGGAATGCTGAGACCCTGAGGGTGAGGGGGTGGCAGGCTGGGGCTGAGCGGGGTTTTTCGGGCATCGCAGCCCTGAGGGCGGTGCACGGCAAGGCTGGTGCACGGAGGTGAGCGC
This sequence comes from Charadrius vociferus, assembly GCF_000708025.1. Taxonomy (NCBI): domain Eukaryota; kingdom Metazoa; phylum Chordata; class Aves; order Charadriiformes; family Charadriidae; genus Charadrius; species Charadrius vociferus. The sequence goes on from NW_009661368.1 coordinate 7,061,252, forward strand.
TCCGCACTTTGCGTATTCCCTCTGTGCACCAGGCTGGGATTTTTCATTCCATCCATAATTCATATCTTGCTGCAGCGATTCTACGAAGGCAGTACAGGACCTCAGCACCGGTGATCACAAGGAAAAGGCAGAGATGCTTTTGGTGGCCAGACAGCAAACTGTAGAGCGCGGGTCCCACCAGCATCTCCACTTTATCCCAGTTGCCCCGTAGGCAGAGATGGGAATAGATGGTGAAATAAGGGCTGTGGAAATAATGGCTGGGGGCAGAGCTGGTGCGTGTACGGCCTGCCTGGGGGTGGAGGGAAACCCTGCGCCTGGTGGGAGAGCCAACCCGGCTCTGAGCTTTGCTCTGGGGTCCCCGACAGCCGAGGCTGAGGATGGCTACTGCGAGCCCCGCACAAGCCCACGCTCAGCCCCTCTGCCTTGGCCCCCTTTGTGGCCAGGAGGGACCATACGCGGCAGCACATGGCGGCTTATTCCTCCAGCCCTGACCTGTTTTACACATCCAAAACCACCATGGCTAACCCAGCTCGGTGCTAGATGCCCGTGCACCGTCAGCTTTTGGGAGCAGGTTGCTTTTCTTTTTCACCTGGCTCCGGCGGTGCTGATGGGTGACGGTCTCCGCTGGCGCTGCGGATGGGGAGGTCCCCGTGCCACTCCGGCCGTGTCACCTGTATGACACAGCCCGGGCTCTCCCCCGCGGCTGTGAAGTTTTCTCCTGTAACCCCGCTGCCTTTCCTCTCCGTAACACACAGACGGAAAAAAACCCAGTTTGTCAGAAACTAAAGCATTTTGTGAGATTAAAATGTAAATGTTGCACTCGGCTTTTCAGAGGGGGTTTGATATTTTACTTGCGACTCTGCGAGGAAATAGATTTTTGATAACTCTGCGGAGCCGCTGCTGCACAGCCGCTGCTGCAAACAGCCAAAACCTTAATAAATAAATCCTCTGTCAGCCAGCTCTGAAAACCAACTTGCTGGTGGTTTGGAGAAATATTGGGAATTTTAAAGCAGCCTTGCACAAGGGGACCTGTAATTACAGCAGCCTCTCCTACGCTGTCTGGCTTTCCCTGGGCTTGAGAGGAGAGGGGGATTCTGGAATGTCCTCTTTGACAGTGCTGGCAATAAACACTGTATATCAACTTTTTATGATGTTTATTGACTTGAAAGTATGGGGAAAGGGCCCTGTCGGGTGTCATGCTCTGCACTGTCTAAGTGTCACCCACGAATACCAGAACGGGACGTCGAAAGGGATTGTGACAGTAATTCAGCTGAAATTCCTGCCTGGCTTGGCTCTGGTTTGCAGCCTCATCTCCCTCTGTAGGACACATGCAAAAAGGTCAGGCTGAACCCCAAACTAGGTCCCTCCCCAGACAATGCTTTTCCTTATCTTTCCATGATGGATCCAGGTCTCTTGTCTCTGGACTCTCCGACCCTGCGGAAACTTGCCCCACGCTCAGCGTTCAGCGCCGCGCACGGCTTTGGCTCCCTGCTAACAGATGCACGGCACCGCGGTCTGTGAGTTATCCGACCACGTTGTTCATCCAGACTGCTGGAAACACGGAAGAACTTCAGGGAAAAAAATCTTCAGGAGGAGTCTGCTGAAGACCAAAGCTCTCGGCCACCGGCCAGTGCGGTCAGAAGTGGATTTTTACATCCCCGGTTAGCACAAATTTAAATGGTTGAACCTTGGTATAAGAAGCTCTTGGCTCAGGGCTCTCAGTTGAAAACTATGAGCAACATAAATATTCACAGCTTTATTACCAAAAACATCGTGAGTTTAAATTAACCTTTCTTGCATAATATATGTAATAACCTGAATACGGCCGCTGCAGAACTCGCCCGGCTGTGCTTGGAAATGATCAGTGAGTCAAGAATCACTCATAGGATTAATTTGGAAAATAATTTCAAACAATTGAGATCTATATGAAAATGAACAGACCACACGTTAGTAGAGCTTGAGCCTGATCTGTAAACTTAGCTACTCACTTTTTATCCCTTAAGTAAACTAGGAAGAGTAATGTATTTATAGCCTCTTGACGTAAGTAGCCTCGCTGAAATATTGTATGTAATAAATATTCTGCCATCTCAGAGAGCCTATAGGACAAAGCGGTACCAAGGTACTGCAAAGGGAAACTCTACGCGGCTAACGAGTCCTGGTGAGCTGCCAGCCAGCTGCAAACATCGCAAACGAGAGAAAGCAATGAAAGCATAGACTTGCTATTAATGTAGGATAGAGTTTTATTGACACAACCGCAGCACAAGGTCACCGGGTAAGGTCTTTCGGCCTTTCAGCTTTGCGGTGGTACCTTTAAATGTCCCTTCCCACCGTCACCTTGGAGTTTGGTCAGCTTTGTCCCAACGTTTGTTGTTCGTCAGTTATTTTCTCCACTGTTTTTTTTCCCCGTTCTGATGTAAAGATCATAGATCTTGGCCCTTTTTCCCTGACCCGCGCTGCCAGCACTGCTTTTTATGGAATTACAAATTACACAGTGCATCCGCATTAAAACAAAATGTGTTCATCACCATTTTTAAATAAGGATGTCATTTGTAAATGCTTTATTCATAATTAATGGAATTATTACTGGGGGCAGCCACATTCTTCATCCGTGTACTGTAAGATATGTTGTAAAGTGCATTAGTAAAAAGCTTTATAGATGAAGATATGACAACCCGACTGTGAAACACATTATGGGATGTACTGTAGCTATTGTTGTAACAATCTTTATGCAAGATTTTAAGCTATCAGTCAGCCAGGGGCTGATTGATAGTGTAAATGTTAATAATTAATAACAGGATAATGTTGATAACTAATTAATAGTAAATGATGAGTATGGATTTTTTTAGTTAGTATTATGCTAATATGCATTATTCACTGAATCATAAAATCACGTTAGAGATGAGAAAGTCTCTCTAGCTTTCTCTGTCTCTATCACGGATGAGTCAATGCTGCTCTTTCCGAGCATTTCCAAAGAAGCAATTTTCATCTGTCTTCCAGCACGAGAAAACGCATGGGTTAAGAAGGACTTTTTAAAACAAAGTCAGAGTTCCGAATACGTGCTCACCAGAGTGGTGTGTTAAGTCATGGGCTTTGGGACACAAGTCCAACAAACCCGCCTGCTCTAGGCATGGGAGACCCGTGACCCGAGGGACCCTTCGCTACCTTTACAAGGAAATAGTTTAAAAGGAAGGAATTGCCACTGCAGATTTATTTCACTTATGTGTGGCATCCTCCAGTAATTTAAAACCATCAGGCATCCTTATCTTTTACTGTGGGTATGGTAAGGTCCTTGGGCGGATGAGCAACCGGTAACGCAGGTAGGGTGTAAAGATGGAGAGAGAGAAAGTCCAGTGGAGAACTGTAAAAGTGGCTCAACGGTGGTGTCATTTTTTTTTCCGGCTGACATTATCATTTTTTATTATGCTAGACAGGATCAGAGCGGGCATTACGTCATGCTGGGTGAAGTGAGTGTCTGCGTGCCGCCGGGCACAGACCGCTCTGAGGATGTGAAAATGCCAATAGCAGCCTCAAAAATCAGGATATGGAAATGGATACTGTACAATGGCCCCCGGGTCGCACTGATTCCAACGCTCCCAGCCGGGAAATCTCCCCTTCTCCTCCCCAGCAGCGGCTGTCTCCATCGCTCGTCTCACGGCTGCCCTCGAGGACCAGACGGATAATTTTGCCTTCTCTGGTTTCAACGACTAAGATGCAGGAGAAGCTCCTTCCTGGTACTCAGCTGTTTTGTAGAAAACCTAAGCCAAAGGCTCAAATATACGGAGCTCACTGGCATTTTCCTGGCGGCACCGTCTCCGGCGAGGAGCGGTGCACCCTACGCACCCCCTGTAATGATGTTCTGATTCCTTAAACCACACTAATACCCACCCAGCTCTCCGGCAGTGCACGGACACGGCTTATTGACCGGTGCGAGAGCGATGTTTGCAGAGAGCTAAAAAGTGCTAGTTCCTGCTGGAGCTTTCTTATTAAGGAAATTAATATTGGGAGCTTTTTCTTCGAGAGATGAGAGTCCTCCGTGCTGATCCACAGATCACCTTTCTCACCCCTCCTCCATCCCCCGCCTCTCGGATTTTGTGTTTGGCTTTTCAACGTTTTTATTTCAGATAAATCCGCAAGCACATTTTCGGGTGGATGTCACCAGGATCCACTTCCTCCCGGCCCACAGACAGTCTGTCTCTTATCTCACTTACATTAGTATCAATTATT
>NW_009661368.1:7065532-7074744 GCF_000708025.1 Charadrius vociferus
TGACCCCCCCACGCCTGGTTGCAGCTTCCCGAGCCCCTGCGCTGTTTGTATTTGGCTTTGCAGAGCGACGGCCGTGAATTTATTCCCCCTTTCCCAGCCGCAGGTAAGAGCGGTGGCCAAGCACTCACAGCCCCTGTTCTTCAAGGGGGGTAAAAATCATATACGGAGTGCGACGAGCAACACGGCTACAGGGGAAGGTTTTCCACGGTGACTTGGTTATGGACCAGCACAGCTCCTTCGTGGGCTTGCCAGAAGGTTTCCTTTGCTTCTTTTTTTTTTTTTTCTTTTTCTTTTTTTCCCCCCACTTCCACAGAGGGCTCCTGACGCCGGGCAGCGATGTTTGGAGGAAGGAGACCACCCTGCCTGTCCATGCATCCCGCAGGTGATGGAGCTGACACCCCAAAGCAGGGAGCAGCCGGTCCTGCCTGGGGGCTCGCCGCTGCTTTGCTGCACCGCACCAGTATCGCTGCCATTTCCCTCCTCCTCCTTCCCACTGCTACAATCTCTTTTCTGGGAGACCATAATTTTGGGGGAAAAAACTCCTTCCCCACTTGTAGCAGCCAGTGCCGTGCAGTTTGAACAGAGCTCTGATCGCTGATGAGCTCCTTAAATGACCGAATGCATAAGGGATTTTTTTTTTTTTTGATGAATAGTATTTAAACATGAATAATTAAAATCTCAGTTAAATGGGGATGTTGTACAGCTCAGGACAGTATAAATACAAGTGTCTGGGCTCTCTTCGTATCTTTACTTTTTGGATCCAGAGCAGCAGAAGTACTTTACCTCCGTTGGTAAGTGCACCACTAAGTGAGGTGGTGCTGACACCCTTGACCTTGGAACAATGCCTACCTTTAAATTTCCAGTAATTCTCAATATTTTTCAGATAAATCCCTGCCTGCAGCAGCGAAGCTGTCCTTTCCCAGTTTTGGTTCGACTGCTTACCCAGCACATTCCCACTCTGCTAGTTACAACTCAGGAAAGTGAAAAGAAACCCTGAGAAAATAAAAAGAACAAATAAACCTTCTGAAACCCGGTTGTAGGGACTGTGCAGAGAGCGAGGAGACCTCCTGAGCGCAGACCAGAGCTCGCAGATGCTGAGCAAGCTGCTCTTGACCCCTCGTGGGCTAGCAAGGGGGTTACCCCATGAGACCCGAGCTAGCCCCAACCTTGCAAAGCTCCAACACAGCTCCTTAAATGAAGCCTCCAACCACCAGTGACTAATTCAGTGCTGGAAGGGCAATTTGGGGCACCTTTGAGCCTCCCTGGCAGGGCGCAGTGGCTGTGGTCCGTGCCGTGGTCATGGCGAGGAGCTGAAGGGCAGAGCTTGCCTTGGCCGGAGGTTTCCATCGCTCAGCGGATGCTGCAGGAGATGGAAACCTTCATCCAAGGCAAGTCCTGCTCTCAGACCCAAACGAGCCGGCTTGACCCTGAGCTGGTGCTTCACTGTCGCCCACGGGTGGGATTTTGGGCAGACAGAGGGGCCGCTCGCAGAGGAGAGGTGCACAAGGGAGGACTGGTGTTTTGATTTTAACCTGCTGTGAGTCACTTCATTATCCCTGACCCTGTTTGACCCTTTTACTATTATATCAGCCTAACTGTTTATTTTCCCCATAAAACTAAAACTAGATCGATTTGTCTCAAAGCCCTTTATGTGTCTCGGCGCCCCGGAACAGCCCTGCCGTCAGCGATGGGCATAATGCAAATTGACTCTTTGGGAAACAGGGGCAGTTTGAAGCAGACACCGAGTCGACCTCCCCATCTTCCTCCGTTTTCCTGCTTAAGCTTCATCTGTTGCATTTAAAAGATAAACTATGCCCATTTATTTTGAAAATAAACATACAGTGCTATCTATATATACATGCATGGCGTCTCTCTCTTGTATACACATCTATACAATCAATAACGGTGTCTTGCTGGGGATTTAAATATTAGTCTTCAAAATAGAGGTCTAGAACACCAGATTTATTCGTATGAAAATACACCCTTTCTTGCTTAAGTAAGGATATTAATTATAGATGCAAACCCATAAATCTTCTGGCTTTAGGGGAGATATTTGCTGGATTATAAATATGAATTGGAGATGAGGGTCCTGCTCTTCCTATTATTGCCATTATTATTACTTACTGGTTATTATTTTCTATATGATCAGTATCTTCAGGTGGGTCAAACATTACTGGGGAACGGGGAGCTAAGCCTTCCATGGGTGCGCACATGTTGAATTCATTAAAAGGTTTTCTATCCCAGCCTCGCTCCCCGCTGCATTTCGCAGTCTGGTGAGTCATTAAACACCCCGTTCAGGTCTCTTCCCCTCCTCCCCGTCCTGCTTTTGGTACCTCGTTTCATTGTCCTGCTTTTGCCAGATCATATCAAGCTCCCTAATGTTTATTAATGACGTGCGTCCTATTGACAATGTGCTATTGTTTCCGAGGTTCTGCTTCAGCACCAGTCCTGGAAAGCATCCAGACCAGGAGCCACCGGGGACCCCAATATCACCCAGGGCTTTGTCACAAGAGGACAATTTTCTTCTCTGCCATTTATTACGGCAGATCTGGGAACATCAGTAATAAACCATGAGGGCTTGATTGTCCAAGGCGCTGAGCACCCAGAATACCAAGTGGAGGATTTGCTTCAGGCAGGACGAGACAACTTTGACGTGACCACTGTGGACAGTCCTGATGCTGCTCAGCACCTCCCAGGGCAGGACTGGTGGAGCATCACCATACACCACCCCAGAGCTGAAGAACTGAGTGTGGCTAGTTAATGCAATACAAACCAAGACAGGAGTACATTGCAGTGGATCTCCCAGACTTTACCAAGTCTGTTAAATTGAAGACTTCATTGAGGACCTCAGGGCTTGCCACGTTTGTCGCTCTTCCCCTGCGGCTCCATCCATGCTGGTTCCTCTGTGGTCCACCAAGGACCAAACAAAGCTGGATGCCAATGCAAAGGGCTGGATGCTCACAAGCATTAGCAGAAGCAAAGGGCACGGAGCTGGGCTGGTGTGCACCAGGAGGGATTCCCAAAGGCAGCTCTGGCAGGTGCGGCAATGCAGCAGGCTGCCGACCAAAGGAGAGCACGTAGCAGGATCTCAAACTAAACTCGTATAACACCCTGCCCCAGAATTAATAGGACCGTATATGGCAGGACTGTAAAGGCAGGGCTCTGCGTAAGGTCTGCTTTTTTGAATTAGACTCCTGCGCTTAAATAAATTAAGTGAGCTGCCAGTATATTAAATGATTTAATGCCGTCTTCGCTTTTGCAGTGGAATCTTAATGAAAATACTCTTCAATATAAAATGCAGAATAAATTAAACGGTGAAGTGTTTTAATAAACGGTCTGTTGTTACAGTGAACCACATTACAGTAGTGTTTATCCCATGGTAATGATGTTGCCCTGGCTTTAAAAGAATTTCTGCTGGTTCAGGCTTTTTCTGACAAAACATAAGCATTGTGCTTAAGTTCTTCAGTTCAAAAGCATCTGTGCAGTTCCTGGGCCAAAACCTGAAATCAATGGAAATCTTGTTGGCTGGCTAACACCGAGCTGGACTAAATGGCATTTGGAGCAGAAGGCTCCCGCAGACTGAGTTGGAGCTGCTGAAGAAGTTGCTGCCTGATGCCCTCTGCCCTGGGCGGGAGCCGCAGAAGCACGCACAGGGTTAGCTACTGCGCTCGGCAGCATCCTACGGTGCTGCCTCCTCCCCGCTAATTAGTGATCCGGATTATCAGCTGTGGTTCTCAGGTGCTGGTCACAGCAGCGAAGGGGGTGGCAGGCGGTGGGGACAGCAGCCATGGCTTGAGTCATGCCAAAGCTAAATCCAGCCCAGCTCAGGACCCACAGTCCTTGGTGGTGCTCAGCGTGGGCAGCGAGCTCCGTGGTGCGGGCAGCAGGGGTGAGACAAGGTCCCGGCTGCCTGGCGATGGGGACGAGGCCCTAATTGTACAGCTGGATAGATTTTGCTGCTGAAGAACCACAGGGAAATCACAAATTGGCTGTGGAGGGGCTTAGAAGTCTTTCTTTGCTGATCTCATTACAAGTTAAGATAACAAATTACACCTCTTTTATATCCTTTATATAAGGTAAAGACCTGCTTTTAAAGGTAAAGACCTTACCAGAAGATAAAGTCCTTTATATATAAATCAATTATGAAAAAACTTTAATTGTCCTGCTTTTGGATATCAGTTCTTATCTAAACAACTCCACCCTTCACAGTATCTCTTCAGAAGGATTTTTTTTTCCCCTGGCACTGTTTTTAGAGCTTGAATACCCAGAAATAATGTCCCAGTATGCAAAGGAAAAAAAAAAAAAAGAAAATATATATGTACCTGTTTGGTCCCCAGTGCATTCGGATGCACAGTAAGATGTCGGCTGGGGCTCACAGACCAGTCCCAGGAGAAATCAATGGGTGGCTCCTGGAGCTGCCCGAGTGAGAGGTCTGCACCCGGGGCTCCCGCTGAAGAACGTCCATGAAATGAGAAATTTCAGCAGCTCCCAAAGCAGAGCTGAGACGTGGGGGAGGTCCTGCAGAAAGCCCCGCTGTGCCAGACCGTGGCGCTGTCTCGTTCTGTGATTTCCTGGGCGTAGGTGAGCACATTATCAAACTACACATTTCTACTCACGGTTTTAGCAACTTTTAAGGAGTACGGATGTGTCACTTCCCTGAAAAGTCTATCAAACTAAAGCAGCAGACGAGGATGAGCAGGACCTCACTGGACCGCTGGAACGCAGGTCCTTCATGTCCTTGCTTTGAGCTGCTCTCTTTGGTGCGGCATTTCGGGGGGGTTTATAGCAGAGGGATGCAGGCTGGGTTTGGTTTATTTGGTTTTATTGTACTTTTCCAGCCTTTCCGCTGGCAAAGATGAAGTACTAACATTGAGGTGTCTGCACGAGTCTCCCCCAAGGCCAGATCAATAACTCTAAGCAAATGGAATTGTCCCACTCAGTGCTTGGTGACGATGGCGTAAATACTCATAATTGGGAACATTATAAAGCCAGAGAAGAACCACCCCATCCATGCAGTGTGGGTGTCTGTATGTCGATTCACAGTGATCTTTGGGGTATACAGGATACGGCTTAAAACAAAAAAAAATCAAACCAGCACAATTTTGAAATGGCCGGTGATGATGAAGCCATGTGTTGGGAAGTTGTTCTGATGTTACTTCTCCCAGTTTCAAAAGCACACCCTTCCCAGTCTGAATTTAACGGTGTCAGCTTCCAGTCCCCATCTCTGTTTATAGCTCTGTCTATTAGATTGAAGAGCTCTCCCTTTCTGCATTTCTGAACCCTGTCTGAATACATCTGGATTGTCATTAAGCCATCCCTTAACCTTCTCTTTGTTAAGCTAAGCGTACTGGGGTCCTTGAATCTGTCACTATAAGGCATGTTTCGCAACGCTTCAGTCATTCTCGTGTGCCCTCTCCCATTCATCACCATCCTTCTTGAGTCGCAGACACCAGAAATAGCTGCAGTGTCCCACTAGATGTTACACCAGAGATATTTCACTCGGCTATTTTTTCAAGTTTCCAGCATAGTGTGATAGGATCACCCCTCTCCCCGGTGAAATCCTGGTTCCCAGCAGCGTGGCCCACATTAAACTGGCCCGCGTCTGCTTCCATCTAGGTCATGAAAGATGAGGGTCTGAGGAAGACACCAATCCACGTACCGACCCTGGTCCTACTCGAAGTCTCATCAGCAAACTTTGATTGTAATGAGTTTTGATTTTCTACCATTTGCTAGAAATGATGAACTGAAACGCAGCCACTTGGGATGCTACTCTGATATGTTTAAACATATCAGTGGGGTTCTCATCCGTTTAGCGCCTGCCGTGTTGATTTTACATTGTTTTAGCTTCCTAATAAATGAGACAACATTAAGTCAAATGCCTCGCAGAAGTCAAACGTAACAGTGTTGATGAAATGTACTAAATCAATCAAATCTATAATCACATTCTTGAAAAATTATATCAATTTCATTTAATAAGATCTATTTTCCATTAACTCATGTTGATTGTAATTAATTATTCTCCTTAAATTGTTATTAATCAAGTCCCTTATCAGCTCTTCCATTATTTTTCACAAAATCAACATCAGACAATCAGATTTATAATTACACAAGTCATCCTCCTCAGCGGCGTTTGTGCCTTGGCACAAAGTCAGCGCCGCTTCGGTCTTCTGGAAGACTCCCGTCCTGGCGGACGCTGCCGGCCCGCGGCGCTCCTGGGACAGCTTTGAAAGCTCTCGGGCACTGAATAGCGAGGGCCGCTGATCAAAACAATCCTGTAGCTGTAGTAGCAGCTGTTTAACATCCCGAGTTGCAACTGGAGATATTTCACATCGTTGTATTACATTGCTAATTCACTTGGCTTTCCCCCCCTCCCCCAAAATAGAAAAATTAAATATTTAGTGTCTGCCTTTTATGCATTCTTTTTTAAATGTCTGCTATTCTGTCTAGACAACTACTTTTAGTCTCTTATAACTAAAGAGCACTTCCCTACTGCCCTCAGCTCTGCCAGCCACAGGTTTCACCTAACAGCCTTCTGCTTGGGGCTGCTTTACGCTCATTATTACTCACTTTCCCTTCCCTCCTTTCTGTGAATTCAGACCCCCTCTCACTCCCCTTTGAGCTTGTTTTTAACCAGAATAACCTTCTCTTTCCCACCGCTGAGATTTTACTCGATTCTCTAGAAGCCAGAGTGCTTTTAAACAAAGAGTTGCCAAATATCATCCACGTTTTCTGTTCGGAATGCTCCCGGTGACCTGGCTTACCACACCGAAAAGCAAAGGGACCTACTGTTGGCTCAGGCTTTCTTCTGTCTGTGCCCAGCGTGTATCATCGCAACAGGGTCACCTCTGTGCTCACTGTGGCTAGTTTTCGGACCTGTGATCAATTCTCCAGCTGTCAAGATGGTTTTGTTGAGGACCCTGCAGATTTTGGTTAAGCAACGCTCTGCTATAACATTTAGAAAATCCCCAAACCAGCAGTGTGAGCCCTCCAGCCCACATCATGCAAGTTGAGGTTCCCCAGGACAGTGCAAGCAAATTTTCTTAAATATTGTAGATATGTGACTAAGTCCCTGTTTTCTAGTGAGAGTTGATGGTCTGGAGAAGCATCTTCTTTTGGCTTTTATTTGTATTTGAGGTCACTTTCTCTTGCGTTTCTAGTGGTGCTTGGAACACAGCAATGTCACTTCTGGTATTGATTGTCCCTCCTGCACCTCCTTTGCCCACTCAATTCTTTCTAAATAGGTTACAACTATTGATTTTAATATTCCACTCACACAGATTTTCTCCCCAAGTTTAAGACATGCTCTCCAGATAGAATTTGCACTCATAAATTAGTCGTTCCCACTTTTTTTTTATTGTTCAGACTTGCCGCACTGCTGTACAGGCAATTAATGTTCTTCTCCTCACTTCCCTCGGTGTGTTCATTAGCTCTCGTCTCAGCATCTTCATTTTCTTCCTTGGCCCAAGGATGGGGATGGATGCCAAAGGATTTCTGTGCTTCTTCATGCTCTCCAGCACATGCTCATCCAGTCCAAGTGTCTCTTCTTCCAGAAAGGCCACCAGCCCAAAGAGGTGGCAGGAGAAATACAGTAGAAGGGAAAACCTCAGCCCAACCACCACCAGGTGCGGCACAGGTGTATTTCAGGGTCATCATGGCAGTGGATGTAGAATGACTCAAAAAAACACTGTGTCATACATCTGCTTCAGACAGTCTCCGACCTCCTGATTTCTTCTGGCAGCCGCTTCCCATCTTTCAGCTCGACCTGCTGCGGCTGTTCCCCAAGCACACGCAAGCACTTTTACTGGGCTGCCACAAAAACATCACATTTGGGGAATATTCTCACTTGCCTCTTGGTCCCTGGGGGATTTCCAGTGGTTTTTGCAAACCAGTGATGGGGGCTAAGGCAAGAGAGAGGAAGAACTGTGCTTGGGGCACCTGCATTTGTGGCTTGAGATCTGAAGGTTTCCTCTCACCTGCTCATCTCATAGAATCATGGAATCATAGAACAGTTTAAGTTGGAAGGGACCTTGAAGATCATCCAGTTCCACCCCCCTGCCCTCGGCAGGGACACCTCCCACCAGTCCAGGTTGCTCCAAGCCCCGTCCAACCTGGCCTTGAACACCTCCAGGGATGGAAGTGGTGTCTCCTGCCTTTGGCACGTGCTTCAGGGTTGTGTTGGCTTGAACCCAGCCCAGGCCAAGCCCTGATGACCTCAGCTGACCACGTTTGTGCTCATTTTAACTGGTTCTGTTGGAAAGCGAGAAAAAAAACCAACCAACCCTAATCTTGCAGCTCCTAAACATTTTGCAGCCAAAGGCTGGAACAGAGACTTCTGATGGTTTTGAAAAGTCTCCCGTCTGGGTGATTTTATTTACAGCTGGTGCATGTTAACGTGTCACAGTTAGAGAATCGCTGTTTCAGAGCAAAACCAAACCACAGCAATTCTCCGGGTTTGGCCCTTGCTGGGCTCAGTGACTGGGGACATGCCTGTCCCTGCTCTTGAAAATAACCCCCTCCATCTTCTTCAATCCAGCAGCGTATTTAGGGGCAAATCTGTGAGTAGAGAAGTGCAGAAGTACGAGAGAAGAGAGCAGAAAGTCTGTAAAATAAACAAGCTACAGAATGCCTCCAGGTTGCTCTAAATTATGCATCCTTCCTGTTGGGGGATGTTCAAGGTTGTCTTTTTCTTTGAACGGCTCTTCTCCTAGATACTCACCTTCATTTTCTGGAACACCTCTGTTGTGGGTTTATGGTTACTTTCCCTTCCCTTTCCCCACCTTTTATGCAATCTCTTTGCTACCTTTTAAAATTCAGAGCATGACGAGTGAGGTCCCCCCTCGGCTGAGCGGAGGGGGAATGGGAGAGGGATAGATGGTCTCTAGGAAGAGGTGGGTGCCCGCTGCAGGGCAAGGACCACCGCAGGCTCCGCGTGCCGCTTTCCCCTCTTTGAGCCCAGGACAGACGGACGGTGTGGTGTGCGCGGGGACCCTGCACAGCCCCCTCCTGCTCGCAGCCCTGGTCCGCCGCCTGTGCAGGGCCAGGAGCATCACCGGGACACACTGGAGCTCCCTCCCTCTTGCCAAAATCCGTGGGGGCTCTTCTGGGAAAACGCCTGAGCCGCTTGTTTCCTTAATGCGCTTGGCGCTCAGTTCGGTTCTGAGTTTCATTTTTAAATTGTAGCTACCTTTTTTTTTTTTTTTTTTTTTATTTTT
>NW_009661368.1:7074944-7080531 GCF_000708025.1 Charadrius vociferus
AAAAAGTGAAAAAAAAAAGAAGTTGATTGTAAATTTAATTCCCGCATCTTAGTCATTTCTGAACCACGGGTCATTAACCACACATTAGTGCTGCTAGCCATTTTTCATAGGGGCTGCGCCAGCGACACGGAGCGCCGCTGCTGCATCCCAGAGCATCCTGCCTGTGACCCATGGGCGTCTTGGGGCGGGGGGGGCCCCCACAGCCACCCCCCCCAGTTTTTTACCAGGCAAATCCCAGAGGAGAGCACGAACGGTGGCAGTCCGGGGTGCAAGCGTAGCTGATAGCATATCAACCTCCTGGGAGTGGCGACTCCTGCTGTATTTCACATTAAAACACCTTATAGCCTTATAAAATATCCCAGCTCCATTTCTTATCTCTCCCCGTGCTCCTGTTCATTTTTAACCCTTGCAGCTGGGCAAAGGTTAAACAGTTTTGGGTTTCAGACGGGTCAAGGACTCGTCCAGCCCTAACGGAACAAGCGCTATTTGTTGCCAGCCGTCAACCGAGGTTTCCCTTTAATGAAAAAGTCGCGTGTGTCCGGGAGCGTGAAAGAGAAATCTCTGAGCGTGTGAAAGACCCATCCCGAGACGTGCGGCGCTGCCCGTGCTCAGCACCAGCCAGCATCGCCCGAACGCTCGCTGTGTCAGTCTGTCCGCAGCCTTGACAAACAGCCCGAGGTGGCCGGCTCCTTTAATAGGCTTCAGGGTTTTATTTATAGCCCCTTTGAATAAGTGCAGCTGATACTTAAGATCGGCAGATTTAATGACAGCGAGCTGGCGAAAGGCCAGGTCTGCAAATAGTGCCACTAAAAGTCTTCTCCACCATAAAATTTGTTTAATGTAAGAAATCATACTGTGCAAGGGTTTCGCCTGCCATTTTTATAATTAGCGGGTGAAATCTCCATTTCGCTCCTAAGAGCAGCCAGCACATTACGGGACGCGGCTGTCTTTCCACGGTGGTTTTGAAATTTGTCTCCACGTTTGGAGGGACTCTCATGCTCCGCGTCCCCAGGGGAAGGGGACCTTTCCCACCCTGGATCTCCTCACGCTTCTCCAGAGGAACAGGAAAAAAAGCAGCAGAACCTGTGCCAGGTCCGCGTGGTGGCTGATCATGGAGGAGGAAGAGGAGGAGGAGGAGGAGGAGGAAGATCGCACCCTATATGTGCCAATGCCCAGGACCGAATCCTTGCTGAGGCGACAAGGCCCATGCAGCGACACCCCTCTGAGATTTGACCAAAACCACATCACACCAACCAGAAAAGCAGCTCCTGGGCTGGGCAGATGGGAGCGGGGCAGTTTGCCATCTACAGAGATGCAAAACGCATTGAGACCACTGCACTTTTATCTCACTTTGTTGATGTTTGGTAACTTTGCGATACTTTTCACTAATGGGCCATGTTAGATGTTTGCAAGTATTCCTACTTTTTACAGACCTCTTGACGATATACAAAACCCCCAGCAAATTACCTTGAAATGAGTCATTTTATTCCCTCTTCTTTCCATCCTCTAATGGAACAGAAATGAACTTGGGTGGTTTTGCTTATTCACTGCAACAATTGACTCATGACAGTAGCGCAGCGTACCGCACCTTACGGCCGACATCGTCCCTGGCAGCATCGCCGCCGACGGCAGCGTGTCCCTGGGAACACGCAGGGGAGCATCTGCCCTGGGGCTTGCAGAGGGAGCTCAGGCTGTGTTCGGGGAAGGAGGGAGATCTCTTCCAGCCCAACCCACAGCCCACTCCGCTTTGCAAAAGGCTTTTTTATGGTGTCGTCCAGGTTTGCCCTCTCTGAGACAGCAGCGACTTAAAAACCTAGATATTTAGGATAACGAAAAGCAAGCAAAACCAAAGGGTTGGAAATCCCATTAGGTTTTGTATTTAGATGTACGGATGCACTTCAGGAGCTCTCTGCGTGTGGTCTAGATACGGTGTGATTGCAAGCAGGTTGCCCACTTTCCCTTCACTGTGCTCACCCATCCAGCCTCCTCCATCAGCAGAAGAGCTGAGAAATAGGGTTTTGCCCACCTTATTTTCTAAACGGTCCCCTCGCAATGTGTCCTCTACCTGCACACCTACGGGGCAGCCGTCACCGCTCGCCCCTGCAGGTACCTCTGTCCCGACAGTCCGGAGAAGATGGGACTACTCTGTGGGTCTTTGTGGGAAAAGCTCTCCCTGGTGTTCGCGCAGTGTATATCCTCCGGACCTCTTGCCATCTCAGCTATACATAGATTTTGGTCCAGCTCCCTCCCATTATAAAGATTAACCATGGGTGAGCCCCGGCCAGCTCCGTGATTTAGATTACCCATTTCTGTAATGGACCGAGCGCTTGCCTGGCTGCGAGATGGGCTGATATTTATAGACACACTCTGGATCCCAGATAAAATGCTGTGTCTTTAGTCGAAGATGTGAGAGATGATTAGTGTCCTTTCCGTGGGATATAGTTTAAAGGTGAGGTACTTCAGGAGTGCCTTAATGCCTTGCTGACCTGGGACCTACATCCAGAGGAAGCTTTAAAACTAAAAAAGGCAGAGGAAGGAAAATAATTGGGGGGATTGTGCTGAAAAAGCTGCTAGGTATGGCTGTTCACTCTGTCTTTTTTTAATTTTTAGGCTTTTCCTATCACATTTTCCCTCCAAGAGGATGAAAAATAGAGACGGGCACACGGCGTCTCCTCTTCAGGTACAAGCGAGAAGTACGCACACAGACATTTATTTACCGGCAGGAGGATGATTCCATCACACAGAGACGTGAATGTGTCTCCTTCGATTGCCTCTGTGCATGCGGGGCCCGGGAGGTCGCAGGGGGGGGCGCCAGAGCCAGGGGGCTCAAGCACAGGGAAAATGAAGCTCCTGCCCTTACAAGACACCGCGTGCCCTATTTCCAGGTAACAACCGGGTGTCAAAGAGGCGCCTTGTTGGCTGTACGTGTGTTTAGACCAGAATTTCACACTTTGTTGGTCTCAGGGTTCCCTGGAGGCTCCTTCGCGCTGCGTGGGGGGGATTTGACCTTGGGGAGGTGTGGTGGTGTGGCTGGTGATGTCTCCGGCCGTGGTGAGATCTGTGCTGTGTCCACTGGGATGCTGGTCCTGGCTCCGCAGCGGCCAGGGCACAGCCGTGAGATGCCCTTTGGCAGAGGTCAGTGCTGCTCAGGTGCAGCCGCTTTGCGGTGGCATTGGGGAGAGCGATGCGGAGAGCGATGCTCCGGCACGGCTGAGAAATGAACCCTCCCCTGACACCGTGCGGTGAGTAGGGCCCCTTCCTGCCAAATACACGGGAGAGGTGTTCGTAGTGACGTGATCCGCAGCGGAGGTATGGCAGCTGTGTTTTGAGCCCCAAAAAGGTCTTGCAAGATTTGGAAATGGACTGCCAAAATTCCCCAAGGTCCCCGACTCCCGAGCAACTGACGTGTAGCAGCGTCAGCATCTCTCATTTCAACAGCTCTTTCTCTTGCTCTCAGTTAACACTACACATCCAGAGACTTCTCCCCCAAAATGTATGAACTGAAGTGAATTCCCTGTGCAGGTCTCACCCGTGCTCCAAACCCGGCGATCGGGAACGTGCTCTTCCCACCCCATGTACCCCGTGGCCATGCAACCCCCCCCGGCAATCGCTCTGGGAGGGAGCGGGAGCTCCCAAAGGGATTTCAGGGTTTTTCTGGGGGGTGAGGACAGATCTTGCACCTATGGAGGACGATGGCTGCCATCCCTCCAGGCTGTCCCACAGCAATGGGAATGCAGCAGAGATCTCCGGTGTTTGGTGACGCTGTCACTCTGGTACACGTAAACTTGCAGGGTGGTTTCAGCGACCGTATATCGTACTGATGTACAAAACCTGAAACTATCTATTTAACGGAAGGCAGAGGGATCAACCCAGCAGATGATGTGTAAAGACTCAATCCTGCTCGAATTTTGGCAGAGCCCTGCTCTGGCCCTGTCCCGCACACCCCAGCGCTCGCACTGCGGGGACGAATATCATAAAAATACATCTGCAGCACCAATATCGGAATGGGCATCTGAAGTGGGCTCCAGCCCGGCAGAGGGGGGTTTGCACTCTGAGCTTCCGACACCGGCTTGAACACACCTGAGCTGCTCATCACATCATGCGTGTGCCCGGGGGTTGTCCCCGCACCGACACCGGCGCACCCCGTGTCCCGCGCAAGGCACCGACGCAGCCCGAGTGTCAGCGATGAACTGTCAGGTGGAAATAACACATTTGTAGACCAAAAGTGATTTTGCTGTGAAATCTACAATTTCAAGCAGTGAAAGCACCTGAGCAGAGTATGTTATGCTTTGCTAGTATACAAATGGCTTCAAACTGGAAGAGGGGAGATTGAGATATCAGGAAGAAATGTTTCCCTGTGCGGGCGGTGAGCCCCTGGGGCAGGTTGCCCCGAGAAGCTGTGGCTGCCCCATCCCTGGAGGTGTTCAAGGCCAGGTTGGACGGGGCTTGGAGCACCCCGGGCTGGGGGGAGGTGTCCCTGCCCAGGGCAGGGGGTGGCACTGGGTGGTCTTCAAGGTCCCTTCCAACCTAACCCATTCTATGACTCTGTGAAATCACAAGCAGAAGAGGGCATTTCCTCAGTAAAGCTTCAAGTTTTGAAATAACCTAAATTTTTCTGGCCCAAATTACTAATTGCAAATTATTCACCCAGTTCTGGTAGAATGTCCTGTTTCTGCTGAACTAAAACCAACTGCATAATACCCTCTTAGCCTACTGGGCTTATCTCCAGAACTCAAAGCTGTTCAGCTTCCTTGTGTCTCTTCTCCCTCTCATTTATTTACCACACAATAAATAATAATAAAAAAAAGGACTTTTAAACCAGAATAGGGCAGAAGTTTTCTTTGCTAGTGCACGGTTTGCTGGGGTATGGGGGGGGAAGGCTGGAGAACGTGAACTATTATCAAGAATGCCACTCAAATTACAATATAATTGTCTGAAAAAAAAATAATTCTGGCAGCTAATTCTGATTGCAGTGCACATTTCTGTGGCTGTGACAAATGATTTCTAAAGTTAGACTCAAGGACACCAAGCTTCCAAGAGGTCACTCATCACACGGTGTTTATTTTATTTGCCGTACCAAAAGAAGTTTTAAAACAGTTAAATTGGGGGGGCGAAGGGGGAAGAAAAGCATGGATGATCTGAAAAAGATGGAAGTGTTTTGTTTTAAAAGGACTGATGCTCAGAGCCATAAAGTATGAAATACAGGAGGGAAAGCAGATTCAGGGCTAACCTACAATATCACATTAGACTTTAAAGCTGTTCCAACAGACTAAGCATTTGAGAAAGAATCGGAGCTGTTTGTGATAAGTTGCTCCTCTTATCGGCAAACTGTCATCTGTCTTGAGTGAGAACATTTTGTCCACCCTACCAAAACAAGTCAGAAAAATTGGATAAAAACAAAAATATAAATCAGAACGGTAGCTGGGAGCAGAACTGAAATGATGGCAATTTCCTGGCAAGGATCGCTGTACAGCTAAATGTCAGACGTGCCAGAAAGAATTATACTTTCGACTTGAGGTCAGGAATTATGTGCGAGCGTGTGGTGGCCAGACCCCCAACCGGCACAGCCACTGCGGGACCCGGGTGG
>NW_009661368.1:7080655-7092743 GCF_000708025.1 Charadrius vociferus
CAAGGCAATCCTTGCGACTGGAGCCAAGAGTCACCGGAGCTGCGCTACACCGTGTTTGGCTCCCCGCAGAGGCTTTTCCCTGCCATATGTGGCTTGCAGATAATCACGAATTAATTCCCAACCTCTTTCTAAGTCTGATCATTTCACCGCATTCCCCAAACGCCCCTTTGGCGGATGGAAGAACGGAGGGGTCCCCTCTCCCCCCGGTACGTGCATGTGTGCAGGGTCCTGGGGACCGACTGCGCCCACAGCGCTGGGCTCCCCCTCTCCTCCGGGTCTCCTGCAGCGAAACCCCACTCGGCTCAGGGGAAAGCATCGGGGTACGACCTGCTCCTTGGCAGGGATGACTACGGACAGCCCCTCCGTCCGCCCTCCCCTTCTCAGCCCCGCGTCGGAGGCGTTTAGCTGCACCTGCACTTCTTAGCCCTTCGTGTCCTCAGGCCAGGGGGATGGTGCACGGGGACATCACGGGCGCATATGTGCCTCTGGAGCACGGAAAAATACCTAAGGACGTGGGCACGGTATCGCGGCAGCACCGTGGCATTTGAGCTGGAGGCAAAGCGGGGTGTGCGTAACACCAGGGAGGGATGAGCCGTGTTCGTCGTCTCCCCGGCAGCCTGGGAGGGCGGACATTGCTTCGTGCTCGAGGCACGCACCAAATTTAGATGGGGAGCAGTGGCGGGGGGGGCAGGGAGCTGGGTGTCCAGGGCAGGGTGGATGGAGGGGAGCCAAGGTGCAGCCCGCCAGCCCCTTCCCCATCCTGCACCTGACGCTCCCAAGTGTTTTTCTCCTTCACTTCAACACGTTTAACACCGTGTTCCCACTGCAGCAGCCAGGCTGATATCACTGGAAGCAAGACCTGAATCAGATCCCAAAAAAATCAGCTATTTAGATGCACCAGAGCCGCTGCGCTCTCCGTGGCAGCTAACCCGCAAGACACCCAATTACAATTTGGGAACAGGTACAAGAAGGGGAGATTTGGAGACGCTCTTTTACAAAATCACCGAATGGGAAAAGACAGATCCCAGGCAGAAATGAGGCGGGGTGGTCCGTCATGGCGTGAGTGGTAAAGACGTGGCAATGTCAAAGGCTCGGGCAGCCTCGGGCAGGGAGCAGCACCGCGAAAGCAGGCGGAGCGAGGAGACCCTTCTCTGCCCCCAGTAAATGAGCAGCTGAAGGGGGATCACCGGAAAACTCCCCAAAACCCTTTGCAGGTGGGGAAGGGGGAGCTGGAGTTTCTGCAAGGGCTCACAGCCCCCGGCACCCACCCCTTGCTCAGCCTGTCCCAAGGTCACTGCATCCCGGCCCCCGGCACGGCGATGCGGGACAGGGGGACTGCGTTATAGCGAACCCCTCCCCTTTAATTTGGATTTGATTTTTTTTATTATTATTTTTTCTTGTCTTAATATTATTCGTTTCGCAAGAGTTTGGCGCTCAAGGCGCTGCAGCGCTTGGGTAAATCCAGATGAACGAGCAATAGCTCAGCCTTTGCTTCAACCCAACTGGGAGCACAACGCCTTAACGCGTGTAGGGTGGGTTACTGGGGACCGCAAAGCCCTGGGACTAGTGCCGACAGAAAGCGCCCATCCGACAAAGACTAAGCGGTTTGTAACAGGGGGGCTGGGATAGGGGACAACAATTTATTCCCGTTTGGAAATATCCCGACAGGGAGGACAGCAGAGCTGCCCTTTGCTCAGAAGCTGCTGAGAGGTTGGTGCGAACGCATCTCCTAAGAGTACCATTTAATGAAGGTTTTGTTGCGAGAGGAGGGGTGACCCAGGCAAGGGTTAATCAAAGCTGTGCACTGAGCGCATCTACACGGTATTTGCAGCAGTGTGGGTGCATATATATCTCACGTACACAGGTATTTATTTATCTGTGGTATGCGGGCTGGGGGAGCAGACAGGCTCTCCTCTCACCGCGGTGGGGTGTGGGATGCCACACGAATTCTCCCCATCGCTTCTCTGGAAATCCTGGCAAGCCCGGGGGGTGCCTGCAGTTAATCAGCACCATGTCACCGCGCACCGCTGCAGGCAGCGGGACCTCACTGCGGCGTTTCGGGAAGCCCTGGAGCAGCCATAGCCCAGAAAACCACATTCCACCCCGGTGCCTCAGGGACGGCTGAGTGCTCAACCCCTCGTGGGCTTTGTCTGTGGTGCCCTGGGTTCGCTGATGAGACCTTTCAGTCCCATTTAGAACTTTATTGGCTTTTTTTTTTTTTGCATAGTAAGGCCCTAACATGGTGGTTGGTACAAAAAAGGTGGAAGCTCAGCCAGGTCACGGGCAGTCCCTCTCTGCTGTCGGGCGCACAGCGGAGCTGAACTTCTGCTTTGGTTGCTTTTGGTTGTGCTGTTTGTTTGCTTGCAAGGATTATCATATTCCCTGCCTGTATTGCACGACTGACAGCAAATCCAAAGCAACCAGGGCCCGAATTTTTGAAGAGGTTTCCCGAAGGGAATGTCAATTACCTTTCCCTTCCAGCACCGCCGACGTCCTCCGGCACCTACAAATCCCAGTTTTATTTTGAGAAATGCAACCACTCGCTCTAATTATTCAGCCTGTGCTCTACGGTGAGCAAAAAAACCAAACCAAACCAAAAAAAATTAGTAGGGAAACTTGAAAAAGCAAGGAGTGGTTTAAATTGGTACGGCTCTGTGACTCCAGGCATGAAGAAGTACAACCCCTAACACAGACAGTCGGTGTGTCCACAACGGTTTGTGTGTGAAGGTACGGAAAGGGTGGGAGAACATTGCAGACTCACTCTGGAGGTCTCATTTTGGGTGAAATTCCCATCTAAGGCAGCTGGGATTGCTTTTGCTGCTGGGGATTTGGTTAGAGAAAATAGGGCCATGACCTGGATTGGTATTTCTCTCTCTGCCCAGAACAGTTACTACATTCGAACCCACTGAGCCCACTGCTCTCCCGCGTGGGTGGATGTGACAACATCAGCTTTGGAAGGGGAAACTCAAGAGCCTCTGGGTCCAGAAAAGGATGGAGCAGAGACTTCCTTCCCCTGGTCTGCCATCACCACAAGGACCAAGGGGTGCTCCTGGTGCCGGTACTGGGTATGGAAACGCAGGGAATTCTCTGGGGAGGAACTGCCCTCCTCTGCCCTTGGGTGATGTGGTCCCCTCTCAGCACTTGTCCTCCAGGTGCTTTGTCTCAGTCCATCCCCACCCCTGCCCCAGCTCGCTCTGCATGGGCTGCCACACTCCTTCCCCATTTAGATGCCAGTCCGTCCTTGCTCATTGCTATTCTCCACCCATCTCCTGAGCTCAGCCTAGTTTCAAACGCGGATGCTTTGTCAAGGTGCCAGGATCCCCTGGCAGGGGTGAAGGGTGGTAGATCAATGCCATGAACACCTCCCAGAGCACGAGCATCTCTGCACATCTCTTGCCTGGAGAGAGGGACCAGCCCCAGGGCTTGGAGGTGCTGAGGACCCTCTCTGCAGCAGCACTTCCAGATTTGCAGCCCCAACTCAGCTCCAGCTTTTCCCCTGGGGTCACCAGCCCAGCTATGAGCACAGTGGTATTTAGGAACCAGCAGCCTTAATTATCTTTTAAATCTCATTATCCTCTTTCCTAACATCCCCTCTTTGCTCCTCCTTCCACCACTCCATCCCTGCGGGCAGCGGAGAGCTCTGCCTCTCCCTGCAGTTCCTCATAGCACCACCACATTCCCGGTCAACTTGTACATGAGCCACATGGGATTTTCATCTAAATCACCCCAAAAGCAAGGACAAAATCCAAGGTTTATCACTCCTGAATCACAACTGGACCACAGGCAGTGGCACCGACTCCAGAAAATGCAAATGCCTTTGTAGAAACGCCTCTGCCAAAACATGCCCCATTGCTGACAGAGGGGTTCAGGGGCTTCCCAGGGATTCCCAGCCTGGCCCCATGGGAGAAAGAAGTGCTATCATCCTGGGAGACGGAGAGTGGCTTTTGTGGTTTGTATTATTTGTAAGGAAAATAACCCTGTTTGTCTCAGGCCAGCTTGTTCTGAAATCTCAGAAATTAGGTGTCATTACTAGGTGACGTTACTCTGCAGGCATAAAGTCGTACCTCACCAGCAATCTGCAGATAGATGAGGATAATTTGAGTCCATCTTTGGAAATGCCAGACTTTATGGGTGAATAAAATACATTCCATTTTCTTCTGTTTATCAATATTGGGTGAAAACAGACTAGAAATTGCTTATAAATGGGTAGTGTCAAGAGAGAGGTGATTTATTTGTTACCCCTAGCATATGCCCAGCACTGCCGTGGCAGCCTCAGAGCACCTCTGCAGAGCCTGTAGGAACCGAGCAAAGCAACAAAACAAGGCACGGATGGAGGAAAGCGTAACTCCTGATTCCTCTCCATTTACAGCTATTGCTGTACAAGTTGGTCCAGGTCCCGCAGTCAGTAATCCCGGTCACACAAAATAAGGTGGTCTCAAAGCCACTGCAAATTCATGGTTTTGAAGGGAAATTTGAAGAACCCGATAAAGAGGGGCCAAAGGCAAAGCAGAGACCTGAGGCTGAAGAAAAGGAGCCCCACACCCTGCAGAGCAGCCAAGCCCCCGATCGCTCACCCATGGCCGCAGCAAGAGGGGGCAGATGGGGATGGTCCAGGGAAATGCTGGCCGTTTGCATACTTGAATTCATAGAATCATAGAATGGTTTAGGTTGGAAGGGACCTTGAAGACCATCTAGTTCCAACCCCCCTGCCCTGGGCAGGGACACCTCCCACCAGCCCAGGTTGCTCCAAGCCCCGTCCAACCTGGCCTTGAACACCTCCAGGGATGGGGCAGCCACAGCTTCTCGGGGCAACCTGCCCCAGGGGCTCACCACCCTCAGGGTGAAAAATTTCTCCCTGATATCTCATCTAAATCTCCCCTCTTCCAGTTTGAAGCCATTCCCTCTCATCCCATCACTCCATGCCCTTGTCAAAAGTCCCTCCCCAGCTCTCCTGGAGCCCCTTTAGGCACTGGAAGGGGCTCTAAGGTCTCCCCGGAGCCTTTTCTTCTCCAGGCTGAACCCCCCCAACTCTCCCAGCCTGCCAATAGCCAAGCCCGAGCCAAGTCAAAGTGTGGGCACACAGAAAGGATGCGGTCCCTGATGGCACAGTAATGGTAAAGCGAGAGATTTCAGGAAGGAGAATAGAACAGCAGTGAATGAACTTTTCAGATAAATTATAGCTAAAGAGGAATGAAACATTATAGTTTCAATTACCGCTGTGCCCAGCCACGCAGGTAGTAATTCAAACAAGAAACAATTGGTGGATTGTCACCCTCAAATCAGACACATACCATTTAATTCCATTTACTGAGGGTTCACTGACTGTATTTTGAATCAAATACAGCCATTAATGTGCAAAGATCTGAAAAATGCATGTGTCCCTTTTACAAATGTGACAGCGAGACACTAATTCCTGTAAAACCCTTTTTCTTCAGGTCGGGCTGTTCCTATTGCGTTTAGTTATGCAGATATTACTTATTAAAAGTTTTAGTATGCCGAGCTAGTTCTTTTGAAACGGCTTGTGCCTTTTTGTTCAGGGCACCCGAAAAGCACAGCCAAGGGCGGTCTTACATTCCATCAGCCAAACTTAGCAAATTGATTCGAATGCAGAAAAAGCTGCTTTCATTAAAACAATTAAACCCTTACTATTATCGCCCTATCTGGCCACCACAGCACAAATATAAATCATCAGTTGGAGGAGCTAAAAGCTTTCAGGTAGAATTGCTCTAGCGTCTGCCCCGGGCGATGGGCAGAGGAAGGATGATGTGAACCGGGCTTCTTGGTGGGCAACACTGCTGCTGAAATAAAAACCTGCCGTGTTCCTGAAGTGAATATTACCGTGCTGCCCTGTTTTCGCTCCGGCAGAAAAGCAACGGCTGCCTACGGGCAGGGTGAGTGGGAGGAACGGTGCTTGGGATGAGACGAGCTGGCACCTTCCCCGGGTGACGGCTCCCGCCCCATGCGGCCGTCACGGGGCACGTGTCACCCTGGCTGGGCTTTGCGTCGTTGGAACCGTGCAATGACACTCCACAGAGCTAAACCTACGCCCTCCCGCATCCCAGTAACATTTTTATGGGTGACAAATATCCTGTTCAATGTGAAATTGTGGAACGGTTTTGGCACAAAGATTTTGGGCATCGTCTGGAGTACTTTTGGTTTCCCTTTTAAAATAATACCTGCCCGTGTCCCACGCGTCTGCACCATCCCACACCTTCCATGGGGCCAGGCAGTGGGTTGCCTAATAAAAACAGACCTTCCCACAAAACCGCGCTTGCCCTTCAGATCTGGCTGAGATTGCATCAAAGGGCAGATTGTTTAAATATAATTTCACTGGTTATTGGATGGGTCGTCAGAATGGGATATGAAATTTCAAAGGCTTTTCTCCTCCCGCTCTTCACATCGTTCCAGGTCACACTTCCCTACCGGTGCTCCCTGTTGACTCAAGGACACTTCCAGGCAGCAGAACAGCAAAGGAGCAGGGATGGACAGGCCAGCTCATCCTACACATTTTAAATTGCTTAAAAAGACCCAGAAGCCTTTTTGCAAAGAGAGGCTGTGGCAGGGGCTGAAATCAGCGCTCAGCATGTGGCTTAGGCAAACAGAGTGGTCATTAGTGACTGTTGTCATTGTCACACCGGTGTAGACTGTTAATTCAGCACCGGAGTCATTAAAAACAAGCCTCGTTTTTTGTAAATGCTAGATGAGTCGACAAAAAAGGAAGAAGACCCTCAATATCCTATATTGCTCTGCTTGTATATTCGGAACAAAAACTCCCAGGAATTTGCTGGGGACAGGATTAGGCACTAATTATTCTCTTATGCTGAAAACCGTTCAAACCCAACCCTGCGTTTCCTCACCCCATACCCAAGCCAAGCTCATCGGCCGTTCAAGAGGGCCCCTCTCTTCCCAGAGGATGTCACCACTTCCAAAGGTTTCACCCCAACTTTGTTCCTGGGTCGAGAAGGTGATACCACCCTCCCCAGTGGTTCTGCCACGCTGCGCCATCAGCTCCGGGGGACAGTGCCTCTGCGACACTGTGACTATTCCCGTGTGTCTGAGAGTGAAGGGCTCAGTCTGGTCCCACTCCTGCTCCAGCCCGTGCCCAGGGTTTTAATTGCCTCTGAGCTCGCAATTAAAGAACACCATCCGCTATGCTGCACGGGTGTCCCTCCATCAGAGTCCCTCCTACCAGGTGCTTTTAATTTATTTGCATTTCCAGCAGCGATAATTGAGTTATCAATTTTGGGCTCTTTTGGGCCAGAAGCATAGAGATCAGAGAGCTATTTTATATACCTAATTATAGATTATTTCCCATAGCTATAAAACCACAGAGACAGACCCAGTAAACGCGTCGTGAGGTGCTCTGTGTCCTCTTCAGCCCTGCTGACTTCTCCCTGTCGCTCCCTTCGACCCCAGGCTGAACACCCTCCAGACAAAACAGTTGTCAAAAGCAAGGGATACCTATTTCCCCACAGGACAAAATCTCTCCCCACCCCAGCAGAGAGCTGCTTAAAAATGAAATTCAACTTAAACAATCTGTTTAAGCCCTTAGTACCTCACAGAGTCAGCCTGAGATTTATTCCATTTCTGTGCAGTTTGGCTATAATCTGGCTCGTAACAGTGGCCTGAGGTCCTGCTGAGGAGTGAAAATTTCGATTTTGCTTTCCCAGTTCTGTTTTTTGGAGGGTTGTGTTTGGTGTGGCCCTCCACACCCCCTTTGGCTCCCCACTCCCCATGGAGCCACCCTCCATCCCACGTGGGTCCACGCTGCCTTCAGCATCCGCAGATCAGCCGGAGCTGCCCGGAGCACGCCGCAGTGCAGAGTGAGCGCTAAAGTCCAGCGGATCCTATTTTTATATTTACGGAAAGAGATGGGAATCGTCTGTGTGTCGGTATTAGGTTTCTGGTGGTGACATGAAGAGGCCATCCAAGATGTATGACCTAGCAAATGTACTGTAATGCACACATCACATTTGTTCTCCGAGTAAATAGATATTGTCTAGGGTACATTACATCTGTGCTTTCATGTTTAATTTAATGTAAGTGAACTGCCTTAATTTCTCTAAATTGTAGTAATAAACATAATGTTAACAGTGATATTGCTAATAATTTATTTTGCAAGTGATTAATCAACAATGAACTATTTTAATTACCTGTTCTGAAATGCCAAACTCTAAATTAATTATGTGTCATAATATGAATTCGTACGTGTATATATATATATACACGCTTACATGTGAATTCCAGGGGTAATTAAAATGAATAAACCACGGCGTTTGGTGAATACATAGAGCTGAGGGGGAATCTGCTCTCCTCTGCTCTTCTGCCTTTTTACGTTTCATCCTCAGCACGAAGAGAATGAGATTCCAGTGCTTTAAGCAAGTCATTTGTGCTCCTGAAAAATATGTTACGCAGAAAAAGTATGCAGCTCCCTGGGTCCCAGCCGGCGAAGGGAGGCGCTGCTGCGTGGCGCGGGCAGGGTGGTAGGAGCAGCACTGGGGAGTGGGGGCTGGAGAGTGGGGGGTCTTTCGAGCGGTCTCTGTGCCGGACCTCGGAGCTGCCTGGGAACAAAACCAAATGGGATCTCGAAGGAGGGAGAAGAAGATGATGCCGACTCCACATCCCCAATTGCAACAATTTTTGGAGGGAAACTGGGGATGAATTTAACAGATATGGGGCGCAACCGAAGACTTTTGCTTTTAGGCTGGGAGGGGGGCCGCATCTAGGGATGCTACAAGGCACAAAGCTGAGAGCGTTGGGGTATTTAGCATCCCAGGTGCCCCGAGACAAGGCTGGGCAGAAAGGGGACACCACCTCTTTGCATGAGGACTCAAGCCCAGAGCTGACGGCCAAGAGGTCCCCAGGCAACCTGCACTGGCCCCACCAACAGCAGTGGTCCCCAGCGGGTCGGTGCTCCCGTTGGCACGTGCCGCACCGCACGTGGGGAGGGAAGCTCTAATTTAGGGGTGGGGAGCGAGGCAGTTCTAACGCCTCGTAGCCCTGGCCTGAAGAACAGGGTGATTAATGAGAGCAATGGCATGAAGGAACCAGAAACTAAGTAATGAGACCTTTATTTGATACATAATACCACTGGGACCGTCTATAAAGAGAATACCAGGAGCAGGGCTAAGTGTCGCCGGTTTGGGAATGCATTGGGAAGGGGGAAAGTATTGCTGACTTTGCAGTCAAGTGCCTGGGCTGTACACAACCGGGGCTGAAGCGTTGTTCAAAGTAAGCCAGGGACGCGTTAATTTGGTCATATATTTTCAGACGGTGGAAAGACACCCTGACTTTTGATGGAGCGTGCTGCGTGGATCTATGCAATGTTACGGGTTTAAAATGCGGCGGCCAGAGCCTGAGCCGGTCACCTGATGGCTGAATTCCAGCTGGGAGATGAAGAAGCCATTATATACATAACAAGAACTTCCAGCCAAAAATTACTTGTGGTTTCAATTGAAGGAGAAGAAGTTGCTGATGGTTTAGGTATAGATGTCAGAAACACAGCAGTTAACAGCAGAGACGAATGAGAGATTGGGAGGCGATAACTTAGATAAATTGGTGTCTCATCCATATTAAGGAGACAGCTCATCCTCGGTTGCTGCCGGATGACATGAACAGTGGAGCATATATGGATACTAAAATACATTGGTCTTAAAGTTAAATCCCCAAGAACCATCAGAAATAAGTCTCAGAAGCCAAAGTGAGATCTGATGCACACCGCAAAAATATGCAGTCTGTCAGAGCGCACTGCTCTCTCCATATAACTTCCACCGTTTGTGGGACAATTATAGAGAAAACGATACTGTGATCTGTAAAGCAGTTCCTGGAGTGGTTTTATTCACTAACTCAATGCTATGCATAATCATTGCCAGCAACGTCTCCAGAGGTGTGTGCATAATAGAGAGACATCAAGTCAATGAGTCAAAACATCAGAAAATAAAATTCAGATGAACATCGCGTTCAAAAATTATATCATCTGTCATTTAGCACTGTCTGAAGACCTCCTTATTGAAATAATACATCTAAACCAAAAGTTACCCCAGGCAGTAATACCGTATTGCGCTGTGTTTAGGATCTACCAGGAACTGGGGTTTTCTGCAACTTGAGCTGGCTGCTGAAGAAGTCGGGCTGGAGTTATAAACCCTACGGGGATCTTCAGACTGAAGCACCCACAAGACTTGCAGAGGGGAAAGGCAGGGCACTGGCAGGGTCTGTTCCTCTCCTCTACCCACTTCAAAACCTGCCAAAGTCAGTAGTGACCCCCCAGCGTCACCCATTTCCTTTGCTGTGCTGGTGTGTATAACAATTTTTCTTTTGAGACCCAAATTAGCCTCTAAAAACGGCATTGTATCCAAATGCAAAATTAATTTGCCCTCGCTGACATTACACTTCACTCGATTAGATCCTTCGTTCCTCCTGTTCCAAAACACCCAAGGAGATAAGAAGTTTCCCTTTTTGAAAATGCAGGTCTGGAAGACCTTTAAATCCCCTAACTAAATTCTTATCGTGCTGTTTCCCCAAAGCACCATGTATAGCATTGTCTCTGCAGTACAGCTCGAAAGGAACAATTCCCTGCAGATGCATGCGTCCCAGGCCAGGAATATCTGCTCCAGGGTGCTTTGGCAGGGATATCACAGCGTGGGCCATAAGGCAAGTATATATATTTATATATAATGTATACGTACATATATGTGTGTATTTTTCCTAGTATATATATACACACACACTCATGTATTTCTTAAAAACAAAGCTTTTATTCTAGGCTTGATTTTCTCTCAAACCATATGAAAACACAGCCTATCCTGTTGTACTAAAGGCGAATAAAATATTGCCAAGTTGGTTGTCATTTCCCACAAGTTCCTAATAGTGAGTACAGGGAGAAAGATGGCTTCGCTCCCCCCTTTTTTGCTCTCTGCCCAGATCTCCGCGCCTGCAGCGAGCGCAGGTCCCCGCTGCGGCAGCGCTGGTCCCAAAGAGCGAACGCCGCGTAATGAGCCTGAGTTGCTGCAGGGTGTGAGAATGAGCAACGAGCATCTCTGCTGGAAGCAAAATCAG
Organism: Charadrius vociferus; assembly: GCF_000708025.1. NCBI lineage: Eukaryota > Metazoa > Chordata > Aves > Charadriiformes > Charadriidae > Charadrius > Charadrius vociferus. The sequence continues at coordinate 7,091,711 of NW_009661368.1, forward strand.
GAACTTGGGTGAGCTTTGCCGCTTAGACAACAAATCACCGGGTGTGCTCAAGGGTTCATTTTTCAGGGGGAAACACTGGTGAAATGAGTACTTCGTTGCTTATCTCTTTATTGCTCATCAGTGCTTCTTTGCCCTTCATTTCTTGGAAAAGGCATGGTGCGTAAATGGGTTGAAGGGTGGACGCTGTGAAAGGACTAAGCCACCTCTTTAATCCCAGAGGCTTTGTAAAGGCTTCGTTTCGCTCTCCGGGAAAATCTCAGTCTTCCCGGTTCACTTGCCTCCCTCTCTCCCCCATCCATCCGGGTTGCCTCGTCTGTATCTGAAGGCACGCTTGCCATCCTTTGAAGAGGTAGTCTCCTCTAAAAAATCAATACTTAACATTGTCTTTAAATAGTCTGACATTTACCTTTACTGCAGTTTTCATTTCTTTCTGGGATTCCTCAGACATTTGTATTACCCACGTACGTTCCTTATTTCTCTGCCTGTAGCCACCGACCAGGAGCTTGGCAAGGACGGCCGACCTGGTGGTGCAGCTCACGGCCACAGAGAGGGAGGCTCTAGCAAGATAATTGAGAGGACTGGAACTGACTAATAGAAGCATCTTTAATTTATGGAAGACATCAAGTGAGAATAATTACAAGCAAAAGGGTAGCATAAATCCCTGAAGAAAATATATCCTGATTGCAGCTTTCCCAACAAGCAAACCTGAATGCTGGCCCAAAGGTCAAAAATAAAAGCCTGTGAGCTTCAGCCTCCCAAGCCATCCACCTTTCCTTCCCTCCCTCGTCAAGAAATTGCCTAGGGGTTCATTTAGAAAGCTGCTTGTTCAGAGCAGGGCTGTTTGCAATCTGGGAAAGTTAAGCAAATTAGCAGAATTATTAGGTAAGAGGCAATTCTCCACAGCCTGCAAAGCAACCGCTTGTTAAATTAGCTCACACGAGAGAGTTGCGCTGATCGAACGGCGGTTGCAGTGTTTGCAGAGAGAAGGCTGTGCAGGCATTTTCTTAGAAACAGCACTGCCGTACTCCTGCTG
>NW_009661368.1:7092762-7102188 GCF_000708025.1 Charadrius vociferus
ATTCCTGCTACCCAGTTCCTTCTGCAATAATACTAATAATAATAAATTAATAAAGAAAAAAAAAACCCCACCAAACCAATACGTTCAAACTATCTACTTCTAAAACCAGGGAGGGCTGTGGGAGAGCTGATGCCAGGAGAGCCCTGGAAGCAGTGGCTCGGGGCACCCCGTCCCCGCCGGGACTATCAAGGACACCTGGGGCTTTGCAGCTTCGCGTCCCGGGGCCGCTTTGGGAGTGGGTCTTTCGGCAGCAGAAACAGAAAGCAGAGTCCTCCAAGAAGCCAAGGAGAGGGCGGCTCACACATGGTCTCTGATCACTCAGTCTCATTTTTATATACTCTTTGGCTATCGATTTGATATTTTTATACCTTATGTAGTGCACTTAGTACAGGAAAAAAAATGGATTAACCAAGTAAATGTGCTTTATTAGCGGGTCTCTGATGGAAAATTATGTCAGTTTTCCATTTAAAAGATGCATCAGATTAATCCACTCATGAATCAATTTGTCCATGCTTGAAAACCTACTAACACCCCACATAAAAATTTCCAGTGTCAAACTGCACGCTGGATATAACGATCAAAGTTTTCAAATGAAGAAAAGGTGTTATTGGGAAGCCTTTAGCCCTCCCAACACAGCTGAGAACGAAATGCTCATCCCCAAGGTGTTACACCAGCCTTAACAGCAGCTCGGCTCGCAGGAGATGAAGCTGTCTTAGTAAAGTCATGGAATTGCATCCACCAACGTCAGCGCAAGCAGCAAACCGCCGGGCTTTTCCAGCCTCACCAGAAGGGCAAAAAGCACCCAAAACTGCAAGCAGAAGAGCTCTGGAGACCAACAGTGTCTAAAACAGGGGCCCAGACGCCTGCCAGCTCCGTCCCTCATAGCCTGAGAAGCCGTTACAAGCCCCAAGACCTGGAGTGCGGCGGCAGTGGCCGTCGGCCGGACCCCGCAATAACTCTGCGGGCAGATGGGTGGGGAGGCTCCAGTGGGTGCCGGCGGCTCTGCAGCCCCGGTGAAGGTGGGGGTCCCGTGGATGGCAAGGGGGCCATCTGCCCATGGGGAATCTGCGAGGTCAGGCTGGGCGCATTCACCGGACAAACCCTCTGCAGTCGCTGGGGATGGACCTGAGCCACGATGCAGAAGCTCTGGCTCCAGACTCAACTTTTCTCCCAGGTTTAGGAGGTATGGGGTCTGCAGTCAGTTTAAGTCTCTGCCCAGCTGTTAGTTAATAGCTGCTTTTGGCTGTTCCCTAGTTTCCTAAAATCCCCCTTTTTTTATTGGCTGCTTCACACTCCATCGTCTGCTTTAAAATGAAGAAGGATACAACTCTTAAGCCTCTACAGCGATAGTTTTGGGGTCAGGATCATTGGACTTAGGATGTGCTGACTGTTGAACACTGTCCTATGGCATGAATGGTGCAGCTATTTATTTATTTTTATTTTTCTGCTTCTTTCTATGGCTGACAGATGTCCCAGCTCAAAGGGTTGTTCCAGGTTTTGCTCTTCCCAGGCTTTTTTGGCTCTTTGGGCCATGCTCCTCACCACGGAAAGATGGATAATGCCTTTACTTTCCAGGTGATCCATTATTCCCCCTAAATACTTAACAACCAGTGTGTTCCCCCACCTCTTTTCTTTGTGTAAAACCCTCAAATTCTCTTGCAAAGATAGATGGGGCAAACTAGCCATGATTACTGTCCATCTGGGAATAACGCTGCCAAGGTATTCGACAACAGTCTACTTATATTTCATTGCTGTGTTTCATTACTAAAGCACGGAGCACGCTGGAATTTCACCAAAGAGGACTTTTAGCACAGGAAGGGAGAAGAGGGCTCAGGGTTGGAAATTCCCCTTAAATTCTGCGGGCATCCCTGTAATGGAGAGGAGCTTCGTTAGCTGTTTCCCAGCCACGGGCACTCGAAGCCACCGCCAGGAGCACACCTTGCTCACGCAAAGGGGCAGATCAGCTCGGCGCAGGGCACGGCCAGCCACGGAAGCCACCCCGCGAGGGGACACAGCTCTTTCTCCTACTCTTTGAGTAAAACTACGGTGGCACAATATCGGGAGCTTTGGCAGCCAGTCTGGGGAGCGAAAGAGATCGAAAGGGGGGGCTGTCACCTTTAGATGACAACAGACCTGTTTCCATCCACAGGAGCAGCCGGTATGAGCTAATTGTCCTGCAGTTAATTGTCCAGCACCCAAGTATCCCTTGGCAAGGGGGTGGCAGAGGCCGGGGGAAGAGGAGCCCAGAAGCAGGAGAATGAGCTGCCTGACAAAAGGGGGATGGAAATCAATTCCTTCCACAGCGCCAAGGAGGGACTGCGGGATAATTCATTGTTTGTTCCCGAGCGAGCGCAGCACGAGGCCACCTCTTACCCCTGGCAGGATATCAGCTCACGGCTGAACCCTTGCATGTTTGGGAAATACTTTCAAATCTCTCCCTCTCTCTCCCCCTCTCACTCTTTCTCTCCCCCTCAGCAGTGAAAGGAGAAAGCAGAAGCTGTCACACACGGCACAAAGTGATTTATCGGAGGGGGGCGACAGAAAGAGCTGGAGGGAAACGTTTTTGGAGGGAGGTGCTAAGAGATGTGAAATACCTGTCCTGCATGGAGGTGGAAAAGAAGTCCTTGATGCTCACTCTTGTACCTTCAAGAGAAAGACGGGCCGTGCTCTGCCTCCATCGCTGGGTTACTGAGCTCGTTGTAGCCCATCTGTAGCTGATGATGTTTCTGTGCTCAGCCCCAGCCCTGTGGTGCAACCCTACCCCACAGCCCTGGGACTACGGAACATCGCAGTGTCGAGCTTTGGTGTTATACAATAAAAGACAACAACCTATAGCCAGCTGGGATGTCTGGGCATACGTTAATATCACAAGTATAAGGTAAGAGCAGATGATCATTAAAATCGGGAGTCGGTCTAATCCAGGCGGACCAACTGCATAAGAAAATAATTCTCATGGGGCATCGACAAGCTATTTTCTGTTGTAATTCCGTGTGCTGAATACCCTAAAATGAAGGATTTTATTTCTCGGGAGGAAAAGGAGGACTCCTCCACACCCCAGGCTGGGGTGTTACTACAGCTCAGCGCTGCCGCAGTCGCTGAGGTAATGCACGAACCCGCCGAGCTGCTCCGACTGGCCGCGCGCATGCTGTCTGGCCACCTCAAACGCACAGCAAAGGACGTCTGCTCAGACCTCAGCCAAAGAAGTACACGCGGACACGTTTTTATCTGGTGGTTGCAAATAGCTGAGGCTGTGAGGCAGTCACCATAGCACAGCCCGCCGGGGCTGGCGGCAGAGGAGCAGCCCGGGAGCAGGAGCTGAAGCATCCTCCTTCTGTTCTCTCTTGGATGTGCAGGAGATACCGTCACCCAACCCTTTCTTCCTTTGGAAAACACGTGTAGCACGTCTCGCTGTTTACGTTTAATCCAAACTAATGTCCTACGGCTATCGCATGCATGATTATGGCAGTCATTTTTAATTAGGGGTTGTGTCAATAGTATTGACATTTTCATCGCTTTTGGGGGAAGTAGAGGATATTTTCCTGCAGGTGAAGTCCCCTCTTTGCAGTTCTCCGATCCCCCACTGCACCCACTGTACAAAAGGGCTGTATGGCTTATTTAAAAAATGCAAGAGAATTAAGCCCATTCTCTGTGTAAGTAAATTACAGTGACTTACACGGCACCAAACTCAAGGAATGCAGAAATGCAAATTCCCTCCATCCTATGGCAAGATTTACAATCTTATTCTGAGTGCGATCTTTATTATTAACAGAAACCCGGGCAGGACCTGGGAAATGCCGGTGGCCCTGCGATGAAGAGGATGCATTCAATAGTTCGCCGGGAAGTGGAGTCCAACATGAACGGCTCAAGCCAGTCACCGCCCTCGGTGCTAAACACACCGCAGGAGCTATCAGTCACCCAGAGAAAAGGGGGAGGCAGATCATTACATTTATTGGTCATAGTTTTTCAAGAGTCAATAAAGACCCACTAGAAAAGGCACGGTTAGTAGCAGGATTATATATTTTTTTTGTCTATCTCAAAAATACCTCTGGCTATACATAACACCAGTAGAAGGTCCGTCTTCTGCCCAATATGTCAGAACAAATCTTCCTCCTAGATGATGGTCCTGGTGTAGATGGTGCTCACATTGTACAGTTTTTAATGTCTTTAACCATCTTTAGCTTTGTATCCTGATAGCCCCTTCAGGCTATCCGTCAATGCCATCTGGGAGGAAAAGAAGAGACTTCTGCTCAAGCGGTAATGCAGATCTCTTGACTAAAATTGTGCTTCCTTCACTTGACAAACTGTCAGCACAGAACAATTATCTGCCTGTTGGTTTGCTTGTCCTTGCTTTTCTCTCCTCAGAAAAAAAAACAGACGAAGGAAGAGGAGGCACATGATAAAACTCCATGGACAGAATTCGGCTGATCTGATTGCTCCACCCAGAGATGCGCTTGCAGATGGACCGAAGGTAAAAGTGGGTCCCTTCTTTACCACCTCTTTTCCCACCTTCTCTTCCTACGCTTGACTGATGAATGCTCTCAGGTCTTTGGGACAGATAATGTGTCTGGTTTTATCTGTCTTAAGTCCTATATAAATACGGTGGCTATTACAGTATCAGTGTATTTAGGCGGATGTGTTTAGCAGCTCTAGATTATGAATTGCTCCTCAAAATAACGTTTGTATTTGCCGACAAAGGTCTTTAATACAGAAGAGGGTCAAGCAGAAAAAAAAAAAAAAAAAAGGATTATTCCTGCTAATTATTCACTGTTATTTAATATTTGCACAAAAGGTTTGCAGGACGGAGTCCTCAGGATTGCCTTGTTTGAGGAGCTAATAGGGTTTCCAGGAAAGCAGCAGTGCCTGGTGGGCCATCAGAGCCGCCTCTTAGTGGATATGGAGGACAATTAGATTTGATGGAGTTAAGGGGTGGTTGGCTAAAGGCTTGTAATGACTTAGCCAGGACCTGATCCCGGCGTTTTCAAAGTCAGTGGTAAAATTTCCACTCAGAGATGTGCTTTATGGGAAACCGACTGAAGCAGCTGCAATGTTCAGACTTTGGGCAGGTTCATGACCTGGGCAGCTCCTGGCCGAAATGGGCAGCCCCGAGCTGGCTCCATATGCTCCAAAACTCTGTTGTTACATCAGGAGGGACCAGGGAGTAAGCAAGGCTGAAACAGAAACTGTTGGGAGGGATATTTGTGATTTTTTGTCCCTTGCCTTAGGTTTGCCCCTGTATGTTAGCAGTCCCTAGAGAGCTCCCCTGAAGTCTACCAGCTGCCTTCTGCTTGGGCCTCGTATTTCCTTGATTAGCCCATCATAGGCTGTATTGTTATAGAAATTCCTTGCTAAGTGAATTGAATTTCCCGTTCCATAAAGATAAAATTAGACAATAAAAATACTGGCGGAAATCTTCAAGCGTGGGTGCCTGAAGGTGGGATCCACATTTAAACAGCTAAATACATGGCCCAACTTTTGTAGCCCCTGTATTCATATCTTCTCTAGCTTCAAGAGAACTGGAAGCTTTCCTTCTATTCAAGGCTCAGGTGGCTTTGGGGGTACCTAAATACAGACTACACTTCTTTAAGGAGAAAACATTTTCATTTACATTCCATGGTTTTGTTCAAGTTGCGATGCCTCCAGCTTCCCCATTTGACATTTTTTAGTAACTTAATTATCATTACCAAGGAAGAATTTTAATAACGGTGTTGTTTACATTGGATGCAGCCCTGGGGAATGAGAGAGAATAACCCAGATTGCGGGAGCAGGAGGGAGGAACGTGGTATTTTGGAAGCCCAGGCCACAGCCTTCTGGAAGCATCTGTTTCTACTCAACCTTTTCCTCTAGAGTCCCGATATCACTCACAGCCCAGACTGTGGGCAATTAAGGACTAGTGCTGAGGATTCCCTTCCCCTCGTGCTTTCGTCCCCATCCTTCCCTGTTGATGAATCTCGGGACTGACAGCGACGGCGTTAAGGTGGTGTTTGCTCAGCGACTGCTCCTCACGCAGTCATTCCTGTCTCAGCAGATGCCTTCACTTGAAGCTTCTGAGATGGAAATTAGGAGGTGGGATTGGGTAGTGCTCGCAAAGCGGCACTGCTAACTGCAAAGCAAACAATTGGCAGGGAAAGACAATGTGTCGAGATCTACCTAATGCGGGGATTTGTTGGAGCTGCTTGTCTTCCTCTGTTTGCAGGCAACAATGTCAGTAAATGCACACTGCAACATCTCTTCTGTCACACCAGGTCAAAGCGCTTTTGGATGCACTATTGGGTGTCTGGAAAGATATTGCATTAGTGAAAAATTAAAAAAAAGATAGTCAGTGATTTCTTTTACATGTTTCCAAAAAAATCAGCTGGTGGCATGAAGGAAAACATCCTTCTCCAAGAGTTCATCCATTGCTCCCACTTCTGCATTTTTCAGAAAAAAAGCAGGAAATATTTCTGATCATTTCACCACTTCTCCTTGCTGACGTATTTACACTTCAATACCGACAAACCGCAGAAAGAGAAGAAAGTAACAGAACAACTTTGTACCTCTGTCTTCCTGGCAGCAACCTGGACGTGTGTCCATCGTCACTGCTGCGCAGACCTTGGCTCTAGCGAAAGGGATTTCCCCACAGAAGATGGTCGCACTGCGTGGCAGCTATAGAGGCACTAGTGACATTTAGTGAAGTTTTGACATCTTCATATTCTTCTCAGTGGGAGAACTGATCCCTGCATCCCCAACGAGAGAGCTGGAGACCTGAGCTCTCAGCCTCCTGCGGGCTCTCCAACCTGAACGTGTTCTCGGGCAGAAAACACTGGGTACATGCCTGATCTAACTGAAGTATGCAAAAAAAAACAGCAGGATTTCAGCATGGATGTTTAGGCCCTGTTAAAGTGCAGAAAAATGAGCTAGCAAAAGTGAGTAAGCACTGTTTTTCTTTTATCTGAAGAAAGGTGCTCCTGCAGTAACATTGCTCCTGATGTCTTTGCCTGTTAAATACCCAGTGACATAAATATTAGATGCATGTTAAGCCTCAGATCCAGCAAATAGCTCCTTATCTTAAAGCACCTGAATACTCTTGGCCCTGGTAAGAACATTTAAACGGTACCTAAAGGACGAGAGATGTAGAATCAAGTGAAGCAAATTTCTGGCGTGTGAAAAGAGGCAAATCTCTGCACTCTCTCACGCCGGGGGGGTTAACTTAAGTCCTTAAAGAAGTAAAGAGGGAAATAATCTCACATCAGACTTTTGCATCCCAATGGCTCATTATGCCAGCAATATTCATGGCTTGTGATAGTCCTATAGATTTACGATGGTTAGGAAAAGATGACGCCCAGCTTACTTTCCCACCAATCATTATTACATGGGAGAGTGAGTGATTTTCTTTAAGTCCGTTAGCATAACATTAGTGCTTATAACAACCAGACTGGGGCAGACACTCTACAAGTCTTTTAGGTCAAGAAAGCCAAACTGGGGACCTTTTTTTAGGAGCATAGCTTTTATCTCCCAAACAAAAAAAAACAGTGCTGCCCAGTACAGGCTGTGGATATTTGCAATTTGGGGCAATTGGAAGTAGCTGGTATTCCCCACTCATTCCCGTCCCTGGTAGCCCCGTAACTCCCCTTTTCTTCACTAGAGCCTATGGAACGAGCAGCTCGGCGCATGGTACAAGACACAAGGAGGGAACTGAAGATCAAAACCTTTATTCTTCTTTGCAGCAGGAGAAACACTGAGGCACGGGGCTGCCGGGTGGGAGTGAGCGAATACATATGAAAACGCACAGCATTTGCAGTTGAAATACACAGTCCTGAATTGCAGCTGAGATCAATATAGGAGGACGATGGAGATTATCAATCTTGAGTGGTCTCCGTTAGGCAGAATTGACTGGCAACCACATAATGACTCGGGCTCAGCCCACCAGTTTAGAGCCCGAGTGATAGATCTGCAGATGCCAGTCATCATAATTTCCTTATCGGCAGCGTTCACGTGGCCATTTGTCTTCTGCTACCTGAGTTGTCTCCATCCGGTTCAAGTGTTTTATCCTCCAAGGTGCGTCTGAGAGATCAATGCACAGCTACAGCTGGTTGAAGGGGACCAAATCCATTGAAGAGTTGATTTGGTTCCATTTTACCAGCTTTAGCAAAGCATTTGGCCTCACGGGCGGTGGCCAGCAAAGAGGGGAATTCCTCAGGTCTTTTCTTCCCCGGCCGCCTGGACCTCTTCTGAACTTGCTGCCTGATGTTGCAGCAGTTCAAACGGCTTCACTTTCGGGCAGCTGGGATTTATTTAAGCTTCTTAGAGGCGACGGCTGAAGAGCAGGTCTGAATTAAAGAAGCAGGTTTAATAGCAGTGGAATAGTCTGCGGCGGTAACCACCAGCCTGGAGCATTTTTAAACCCGGGATTCGGCTCCGTCTGTTTTGGGAGCCACCTTGCTATTACATTGTGACATAAGTAAAGGCCGTTGTTTTAATCCAGATACTTTAATTGTCACTTCCTGCCTTCTTCCTTTCAGTGTTTTATGGCCTGCGATGGTTTTGGGGTCTGAAGTGCCACTCAACGCGCAGCAGCAGGTAGCACAGAGGGGTTCCTTGCTGCGGCCAGCCCAGCCCGTAGTCACTCGGGGCTGCAGAGCTCGGATCCCCTCGGGGCTCTCCCTCGCAAATGGGAGTCCATTGAAGAGTTGATTTGGTTCCATTTTACCAGCTTTAGCAAAGCATTTGGCCTCACGGGCGGTGGCCAGCAAAGAGGGGAATTCCTCAGGTCTTTTCTTCCCCGGCCGCCTGGACCTCTTCTGAACTTGCTGCCTGATGTTGCAGCAGTTCAAACGGCTTCACTTTCGGGCAGCTGGGATTTATTTAAGCTTCTTAGAGGCGACGGCTGAAGAGCAGGTCTGAATTAAAGAAGCAGGTTTAATAGCAGTGGAATAGTCTGCGGCGGTAACCACCAGCCTGGAGCATTTTTAAACCCGGGATTCGGCTCCGTCTGTTTTGGGAGCCACCTTGCTATTACATTGTGACATAAGTAAAGGCCGTTGTTTTAATCCAGATACTTTAATTGTCACTTCCTGCCTTCTTCCTTTCAGTGTTTTATGGCCTGCGATGGTTTTGGGGTCTGAAGTGCCACTCAACGCTCAGCAGCAGGTAGCACAGAGGGGTTCCTTGCTGCGGCCAGCCCAGCCCGTAGTCACTCGGGGCTGCAGAGCTCGGATCCCCTCGGGGCTCTCCCTCGCAAATGGGAGGCAAAAGGCTGAAATACCCCAAATCTTTTTTAGAGGTTAATCAGACTCATCCTGCCTACCCTGTATCTTCTCATCTGGCACTAAAATCACTGGGGAGGAATAACCCCATGCACTGGTACAGGCTGGGGGCTGACCTGCTGGAGAGCAGCTCTGTGGAAAGGGACCTGGGAGTCCTGGGGGACAACAGGATGGCCACGAGCCA
>NW_009661368.1:7102649-7119171 GCF_000708025.1 Charadrius vociferus
CAGTGGCACAGCGGGCCCAGAGAGGTGGGGGAGTCTCCCCCTCTGGAGCCATCCCAAACCCGCCTGGACGCCGTCCTGTGCCACTGCTGGAGGTGCCCCTGCTCTGGCGGGGGGTGGGATGGGGGAGCTCCAGAGGGCCCTTCCAGCCCCCACCAGGCTGCGATTCTGTGAATCAGTGGTTTCAGCAGTTTTCCGGTCTGCTTGAGACAAGCAATGGTTGCATTTGCCATCACCAGAAACCAACAGGGAAGGGATGGAAAGGAAAAGAAAGGAGGTGGGGTGGGGTGGAAAAAACGGCTTTTCTTTCTTGGAATCTCATAACCAGGCAATTTGCCCCCGAACGGCCAGAGCGAGCCCCTGCCAGGCAGCCCTGCCCAAGCCACTCGCCCACGGGTTCGCGTCGCAGCGCTGGGGAGTCGCTTTCTCCCGGAGAGCCCTGCAGCATGACCACCCCGCTGCTAAAAATAACTCGGTAAATCAAATTTGAAAATCACAGCGCCTCCGATCATTTCTGCACTGGGAGCCAATAAAGTCAGGCCTTTCCTTCTTAACCTACAGCCGCGCGCAGATATTGCACATTGCCATGTGCATAACCTATTTAAAGAATTTATATGCGTCATAAGGCAAAGGTGACTTTCCCCCCCCCCCCTCTTCCTGCAGCCCACCACGCTGCAAGATGATACCGGGGAAAAGCACCTGCGCTTATAACCACTGCGCACAGCAATATTGCAAGTGGGCCAGCGCGAGCGCTCCCCGAGAAATACAGGCTTTGCTTTGTAACGGTAAGTGCTGCAGATCACTTAGCTGCCCAAACCCGTTACTCTAAGCTGCCTGTAAATAAATGGAGAGAGAGAGAGACAGAGAGAGAGAGAAAGAGAGAGAGAATAGCTTTTTAAAAAGAGCCCTACAATTAATTTAATCGAGTTATCTCTAGGTACCTTTTCAAGAGACAATCGAGCCAAGGAACTAAATGAAAACTTAGACAGTGGAGACCTGGAAGTATTAAATTCGTGCTTTGGTGAGTTACAGGAGGCAAAGGAAAGTAATTATTTACTGGTGATTGGAGGGAGGTGGAAGTGCCATCGGTGACCGATGCTGCACTGAGCCTGCAAGCTAAGTCCTGATGGGCACATGGATTTGGGGTTATTGTACCCCAAGCTGCCTGAGCATCACCACCGCGCACTGAAAGCACACTCTGCTGCCCGGGTACGCTTCCTCTGTCCTGGTCCCATTGATTTGGGGAGAGTCATTTGAAATCGGCGCTGTGAGAGAGCAGCGAGGGGCTTACACCGAGTGCTGTCCCCACTCCCCCCTGGCTTTGCTTCGGGGACTGCCCGGGAACACATTTGAAATCGATGCGAGTTGGCGTGGATGCTCTGTAACGTTTTGTTTAAATTCTCTGCAGTGAGTTATGAGTGAGCTTTTCCTTTTTAGAAAATTAGTTTTTCTCTTCTGGATGCCATTAATCAAAACCAATGATGTCTCTCTGGTGGTGAGGCTTTCCCAGCAGCCGGGAAAGAGCAGCCCATGATACGGGCTGGAGAGGACTGCAACCCACCGGGGCTTGTGGCCTCCTGGCAGGGAGAGCGCAGCTCCCCGCGGCGCGGGTACCACCAGGTTGAACACCGAGGCTCTACAACCCCTCCGAGCGAGATGAATTACAGAGGCTTTGCTCCGACGTTTTCAAAGGTCTGAGCTGTGCTGAAGCTCCCGATCTCTCCGGTGAGGCGGTGTTCATGCCCTGAACGCCTGTGGGGCCCCATCACGGTGAAAGATGGGGTACGGGGTTCACCTCTGCCTGCGCAGCGCTGCCAGGTTCAGCGGGCAGATCTGGCGGGAGAGCTTTGCCTATCCCTCACCGCCCGGCACGGCTCCGGTGTCCCTCACCCAAGTTGCCCAAGTTGCAAGCACAGCCCGCAACAGCATCATCTCCACCACCCAACACCACCCAATTTAGGTTTGCTGCCCAAAGTGAAGCCAGGTCCAGTCATTTCCCTGTGAAACTGGGTCTCCCATTGGAAAGGTCCTTTCTGGCTGCTCTGTCCCCAGAGCCGGGATCGAGTGCTGGTGCCACCCTCCGCAGGACCCTGCTCCGAGCCCTGCCTGCCCATGGTGCCGGCACATCCCAGAGCCGGGCACGGTCCACGCGTGCTGCAGGATGGCATTGGAGAGCCACGGGCACACTGAGCAAGCAACACTTGTTATTCAGATGTGTTAAGGGCAAAGCCAAGCCAAAACAACAAAATAAACCCGTGCATCGCTTTTCTCTCACTGTCGACCGTTGCGTAGTGCCGCTGTTTTATTTTTGGTGCAGGTGACAGCTCCGCTCTTACCCGTTACAGGCATGAGAATGGGCAATATCGCCGCGTTACCAAACCACTGCTGTGGCAAATAGGATCAGTCGTAGGCAACGTAGGAGGATGTGATCTATTGCAGACCTTTCCACTTTAGCCTCAATACCCTAATACAGACGTGTTATAGACAGTGCAGCAAAGCCAAAGAATTTATCAGCATTTGTCGATATTCCTAATGAAGCAGAAGATTCAACATGCAATAGAATTAGCCTACAACGAACCCTTGCGTAGGGCCCATCCTTCTGAGTCCAGAAATCTCCTGCCTATTCCAGTCCGATACCCTTTTGAGAAATGAGCATCCCTCGAAACCATTATCGTTATAAGCTAAAAGGCCAAATGAGACAAAGTACTGTTGCTCTTCATCTGAATAAACAAATCATTTTTAGATCAAATGCATTAACAATTTATCATCCTAAAATCCAATCAAAAGGAAAAAACAACAATACAGAACATTGATTTCCTACAGCTTTATCTTAATGAAGTGCACATTCCCTTCGTAATTAGCTTTGGAAGGTTTTTTCCCTTTTCTTCAAGCTAATGTGTTATTTGATTTCCATCCAAACATTACTAAATCGGAGGAAATTTCCCCAAAATGAAGTGGCTTTTGATAATACAGGAAAATGTCTACTCTCTCACTTTGCTATTTTTTCCACCAAAGAGCCATACTTGTACTGCAGATGATTCAACTTTATTGCCCAGTGCCTCTGCGAGGCTGCTTAAATCAATGCCACCGTTGCTGTATTCTGTACAACGTGCCATTTGTAAACCAGAACATACAACCTCGCCGCTTTTATCCATTTCCTTACAGACATCAAATATTAATTTAACTTATATTATTACAGGGAGAAAGTGGACCGTGTTTTATTAGCATTTCTAAAATTATAGATATTCAACCCAAAAAGTAGACTCCAGACAAGGCTCGAGAGTCTACTACTTGGATTTTATTTGACTTAATTAAAAAGCACTCAGTTCCTTTCTGCACTAAAGTAGTTGCTGACATTGCAGTAGCCACTCAGTCTTTCAAACCAAAACTATTACCTGAACTTAATAAAGTGTCTATTTAATTTATACACCCCCTGAACTCACCTGTCTCGCACAGACACAACGTGGTTCTCGCTAATGGCCAACGAAGGCAGCGAGTTGACGGCAAACTCACCAGCACCCCGGGGTAGCTCAGCTGCCCCATAACTTGATTTCCATCACCTTTTATCTGCCGCCTCTGCCATTAACACCGTTATCCAGTATCCATGATTCAATGATCCACCGCGCGTTGCTGGAAACGCTTTTTGCCAGGGCCCCCTTCGTCCCCTAAATCTCTCTTTTAAATCTTTTCTTCTTTAAATGATGCTGAACAGAGGACTATTGCTTTCACCCTGCTTCACTGAGTATTTGCTGAAACGCAATGGCTAGCTCGATAGCCCGGTTTTATTTGGATGTATTGCCGAGGTACCCGGCAATATCTATGACAGAGAATAAAGCCCCAAACCCCACAATTATCACCTTATTGCGTAGTTACACAGCAAGTCCAAAGCGACCTTATCAAAACCTTGGCTCTCAAGACGAGAATCTCTTTCTTAATCCAAATTTTGGTCCTAGGCCTCTTGTAAAAATAAAGGTCCTATTTCAGGCTCAGCCCTGATCTGTCCTGGCAGTGCAGAACGTCGATACCTGGAGGGAGCTGCAGATGCTCCGGCTCCACGTGGGACCGGGATGGATGCTCCCCGGCTGTTCGCCTGCGACGTGAGGCTCGGAGCCGGTCACCGGGAGCTCCACCGGCGGTGGAAAGAGTTGTGGGGTTGGATTTTATTTTATTTTATGTTTTCAACTCGCACACTCAAAAGAGAACAAAGCCGTTCCCTAATACAGTTTGTGCATTTTATGGACCGAACAATTAGATAGGTTTTAAAACATCTGCTGACTGCATAATTCCATACAGGGGAGTGTACTCAGCATTTTTAAACAGCAACTGATACGAGATACCACTTAATAGTACAAAACACCAGCAGTCCCGTTAAAATCAATAGAAAATTAGATGCTATGAAAATGCAATATGTGTCCAATTAGTTATAATTGGAGCAAATGGTGATGCAGATAAACTCCTGGAGGAAAACGTATTTGTCCCGAACGCTCCCTGCCTGCTTTCGGCAGGGCAGAGCAGCGGCAGCGGCAGGCTCTGCTCTATCCTAGGGCATGAATGATGATCCATCTAATGCACGTGTGTTAACTGTTATCTAATTATGGAGTTGCTGGGAGCCTGCAGGACCGCGCTGGTGCACCACTGTGCGGGGTGAAAAATGATCCTCTGTCACACGGAAACCTCCCTGTTGGACTTGACAAATTATGCCAGCAAACCTGTTTAAGAACTAAAAAATCCTTGGACACGGTGACAGGCAGAGAAAGATGCTGTTCGGGGACAGTTATTTATTTATTTATCCGGCGGAGTTTAAGAATTGCAGCTCAGTCCCACAGATACTCACTTTTTTCCCTGCCTGCCTGTTGTTACATCCGTGCAAACTCCTTCTCCCCGATTATTTTTCAGGCTTCTTTCAACTCCTAAAAACTCAGCTGCACGGCAAAACGGGAACTAGGTTATGTGATTCTGACGCTTTATTTTTAACATCTCGGGTGCAACATATTGGCCTCCTCTTTGTTTCATCTTATGACTAAAGAAAAAGAGCAAAGATCCCACATCGCAGCAGCGCGGAAGGTACATCCCCAACCAAACCTCGCTCCGACCCCTCCATGCCTTTGCCGTGGCTGGAAGCACATCACTTGTGGTACAACAAATGTTATCAATTTGGGGGGCAGTTTTTCATATAAGTACTATAAAGTATCAGTTCTATTGCCAAAACTATTGACTCAGAGCTAAGAAGCAATAACTTTCTCCAGGGTTCCTATTTTATTCCCGTATTAAGTTAATAATTCAAATTATTGAAGACTTATGGCCACCAAAAAAAGAAAAAAAAAAAAAAATAGCTCATGTTTACCCAGACCTGAAACCTTTTTGCATTATTGGACACACTGTTACTTACACTGTTAAGGGAACTGTCTCTCAAGAAGAGGAAAAAAAAAAAAAGAAGTGGCAGCTTTTATTTGTTACGCTGACTCAGCCGAACGGTGGAACAAGAAACGTTAAGACCCAATCCATAACTTTTGTGGCCGCTCAAAGGACGTATTCTTCCTCGACACTGATAAAAGTTTAATATGTAGTTGCCCAGGTTTTTAATAAACTTGTCAACAAAAGAGCACGGCAAATTGATGGGGACCTTCCCAGGAATAAATTCAGCTTCAAATAGGCCGAATGAGCGTGGAGGACAGGGAGGGGACGGCGCACGGGCGGCTTTTGCTGGTCTTTGCAAAAATGGCACAATAGATTTTAGCGGGTGCGTCGTATTGTCTCAAAGACAAGGCTTTAGGATGGAGCCGGCTTAATTTAAAGAAAGCAAGGTGGTGCAGCGCACGGTGCGTCAGAGCCCCGACACCGGAGAGGATGGGCAGGGACAGAGCCCCCCTGTAAATACCCCTCTCGCCCGGTCTGCCCACACATCCCCGGCCAGCGCAGACCCCCCCAGGGACAAGCCGCGGCGTCACTCCCTGCTTTTTATCCCAAAATCCCCCCCGTGAACATATTTCGGGACATCCCCTCCGGTTATCGCCAGCACAGCCGTATCCCCTGCTCGGCCAAACCGTCCCTGTTCCCAACTCCACCTTTTCCCTTCAAATACTCAAGGCTGAGCTTCATTCAAGCAAAACACAGTTCTCTTCCACGGCTGGTGCGGGAGCTGGATCGCACTCCCACAGCCTATAGCTACACGTACCCTTAGCGTATAGGAACCATCCATGGGGACACAAGCCCCACACTGTCCACCTTCTGCAGGGTTAGGAGTGAAATCACTGCAGGAGATTCATTATTTTCTACTAGCCTCAATCAAGTCGGCGCCTTAAATTATTAAGACTTGGGTGGTTTGTTTTTTTTTGTTAATTTGTTTACCCGAAGTAAACACAAATATTAAATCGGAGCTTCCAATAATCTCACTGCCAGCAAATTAACCCGTGGCGTCCCAGGAGGGGACACCGGTCTCTCTCCATCTCAGCAGCTCCTTGCCACACTTCGCTTCCCGCGGCGCCGGCTCCCTCCCAACGCCCTCCTTCGCCGGCACCGAACGGCTTCAGCAGCCGAAGGCCAAGTCCCGCCTGCGACGCCGGGTCGCTTCTCAGATTGGAAGCGCTGCCCCGGCCCTCGCGGTGAACTTTATTCTTGATTGCTCTTAGGTCACCGGATTCCTGCTCCCTGTAGCTTTATCCGACTCCCCAAATGCCAGGGTTGACTTGTCTATGTAAGGGCTTTGCGGGGATGGCTCCCGTCCTTACAGCTGCCGGGTGACTTCTGCGGGTGCTGGTCACGAGTCCCGCGCCCCCCGGCTGCCCAGATGCCACCTAATCCGCTCCCACCAGAAGGGCAGCTGAGAATGAGCACTATTTATAGCAGTTGTTCCCCGGTCCCATCCCTCCCGGCTCATCGGTCTGCCCGGGGCTTTTTTAGACAGAGGCGCAGGTCCCAGCACAGGCCATATCTGGGCATGGCCAGGCGTTTACAGACATGGCCCTGTGCTTCATGAAAAAAAAAAAAAAAAAAAGAGGGGGAAAAAAGTAAAGAAAGTCCTGCATCTGTTGGAGATATGAGTCGCCCTGCTTCCCCCGAGCCCCAGCGTAGCCTCCTGAGAGCCACCGGCAACTGCCTCAACTGCCAAAACCTTTGCCTATTAAATTCTGCTTTGTTCAAGATGTATCTGTGTCTGAAAGCCTTCCGCTTGCACGCAAGGGTATAGGATAGCCACCATCAGCCTCTGCTCCTCCATACAGACCGCTTTGCAAAAATACACGCTAAAGCAGGGATGCGCGCTGGCGCTGCTTAAACCGTGCAAGCAAAAATGCCTTCAGAGCATCACGGCCCGCGGGGACGCTGCTCCTCCTGCACACGCGGGTACCCGCCGCGGTGCTCCCGGCTGTGCCTGGGGACCGCGCGGGCATTGCACAACCTCCCCGGCGCCGTCCGAGTCCCACAGCACTGCGGCACTGGGCCATATTGCGCCCAGACCGGCAACCAGCACCCGTGAGGCTGGAGCATCTCGTGGACCCCATCGCCCGCTCCCTCCCGCTCGGGAGCCCGCTCGGGCAGTTGTGGCCCCGCGGGGTCCCGGTTGAGGTGCAGCCTCGGCACCTCGCGCCCTGCACCCTTTCGGAGGTGTTGGGGAGTCCAGACAAGTCTTTGCATGTCGGTGCGAGGGCAGAGAGGGCACAGTCCGGCCGGGCTGTGCTATCTCCCCAAAACACGCGTCGGCATCACTGCGCAACCCAGCGCCAAAGCAAGGAAGTCTTTACAAGCCCAGGACAAGCTCATCCTCGGGCAACTGCATCAACCTGCCTTGGCCTCCTCCAGATTTAGCCTTGCCATGATAGCAATGGCTTCAACACCTCCACAGCGAGCACCCGCTCTGCCGCTGGGGGAAACTGAGGCAGAGGAGGGACACGACTCTCCTGCAAGCCCAGCGGTGGAGCCCGCGCCCTCGGCTCCCATCCTCGGAGCACTGTGCTGCTCTCACCGTGACCCCCCTGCATCCCACCGGGAAAGCATCCCGCTGCATCGCTGCCCGAGGTCAAGAGCAACTCCAGCGCCAAGCGGCAAACGTTTAAACCCGGCACCTTCTCCAGGAGGCAATCGCAAACGCGGCGCTGAAATCAGCCCTGGGCTTTCAGGGGAGGGCTCGGAGCTGAGGAGCGAGGATATTTCTCTCGCGAGGAACACACCACCCCCTCGCCCACAGTCGCTGCTAAGTGCAAGATGTGGTGAAAGTCTTTAAAAATAGATATATTCCCAAGCAATTCATGCCGCTTGCATCTGGCAGGGCAAACCTAGGATGGAAGCTCTCTCTTCCTGACTAAAAAGGATCATTAGCAGCTCGAGGCTCGGGCAACCTTGACTCTCTCCTCCTCTCTTCAGGGCCTTCTCTTGTTCTTGGCCTAAACCAGCCCTGGGAAACACAGGGGAAGCCCTGCCCAGCTAGGCTGGTGTCAAAGGCAGGGAAAGATACTGCAGTGCAGTGCTGATCTCTTCTGCAATCGGACGTGCAGACTAGCCCGAATGCTGAGTCAGCACAATTTCTTTTTTGATTGGTTGATCTGAGTAACATACTTTCAATGTATGCTAAAGGGGGCAGCAATTAATACATCTTCCCCCCTTTCCCCACTTTTCCAAGTGGCTTCGAATCGAATGCACAAATCTCACCCCCAAAGTCGCTCTCTGCTCCTAAATATTCTGAAGCTCTTTCATTTTTAATTTAGGGCATTAAAAAAAAAAAATTTGCAATCTAAGCGATGCTCACTTTGATCGACTTGTGCTGCTGCAGCTAAAATATCTGTCCTGCAGGTCAATCTAATCATGCTTAATAGCAGTTTATTCTTCAACGCAACATTTTTCACGTTGGGTCGACAGTTTTAAATGAGATTGCTGATGCACCCCTTTACTAATGCTTTTACCAGGGCCAGCACATCCCTTGAAATACTTGTGCAATAAAATGCTTTATTGCTCTTGATGAATGCACTATTAAACTTGAATTGCAAACATGCCCCCCCCCCTTTTTCTTTTTTTTTTTTTTTTCAAAAGAGGGTGCTGGAATTTATGGGACCACCTGTCTGTCTTCCAATATCAAGTAATAGTAACAACAGTAATAATAGATCATCAACATAACAAACGCACAAAACTAAAAAGAAAAAAATCCTGCCGAGGAAAACCGCATGGCTCAAATTCGTCCCTGTGCTCTCGTGTGCACGTGCAAAATATCCATCTTATACCCGCTGGTAGTTCCGCTTATATGCGGAGAATTCATCTTGAGAACGGCTGGATTTTGTGAGGCATAGAATAGAAAAATTTAACTAATTTGATCCACTGGATTTATGGCTTTTACAATTCTCAAAGCTCCTGTTTCCGCGCCCGGCACTGCACACTCCTCAGTTCGCAGGATGGTCGGGTGCACCTGAGCATCCCGGCGCTGTGGCGCACAGCGGGTCCAGCACCGATGCTCCTCGCAGCGCGGCCGCCACGGCGCTCAAGCCTGGGAGATGCTCACCAGTTCATAAAGAGCAGAAGAGAAGTGGCTTAATTTCAGCTTGCAAATCGAGCGGACCTAGTGCAAGGCAACAGTCACAGTTTTCATCCAAAGAGGTGTAAAAGGGAAGAGGAGCTGCCATGAAGCCGAAGAACGGCGCAAACTGGTTGCCGAAGGCCTGCAGCCATCATCTGCTCCCATCGACGCCAACAGCACGGGGCTGCTGTGGCTCTGGGGGGGCACACGCGGACACCCCACTTCATTTTTAACCCCATCCAAGCCCGGGTGCTGTGGGACACGTGACACGGCGAAGCCTCCCCTGCCACCTCCGCTCCCACGCTGCGAGACAGCGCGCAGAATTACAGCTTTGAAAATATTTACATAAAAAATAAATCTGAGCACTTAGTGACTTCCTGAAGCTAACAATTCCATGTGATTAACAAGCGTATTAATTCAGAGGAGGGGGGGAAGGAGATAAAAATTGCATTAGGAATGCAGGTATCTACTGTAAATCAGACCATGAGCACCTTCGCAAGAGCAATGCGTAGTGGCACAGGAGTTTTAGTAAAATCAGCTCTCAGAAAAGAAAGAAAGGAAAGAAAAGAGAAAGAGAGAGAGAGAAGAAAAAGAAAGGAACAAAGAAAAAAGGAGAAAGGAAAAAAGAAAGAAAAAAGAAAAAAGGAAGGAAAAAGAGAAAAAAGAGAAATAAATAGGAAAAAGAAAGAAAGGGGAAAAAGGAAAAGGAAAAGGAGAAGGAAAAGGAAAAGGAAAAGGAAAAGGAAAAGGAAAAGGAAAAGGAAAGAGAAAAAGAAAGAGAAAAAAGAGAAAAAGAAAAAGAAAAAGAAAAAGAAAAAGAAAAAAGAAAAAAGGAAAAAGAAAGAAAAAAGAACATGAGAAGAGAGAAAAAAGAAAATGAAAGAAGGTAGGAAAGGAAAGAAGGAAGGAGAAGGAAAAGGAGAAGAGGTGGGGCAAAGGGTCAGCAAGGAAACATGGGAAATCTTATATATAAATTATATACAACATGTAATTTTATGTTATATCCAGAATGGTGAGAATTGTCCTCATTTTTCGTCAGAGACTCAAGCTAACATTGGTGACTTACAAGGGAGCCAAACTGCAACCCCACGTGGGCACTGGAGCTTTCCCGCTCGGGCTCAGCTGGTTTCCCAGCACCCCCCGGCATCCTATTTAAACCTGACCCCAAACTGGGGCTGAACACCCACAGGACCCGTCCGGGGGCTGGTGGGGCTGAGCCCAGGGGACGCTGCGTCCCTGCAGCTATGCCCCGAGAGACCCGGCTGTGGCCTGCAGGGAAAGCCCCGGCTTTGTGGGGCCCAGCATAACCAGAGCATCCCAA
Organism: Charadrius vociferus; assembly: GCF_000708025.1. Classification (NCBI taxonomy): domain Eukaryota; kingdom Metazoa; phylum Chordata; class Aves; order Charadriiformes; family Charadriidae; genus Charadrius; species Charadrius vociferus. The sequence continues at coordinate 7,113,467 of NW_009661368.1, forward strand.
AACGTTAATGAGATGATGTGCAAAATCAGCCGCCCTCCAGCGCCAACCCGACCTTCCCAAAGCCACCTGGCAAAGAAAAGGCTCCTCCCCTGCTAGGAAGGGGCTCAGCGCTTCCCACGCCTCCCTCAGCCACGCTATTTACTTTAAATAACAACAAAAAAAAATCTTTTGATGAACCCCTCTGAATTCGACAGGTAGGAAATCTCCCCGACAGCCCAGTCCGCCCTTTCCAACCCGCTCTTCACCACCGCCCGCTTACGGTTAAACCCCTTTTGGCGTATGTGTAACAAGTGACGACCGCGCTCGCCGTGACCAGAGCTGCATAAAGACTCCGCAAAATCCAAACTCCGAGTCTCGCCCGCCGCCCGTGCCAGGGAGAGGATGCTGCTACGGGTGAGAGGATGAACCTCGGGGCGGGATGCCGAGGCGTCGCACCCGCCAGCCCGTGCCTCGGGAGCCCGGGGGCCAAGCGAAGAAGGGTGTTGCGATCGCAGGGAAATCACTCAAAAGCAAAATGTCGCTCTCCGCCGCCCCGCGGAGATGGGAACAGGGGTTCGGGGAGCCGCGTTCTGAGGAGTCCAGCTTTGCCCGTCATTACAGGCGTGAGGATGTTTGGGGCTGAGAGGTTTAAACCCTCAGACGCGACTCCCACCGAGGCGGGACATTAAACTCATGTTTAAACCCCATTTCTTTCATTTTGCCTCGTTACCGTAGGATCCTGGAAAAAACAGGCGACTGTTTTTCATTGCAAAATGTTAAAAAGGAAAAGCGAAAGCCAGTGAAGGCTTCCAGAATTAAAGGAGCTCATTTTCTTACATCCCTTTGGGAAAATAAGACCCCTGTAGGCAGAGCGCTCCTCTGGCTTTAGCCGGGATGTGCTGACGCGATGGCTCAGCGCTCCGACGGAAGATCTCCTCCTCTCCAGTTTTAGGCACGGAAAGTTTTAGTGTGGGAAAGATCTGAAAAGCGGCGTTCGCACGTTCATTTAAAGCTAAACCCCTGCATGCCCCAGTCACAACTGCCGTATGCTTTTTCTCTCTCTTCTTCTCCCCCCCACCTCCATCTCCTTTTGTTTTTCCTAGATTTAAAGACCGGCCAGCTCTGTTTGCTCTCTAGCCCTATTTTGGGGGGGAAAAAAAGGGTTGTCGGGGAAGCAGGCAAAAGGAGCGCTTGGCCTGCATGCCTGTTAAAACCCTGGAGTGGACAGCCAGCTTTCCTCTGGCATCGCCTTTCAAAGCCCATGCCGCAGTCAGCATATTGAATATTTAATGTCCTGATGAGCATTTCCACCTGCTGACACAGGCAAAGTGACAGAACAATACACGCGCTGGAACAAGATCATCAATTGACTCCCCAGTCGGTCTGCCAGGTCAGGCAGTTAAAAAAAAAAATAAAATAATAATAATAATATAAAATAATGTGACTGTCTTTTTCCCCCGCTTTGCCCGGGGCCACACATTGCTCCTCTGAGAAGGGTTCCCACCTGAAATACATACTTCTTTACATTCCATAGCTTGCCAGGTCCATATGGGCATATAAAGAAGTATGTCTCTCAAGCAGGTAGTTTCAATATGCGCATTTATACGGTCGCAGGAGGAAAAATAACGCTGATTTACAATTGACATCCCCAGAGTGAGTTACGGCTCCGGTGAAACCCGCAGCCGTCCCTCCTGCCCAGCCCACGCGCCCACACGGAGAGACGCACCCCCGGCTCCCGCCCCTCGCCCGCCAGCCCGGGCTTTGCCCTCGGCAGGTGATGGGTTTTTGGTCCCTGGGAAGAGGAATTGGATAATTCACCGGACACAAAGCGGCAGCGGTCCGGCGGCCGCCCTGGCAGGGGCTCTTTGTCACGTAAACGGCACCGAGTAAAAGCCAACCTCCCACTCCACCTCGAAAGTAGGTGTTTCATTCGAAATCATAAACTTTCAGCAATTAAAAAGACCGAAATGTGGGTTAGTGGAGGGGATTTGCTTTATATGCATACAGATACAGTTTTAGACAAAGCCATGTGGGGGAAAGAGAAATATATGTTTTCTCCCGATTGCTTCCATCCTACAATTTGGAAACAAAAAGCCAATTTGTGTTCAGAAAGCCAAAAATCAAACGGCCAGCCACCGATTTACAAACCGACACGGGGAAGGACCGCTCCATTTGCCAGAGTAAGAAAACTCATCAGCTCCAGACAAGCAATTGCTTTCATCAGTAAGTAGAGATTAAAGCATAGAAAGAAGAAAGCATCTTACCTAGTCAATCCAGTGATTTTTCCTCTGCTGGTCACTGGGAGTGAGACACCACCTCGCAGGCAAGCGAACCCCAAAAGATAGCATGTGCCTTTTGGGGAGTTCAGGGTATTTAAATAATAATAATAATGATGATAAAAATATTAAAAACCGCTTCTAATAACTCATCCGGTTGAGCTCCAGGCCAGCTAAGGGTTTTCGGGGAGACACCTGCAGATGCGCGACATAAAAGGCAGCCAAAGCACGGTGCCGGCAGCTCGGGCCAAAGTCTTTTTTGAGTTATTCCCGCAGCCCCCGTGGGATGTGCGCGCCGCCGCGCGCTTCTGCACCCGTGGGGCTCGGCCGCTGCTTCTCCCCCTCCGCGTCCCCTCCCCGCAGCCACGCTGAGCTTTAAAGCTCTCCGGACAATGTGGGCCGAGTGGCAGAGCTGCAAAACGCCGCCCGGGCTGAATAGGAGACTATTATAGGCAGGATTTAGGCAGGGAGAGGCGGCGGAGGTCACGCCGGGCGCTGCCTGCTCGCTGCCTGCTCGCTCGCCTTAATGAATTTTACCGCTTCTCGCAGTCTTCTAATGAACCCTTTAAAGAGGGTTTAAGTAAACTTAGCAAGTGGCAAACTAAGCACTTCGGAATACCTAATTGCATCGATGCTTTTCCACTGCTTTGTAAAATACCACTGCCAGCCGGGGAGTACATATTTCCCTGCTCCCCATCGACTTCCAGCAGCACCGAAAAGCAAAGGCCGCACGGAGCCGAGGGTGTAAATCCGCTGTGCTCAGCCCCCCGCCCCCCCAAAAAAGGCTTTACACCACACATGCAACACCGGCACACGCCTCCTCGGTCCTGGCTCCGTGCAGCTCCCCCCTTCCCCGGAGTTTGTTGGCCCTTTTAACCATCGTTATTTGCCTCATTTCAGGGGAAATTTCAACCTTTAGTTTGGATTAAGGGGAAGAGAGATGGAGCTGTGGCACCGTTGTAATGCATGACTGCAGTGAAATTAAAGCAAAGGGAGAGCTGAGGGGTGTGAGGGAAAGTCTGAGTGCTTAAGATTGAGAAAAAAAAAAACAACGGACCAACAAAAATCAAAGTGCTGGTGGGGGGGTTTGCACTGCCAAGGCACTCCATGGTATTGAATTTCCTTCAGGCCGACAGCAGTAGGACAGCTACTGGACTTCTTGGACCATTAGACATCTGCAACTCATACCCCATTTGCTGTCTTTAAATGCGTTGGACATGGGCTGTCCTGAACGGTCCTCAGCTCCTGCGGATGCGCGGGACAGCGGCTGCTGGCCACTAAACAGAGCACTATGAGAGAGCTAAAAAAAATGACCTTCCAAATCCTTCCTCAAACTGAAGACCATGACACGACCACGGCAGCAAAGTTCATGCCGGAGATTTCAATTTGCTTTGAGGCTGTGTGTGGAAGCTCACCCGCTTTCCAGGGCTGCGCCTTTTGGGTGGAGGAGCAGATAAACGGCGTGACGGTGCTTTTAATGGTGATGCCAGAGGCACCCAGTGGTCCCATCCTGCCGCCACCACCAGTGGTGGTGGGTGAGCATCACCCAACGTCCTCGACCCACCTGGGCTCGCAGAGCTCCTGGGTTTGCTCTAAGCAGGAGGACATGCGCAATGAAACTGTGGCTGTTCGGGGGAGAAAAATGGATGGAGAGCTGGAGAGTGCAGAGGCCGAGGGGCAAATAAAAGGGAAGGGAAGAGCCTGAGGTGTTGCCTGGAGGCGGTGGGAGAAGGAGGATGGTGGGAGGGATGGAAAGCAAGGTGCTGTATGCTATATCCCTGCTCTGTCCCAGGCTCGGGGTGCTGCTGACGTCCAGGTGGCAAAGTCGAGCTGGAGCTGTGCAGCACAAAACTTTGGGGACTTTGGAGACAGCCCATATTTAGGGATGGGCACCAGAGAAAGGAGAGGCAAGCGGGGCCGAGGTGGAAGCAATCACCGTCCCCAGCGCAGCCCATGGCAGAGGGACCGGGCACGGGGCTCAGTCCTTGCGAGACACAGACACGACCCTCCGCCCGAGAGAAACCCAGCAATTAAACTGACAGCACAAACCAGATTTCTCCCTATACAATTACAGACGATCGCTAAGTGCACACTCGCTCCAGCACAGAGATACACATATATCCACACTCCAAACACAGCCGGGAGATGCGTTGGATTTGGGTGATATGTTACACCTGCTTTTACATACCTATGTATAAAGATGTGTAAAATATACATATGCACACTATAAAACATCCCTAAATGTGTGTGTGTGTATGTAGCACAGTATCCCCCTCACAATACTGATGTCTATATATTTCTGTGACTGGGTACCACCACTATCATATAAAATATAATGACCATAGTCAACTCCGAGCTGCAGAAGCAATAACAGTCAGTTGATGTATGAAGTGTAACCTGAATTCCAAACCCTTGCAGGGAAAACCTAACTTCTCCTCCTCCTCCTATTTCCTTCCTCATCGTCCACAAACCATGCGCCTGTAATTAATGCTCATTTCTCGGCATTTTAACAGTTAATCACCGCAGCATTGAGATCATTGCAAGTTAGGCTAAGTTTAACCACATTTCACCCTTTTGCTCTGGCTGGTATTAGCTCATAGCAGTACTTTGTTGCAAATAAATAAATAAAGCCCCAATCCCCCCAGGTGTCATTAGCCAGCCTGTGTCTGAATTAGGCATTTAAAGGCCGGTTTAACCTTGCAGAACGGTTGCATGTCAAAGTTCTAACATTTCAGTTCAGATTATTCTAGTGCACTGCTTGCTCTGCAGTTCGTTAGGATTTGGTTGGTTTTTTTGTTGTTTTTTTTTTTTTTAAATGCAGAGTATGCCACAGCAGAACAAAAAAAAAAGAAGGGGGGGGGGGGGAAGAGAGAGAAGGTCTCCTAACCCATCCACGGATTAGACACACACCCAGCACATCCCCGCACAGACACACGCAGGCGGCACACACACACGTACACACACACACACACACACACACAGACATTTGCCGGCTGCAAAAGCCCAAATTTAAGTCCCCGGGTAAGTTGGATGAGCTCTCAGTCCTGCATTGGCCGCAAAAAGTGTTTAAAAACAAGCTGAGCTGGTAGCGGTTAAAGGCAAGGCAGGGAGCAGAGGAGGGGAAGGAGGAGGAAAAGGGAGAAAAAAAAAAAAAAAAAAAAGAGACATACCAGTTAGGAGCTTCTGTTGCAGCAGAGGACTCACCAGAGCACTAGCTGAAAGCTGAATCAGCTTTCGAGAGTTAGGGATGCATAGAGGAGGGTCATGGAATCACAAGGTAATAATGCGCTTCATGCTGCAGCCGTCAGCCTTCTCCTTATAGCCAATCTCTAATGCAGGAAGGGAAAAAGAGAGCAGGCCCAGGAACGGTATTAGTCCTCACTTGGAGAGGGGGAAAAAAAAAAAAAAATTAAAAAAATAATAATAATAATAAAAAAAAAAAAAATCAGG
>NW_009661368.1:7119589-7134457 GCF_000708025.1 Charadrius vociferus
GGAGGGGGGGGAGAGATGCTCACCCACATCCCCGGGGGGGGGACACACACGCCTGGCGGAGGGGAGGGGGGAGCGCTGGTCAGAAAGAGAGTCCACCTTTCCAGTGCTTATATACCCAGCGAAGCATCCCAAACACGCGAGCGGCCCCTGCGCCCGCTCTCCCCTCCCTGACCATATTTAGTCAACCACGGCAAAAAATAGCCCGTCAGCTGGGGGCTGCGAGCGGTATTTGGAGTTCAGTCGCTCCTCACAGCCCATTGACTACTGGTCCTGCAGGGTCCTGACTCTGCCTTTTTTTTTTTTTCTTTTTTTTTTTTTCCCCCTTGCTATTTTTAGCTAGGCCAAATAAAGTGGGAGCTCATCTTACTTTAGGCCGCTGGCCCGAGGTTTCGCAGGGGCCCTGGCTATGTTTGGTAAGCGCCGGCATTGGGAGACATGGAGGGGAGACCTTGTCCGTGCCGGAAGACCTTTGGCTCCCTCCTGTATTTATTTTTTTCCTCTCCTTTTCTTTCTTTCATTTGTATTTCTTCCTCCATGGTAGAAAAGTATCCAGGCGAGAAGGTGAGGAAGAAGCTCAAGGGATCCTGATTTTCATAGAATCATAGAATGGTTTAGGTTGGGAGGGACCTTAAAGATCATCTCATTCCAACCCCCCTGCCATGGGCAGGGACACCTCCCACCAGCCCAGGTTACTCATTTTCACCTTACAGAGGGAAGAACTGGGATTCGAAGACCTCATGCTGGGGCCAAGTCCCTCACCACAAGGTCCTGGACACCCCCTTGTCCAGCCACATCTGTCCTCATGTGTCCCCAAAGGTGCCGAAGGCTGGGAAGGTGTTGGACCTTCTGCCCTACCTGGTGAGCAGCCCAGCCAGCCAGGGAAACCCCTCCTGCCACGGTGGGTTAATAGGGGTCACCAACACAGCAGTGTCTCCTGGGCCTTGAGGCCATGGGAGCTTTCCAGCCTCCAAAGCTTCACCCAGCAGTACACTGAAGAGGGGCAATTTTAGCAGCACAGGCACTGCCCTTGGCTTGCACCCAGAGAAGCAGGTGAACGTCTTTAGAAACTCGTGTTAGACCTGGCTTCAAAGTAAAGATGTCCAGGAGAGCAGAGCCTTGGAGATGTCACCTTGGGAGAGCGGATAAATGATGACAGACATGACATTGGCCGCATTCAGCCCACCTGTCCTGCTTGTTTGCAGCAGACCCCCATCCTGGAGCACCTCCTGAACCCAGCGGCCCCTCCTGCCCTGCCCACACCAGGTCTCTACACTGTGTCACCTCATTGAGGCTCGACCAAGAGGACCACGACTTATCCTCACACCCCAAGCGCACCTCATGCTGCTGATGGATCACCACCATGGGGCAGACTTTGGGGGACTGGGGCTGGAGGAACCGGTATCTGCCAACACGTGCTCAGGTGGTGGTGGCTGGATGTGGAGCTGGGGTGGGAAGTTTGCATGAACCCCAGTGTGGTGCCCAACACCCTCTGCTCCCATCAGCGATCAATGAATGTGGAGCAATGTGTGATGGAGACTCCCACCCACGGGGTCTGTGCACTGCTGCGCCGGAGACCAGGCAGTGCCGGTCCCAACGGATACCTCCAGTTAGGACATCCGTGTGAGACTGTCAGGCGACACTCATCTGTGGTTGTCTGATAGCAAGTCATCTAAGGGTGGGAACGGCTGCAGGAACCACCCCATGGTGCCACGAGGTGGGAAGGGCTCCCAGGAGGTCCCAGCGGTGCTTCCCCGTGCCCTGAGGTCTGAGCTCCCCAGCTCCCAGGACGATGCCAGAAATAGCTGCTACGGCTGACGCGGCTGCTCTCTGTCCTGGACTGTTTTGGCTCTTTCTCTGTCCCAGCTGAGGGCTCTCCTGAACCCGCTCTGGGGCATTGGATTTCCCTCTGCCCCCCCCGTCCCAAGGACAGGCTGTCCCACACCGTCACGGTTTGGATAGCCCAGGACTGCATCTGTGGCAGCAAAACCATGAAGTCACGTGTCCCTGAGGTGCCAGAGCCATGTCTGTGGTGGCCACAACACAGAGCAGCCCTCAGGCAGGTCTACCAAAGGGACCCAGGGACCAAACCTGCCACCACACCCCGAGAGAGAGCCTGTAGGAGCGCTTCTCCCCCCTCCCCACTGCTCTGCCCCCACCCGGTCCTTGTGACCACCAAGGTCCCCTTTGCACCTTCGGCTCACGGCCCTGCAGAACAGCCGGGAAATTCCCTGCAGTGGCACAACCCACATCCATTGTTTTTTTCTCCTCTTTTCCATCGCTGCAGGGATGTCCGAGCCGCCCCCCCTCGGGCATCAGCCAGGGCTTTCAACGCTTTCCCAGCTCATGCCCGTTCAATAACTGAAGCCATGGAAGCCTTTCTCCACCCCAGCTCACACCAAGGCCGCCCCAAATTCATCCAGGAAGATCTTTACCCAAAATAGCGGCCCAGCCAGCACAGGGGGAGATGGTTGCCCGGTACCCTCTGGGGAGCACTGTGGGGTTTTTGAGAACCCGAGTGCCAAAAGCGACAGGTTCTCACACTCTTTTCCGCCCCATCAGAAATCACAAAGTCCCCGGGAGGAGCGGCTCCCGGTGCCCCGGCGGGACCCTGCAGGGCGGCAGCGGAGCTGTGAAGAGCCGCTCGCTATCGCAGGCGCAATCGTGCCCTTCTTTGGATCGAGGGAGTTGTTATCACATCCCTGACAGGTTCCCCGGGGTTGAGAATCCATCCCGACACCAAGATATGTTGGGAACGGGAGCAAACTATAAACGGAGATGAACCAAAAGCAAATCTCAGATGTGAATTAAGAGAGAGTATAAAACCCAAACCTGCTTTTTTGCACACAGATTTCTTCCCTTCACTAATTGATTTACACCGCGCTCGCCCTTGAGCTCGCAGGGACTAAAATATCTGCGTTCCTCTCCAAAATGCATGGCATCTTTTTATCAGGACTTGGGCTGGAGCTTGCTCCATGCGCCAGTAATGCTGCGAGCTCGGCGTGTAGAGAGTGCCAGGAGAGGTGGGTCCTGAATGCCACAGCCTGCCAGACTTCATAGATATATTTGCATACACCCATAAATATATACATATATATGTGTGCAGGAAATAATTCTGCATTATAGCTCCTTTAACCGAAGAAACCTGAGGACGATGCACGGCAGACTGTAAACCCGAACCGGTTCAAAATGTTGCGTGAGAGAGATTGCAACACTCCGAACAAAATGCAAGATGTTACTTTAAAAGAAGCAGGCTTGGGCTTTTGAATTTATGTAACCTAAACTGATTTTGTCTGTTTGAAATTGTTGTTGCGTGTTGGGAATCTCAAAGAGGCGAGGAGCGAAGCTGCAGACGTTTCCTTTGGAGCCCAAGATTACAAACCCCTCTACTTCTCCTTGCAGCTCCAAAGCTGTTAATGGTTTGCTTCATTTTATTAACAGCAGACAAGAAAAAAAAAAAAATTCCTCCTCAGAGCATGTGTGAGGTGACAAGTTGGATAATAACAGCTCCTTTGGAAGCTTTTATAGTACATTAGGCAAACATAGTGGATGTTTATAGACTTTTAAAAATGCTGATTATATAAAAATGCATTTATAGCCTTCTAAAATACCAAGCTACTGTAATATAAATATTTCTAATAATAAAAAATTAAAAATGCAGACTATTGACCCAATTAGAGCATTTTTTTTTTTTTTATTGATTTCTGGTTTTCTTTGGGCCAAAAGCCGATCTCGAACTGAAAGACTCGACGGTGCCCTGTCCAAGTTTTCACACCCTGCAGAAGATGCTGCAGTTGCCTGGATGAAACCAAACCCACCCAACCATCCACCCTGTTCACCCTCCCCACACCCCCAAACACCTCCAGTTCGAGGGGGATCCTGGAAAAGCCAGACACCTCCCAGCAACCTGCTGGTGGCCTTCCCACCTCGCCGGTGGTGAGGAGGCTCTTGGTCACCCGGTGGTTGGTCTTCCTCTGTTCTCCATAAGAACTTGTATGAATAATTAATTTTTTTATTGGCACAGAAGCCGGACTGTGGCTCTGTCCTGTTCGCAGCTGATAAGGTTGCTGAGGATGTGCCTTCTCTCTTTTTTGTCTCTTTTTCATACTTTGACCTGAAATTCCATCACTGGGTGGAATTCGCTCTTGCCAACAGCGGTTGTCTCAACACAGATAAATTATTCCCCCAAATTAAGGTCTTGACAAATTGGCACATCCCTGCCAAAACCAAATACCCCAAACACCTAGTGAAAAGATGAGTTATTCTTTCTTTTATAAAAGCAAATCTTTTCTTGGCTTTGCCTTTTATTAATGACCGGGAAAGAGCAGCTCCGGGCTTTGGAGCTGCCCGCAAAGTCCCCCAAGTCAGCACGAGATCTGGCTCTTACATCACGCCACTGTAACACCTCATACATGGTTTGACCCAAAAGAAGAATGTTTATTTCAGTTTCATCTTCCTCAAGATAATTTTCTTCCTTTTGGTAACTGAAGTTCATTTTTTTTAATAAAAAGTACCTTTTCTGTGCAGGGTCCCACCTCTCCGTTAACTGAGCCCATTGCAACATTTCACATTACTCGAGAAAACCTCAATGCCGCTGGCGAAGTCAGACCGAGGGAAGGACCTGCCCGCAACCCTCCCACCAGACGAAAGCAGCGATTGCATCACCATTTTGCAACGTAATGGTGCTTAAAAACACATCTCCTAACTTCTCCCAGAGGCCCCCTCCGGCCTCTTCCAATGTACAGGGATATAATGTGTCTGTGTGATGCACAATCCGTGTGGATATGATGCAAAAGGTGCTTTTTGGGGGGGTTTGTTTGTTTTTTTGTTGTTTGTTTGGTTTGGTTTGTTTTTTTTTCCCAAGCTTTTCCCTTTTGTTTGGTGTTTCTGGCAAGAGAAAGAAAATAAAATTGTTTTGGAAAACCAATGACAAACAGATAACACACCGCTAACCCCCTTCCCTCCCAAAATCCTGATGTGGGAGACAGTGGTGTGATGCTCTTCTCTTTTTTAATGGGGAAACTGAGGCAGGAGAAGGGGTTGCTTTGCCCGGGGAGGAAGGACATGGCTGGGGAGTGCTGGGACAGCCCGCGCTGCTTCCCCGCATCCCCCCGGGGAGCTCAGCCACCTCCGGGGCTTATCAGCATCTCGCTGTTGGCGGATGAAACGGTGACAGGAAAGATAACTTGGCCAATTACCCACCAGCTGACTCGAGTTCATTCACATGTTGAGGGCTTTTTTTCCGTTCAGCGAGATGTAAGGGTTGGGTTTTTCTTCGACTTTTTAGAAGTTGTGAAATACAGCCGTCGGAAGCTCGCATAGCGATGAAATACGGCTGTTTCACCGGCTGGCTGGGAGATTTTCGGTATCTCTGTATGCATATATATGCAAAACCAGCGCGGCATTTCTGCAGTTTGGGTGTGTAATATAATGCTCTTTGTTTTGGAAGGTATTTCTCTGAAGATACTAACCACCTCGCTTCCGAACACGCATGTTTTTCGGTTATTAGAGGTTTCTATCCTGCATTGTTGGAGCAATATTAACAGCAGGCAAAAATGCAGCAGAATGGAAGATTTCCATAGTGGTCTATCTGTTTAAGTATTTATAAAGCACCAATCTCTCAGGTACCTGGCACTTACTGTGGTTTTAAAAGATTATTATGCTATCATACTATAAAGGAGAGAACAAAGGACCCCTCATAAATTTAACCAACCCCCCCTGTATTTTCTAATCTGTGTGATCTCTCTGAAACCTGGGATCTTCTTTTGTGTCAGGGACATTTATGTCTTCTCCGATGTCCTTCCAACAATAAGCATTCCAGCAACAGAGATTGCATTATATACTGTGGTTTCGTTTGTGGCAGAACAAAATTAAATGAGTACATAAATTACTCTGCTCCTGGAATAAAGAAACAAGCAAAAGAGCATTTTTTTAAAGTGGCTTCCCCCCCCCTCCCTCCCGATAGGATGAGTTAGATTTCCTGAAACCATGTGCAAATTAAAAAGTTCACAGTTCAGGCTTATTGTGAAAGCTAAATCTCAGCCTCATTTCAAGAGGCGGCGTATTTAGGGAGACACATTTGGATTTCTATAAGAACTTGTAATTGGTTTCCCACATCTTCCTTGAGCGAGCACGCCTCCCGCTCCCTCCCAGATTAACACTGGTGGTGCTCAACAGCAATAAGGACACTCGGGGCTTGGTGCACCCCCCACAACTATCTCCTGCTGTAATGGAGCACTGCAGCGTTCCTCCACGAAGACCCGTTACCTCGAATGACCCATACCCGAAATGCAGCAGTGCCTTTTGCACCCCCCAACGCAACCTGCTGCGGGGTACCACCCTCAGCGAGGTTTGGAGGAGCAAGAAGAGCATCCTCAGAAGGATGAGGGCTGTGGCAGGGACAGCAGTGGAGGTGGCCCAAGTCCTCTTGAGCACCTCCACCCCACCTCACTGAGCAGGAACCTGCTCTCAGGTTTCTAACCAGGTTCCTCCACTGCAAATCTCAGGCCAGGAGCGCCTGGGGTCACCGCTGGTGGCTGGGCAGAGCCAGGGCTGTACTAGACTGGTTTGGGAGCAGAGGAACTGGGAGAGGTTGGGAGAGAAACCAGATCAGGAACTGGCGGGAGAGAGGCGCAGGCTGGTGGGAAAAACAAAGTGCTGGACGGGCTCTGCGCTTTTTTGCTCAAACACAGCTTTTCCGTGCATACAGGATAAGGTAACAAGACGCATGATTTATTTAGCACAGAGAAAGCAGCTGTGCAGAGGAAGCGCGGGAGTTTTTAGGCGATCACGTTCGGTTCCTGAGGAGTCCCTTTTACAAACGCTCACCGCTTCGTTTTACCCCCTCCCCGCCTCTGGTTTCCCGACGGTTCCCTCCCCGTCAGGCTGTGCCGCACGGATGCTTTTGGCTCTCGCTCAGTCTTTGCTTCTGGTTTCACTTCAATTCCCTGAAGTTGCCGGGACTGCCTGGGTTTGAGGGGCACCCCACCACCTTTATCTGATCCATGAAACTGTTTCTGAGCTCCTGACGAGGCTCGAGCCGAGGAAATCCTGCGGTGCTGTGTTGAGGGTGTTAAAAACAAGCAAACCGCTGGAGCCGGGGGCATCAGTGGGGCTGCGCTGCCTGCCCAGGAGCAGGCGAGACATCCTCCGAGGGACATCCTCCGAGGGACCTGTGCCCGCAGCCTTGTGCGCGATGCTCTGCTAAGCCAAGCCCTTGCTTGGATCAAGCACTCTCCACAAGTTCACCTTTCCTACGGGGTCTGTGTTCCCCCCCCTCCCAAAACGCATTACACAGGACTTGTGCTGCTGGATGGGGTCAACCTCATCCATAAGGTTAATATCTCCTTTTGTGCAGGGCTGGGAATGAAACCGCATCACTTCCAGACACAGTGTCGGTGGTGCAGAGATCACCGGTTCTCCGAGGCCCGGGAGTCGCCCTGGGAAGCACGGCACGTACCCTCAGCCCTTCTGCAGAATTTCTAAGCGGTCTGGAATTAACTGTTCTCCTGCAAGTAACTCACTAATAGATGTGATTAGCAATTAAGAAAAACATTATTATCTGTCACATGGGATTGAGGAAATATTCATTGCAAGCCTGTGCGTGACAGCAGTAGGAAAAGGGTCCAGGAAGGCTAAGAAAATATCAGTAAGACAAAGTCAAGGAGGTTATCATAGGCAAAGACTTAATGATGGGAGAGGAAGCCAACAAGATGATCCATGAAAGATAGCAGCGAACAGCAGTGCCAGCCAGCAGAGCGTGCTCCGCGTTGCACTTACAGGAGAAGGCAATTTATCATCAGATATGGGTAAAAGTTCTTCTGAAAGATCCAAGAATCCTTTGATAAGTCAGGAAAGAAATCAACCAAAAAAACCCCTTAATCGAAGCAGCGAGCAAAAATAAATTAGCAAAACACGGTCCTCTGTACTCATTGTGACAGGCGGTTCAAAAACTTGCTGTTCTTAATCTCTGCTTTGTGCAAAGCCTTCCACATGGGTCTAAAATGTCTGAGGAGCTTTTAATGCAGTCCCTGCCCCTGCCAGACCTTCAACGGCAATTAGGCACCAACCCATGCAGACAGTTAGGTGCTCGGTAACATTTCCAAAAGTGCAAGCGGGGAATTAGGTGCTTACTTATGGCAAAGCGCTCCTGAAATTCAACTGAACTTCCTCCCACGTCTTAAGAGACCCAAGTACCTTTGGAAATCTTCTCCTTCCAGGCACACTAAGCTAAGCACAATCTACCTGAACGCGTTGTGACCAAGCCAGTTCTGGAAGAGCCACGTCAGAGAGCCCATGTTGAGAGGTGGTCAGATGGCATCTAGAGCACATCTAGACCCTGGTCAGTTATCTCCAACTGGAGCTTTCCCTGACTACTGGGACACGACGGCTTGGTGGAAGCAATTTTGTGCTTGCTACATTACAAACCCATAGCCACAGCATTTGTTCCTTTTCCCTAAAAAATACGGTGCCAATATAAGGGGAAGTAAACGGTACTTTTTTCTCAAGCTGCAAAAGTTAGCTTAGCTTTTCATGCTCAGACTGGATCAAGGTACAATATAGTCAAGAATAACTAATTTTCTCTTGAGATTGTTGGAATAATTGGAGCAAAGGCTGCTCTTTAGGAAGGACACGAGTAACCCTTAACGGTGTTCTGACTGAAAAGGCTCATCTCATCTGAAATTGTAAAGAAATTCCCTTCTGGAACAGATCTGGACATGAAGGGTCTAATGCAAATCTTGTTAAACTGACTGGCATCGGAGCCAAACCTCGTCAGGCTGGGTTTTGTTAGGACATACCTCTCGTGAGTCATGAACTTGTGGTGGTACCGAAAGGCTTTTGCCCATTCCTTTCGGTCATGCTTCTCTATTTATTTAACGTTAGCCAATTTATTCAAGTGTAAGTTAAGAACCAGTGGATTATAATAAATATTTATTGAAGTTTAACAAATCTGTAGGACCTGTATGTATGTTAATCCTCATTATAAGTGCTGTCAGTTGCCACTTAACCCACAGTAGCTGTCTTCCAAATTTGTTGTATTAAATACATATTTGAGATGACTAATTTACAGCATTAGCAGAATATATTTATGTCACATCCCATATTCCCTGCCTTTGCAGGCTCCTTACGGAGACTCTCTCAGGAGCCAGCCAAGGTGCCCAAAGCTGGCAGTGAAACCAACATTGTGAAAAGTCCACTGACCACCTTGTAAACCAGGAGTGCTGAAGAGAAGCAACCCTCAAACCAGTGGAGGGCACTGCTAGAGCCAAAGGTCTCCTTGGAAGTTGAAGCACAGAGCAGATGCCGCAGCCTTCTCCTTCATGGGGCCACCAGGAGTCCACGCCTTTGCCTCAGCCACATGTTCTGCCGCAGCCTGCTCGAAGTCAAGGCCCTGCTGTCTGCTACTCCTCCCGTGAATGCAGTTGAATTTGGCTTTCATGTTCAAAAGTTATTAAATGCTCACAGATTGTGAATGTCTAATCTACCTTTCTTTAGGAATCCACGTCAAGAAGCCCGGGGGTCCATCCAAAACTCACTGCGGTCAAATAAAGGCTCATTTTGATGCCATTGACACAAACCCAGATTTTCTCAGAAGTCCACCCACTAACAGCCCCCGTGGGTTTTGCACGCATCTGCCTCGGGGCTGCAGTTTTCCAAGTCAGCGCTGGACCTCTCCTTGCTTTTTGCGCTTGAATCGAGCGTGCGCCACAGTGCCTGTGCAATGAGGTGTGCGCCCATTCGAAGGTAGAGGTGAGGTGTGTTGTTCTGCAGTAATGGCATGGTAACTCCATTAGAAATAATGGTAATTATATTGTGACTCACCTTAACGCTACCACATTATATCCTAATGACTGTTCAGTTAATTCATTTTTATTGGCTGTGTCTTGGAATGGAGTTTCGGAGTGTGCCGCTAATGCATTGGAAATTAAGAGTGTACACGGGCCCGTGGGGTGATTCGTACCCAGCTGCGTATCGGCGCGCCTGCCTAAAGAAAAGAGATTGTGAAATCGAAAGGGATTTATGCAAGGAATAGGAAATGCAGCCCTGCCATGGGTGCGGCGGTAATGTCACCCCTGTTGAAATGCAAACAGGGCTCCCGCTGCGAAGAGCTCCCTGGAAAACTCAAGTAGGTGCCGTTGAACACAGGAAAATGGTATCAGCAAATGAATCGTCACCTGTTTTGTAGGGGACGGCGACTGTGGGAGACACACGGGCAGTACGCACCGAGAGAAACCACCTGGGCCTGCCCAAGCTGCAGCCCCAGTCTGCCGGCTAGGACCTCCTTCATTGACCTTTGCGCTAACGAGAGATAACAACCAGGCTCTTGGCTGAAGCTGGAGCTGGAGCCTTCCCTCCTGCTCCTTTATTTACAAGGAGAAGGCTCCTTTTGTCTGTTGTCTTTGCGGTTCATTATGACCGTGATTTATGGGGGGACAGCGTTTTTGCAAGGTGCAAATTACCTCTCTCCAGGGAGGACCTGGCTTCCCAGCGGAGTCTCCACCTCTCTGGTTTGTAGCTCTCCAGCCATCCAGACTGATCACCGCAGGTATTTTTAGAAGGTCATTCTGCAGCAGTAATTTCATCTAGTGATTTTATCTTCTGCCTTTTAGCAAATATTGTTATTTCCCACCCCCTCACCCCCCCGCTGTT
The DNA here is from genome assembly GCF_000708025.1 of Charadrius vociferus. NCBI lineage: Eukaryota > Metazoa > Chordata > Aves > Charadriiformes > Charadriidae > Charadrius > Charadrius vociferus. The sequence continues at coordinate 7,130,237 of NW_009661368.1, forward strand.
TAAGATGGTGACAGGTTTTAATGTCAACACCAAATTACCCCATATTTCTCAGCCCAGTTCCTGAGCCAGGACCTCTGCTGACACATGGAGTCACGCTGGTTGTCATTCTCAGCGGAGGGACCGAGACCGTGTGAGCCTGGACGAATAAATTTCTTTCTTCCCTTTAGAGGTGGTCCCTCGAGACTATTTTTTTCAAGCAGAGGGATTTTCCACTCTGCAGGATGAAGAGTGCCATTCATAGAAAAAATATGTTAATGGAAGGGAGCTTCATGCCAGAATCTCTCTGCGTGTGTGTCAGCCTCAGCAGCAATGACAGTGCAGCTCCAGCAACAGGCTGCGTCGGCGAGCCGGGCTCGGAAGCTGCAGAAGGAGAAATGATCGTGTTTCTATAGACCCGAACAAAACAAAGAACACTTTTCTTTCTCGTTTGATCTGGATCTTTTGTTTTCATTTTTCTTTAATTGCAGGCATCAAATTTACAAGGGCAGAATGTCATTTTCCTCTTTAAAAAAAAAAAAAAAAAAAGGCATCCAGATTTCAAATAACTGTGCCATTTAATAACAGCCATTTTAAGGTAGGTCAACCCTGTGGCCCAAAACCCCTTGACAGTGTCCCTTTGATATATTCCATTAGCCAGCAAAGGGTTTGATGTAAACTGACATACATCTTTTAAAGGAGCAAACTGGATTGAGACGGCTGATAATCTCATTTTGTTGAAGGACTTCTACCCCGTTACCTTTAGCTCGAGGCTGAGGTCTCCAGCAGGAGTTGGATACAGCAGCAGGTTGGCGAGGAGACCTTCTCCGAGGTGGGTTGGAGCACGGGGACCGTGCCAAGCCCAGTAGCCACATCTCGCAGGGCAGCAAAGCGTAGCGATGCTTTTGAAATCCCTGCAGAGTCAACAAGTCACCCAGCGAGGAGCTCATTTAACCCAGCGTAGCTTAATTCTCCTCTTATTTGCGTATTGGTGAGGACAACACCTGGAGGCAGTCACAGGTGGCGCAGGAAAGACTGAGTCAGTTTTCTCTGCAAGGTCAAAGCGAGCCAGGCAGGTGAGACACTGTTCCCCTCCACCACAGCTCCGTCCGGGCAGCGTGAGTGGTCAACCAGCCCCGATGGGGTGGTGCACACACTGTAGGCACCCAAATGGTGATGAGCTTCTGACGCCAAGCTCAGCCCGTGCCTGCCCGGTCCTGCCCACCCCTGCCACCCATCCCTCTTCCTGGTGCCGCCGTGAGCAATGTGTCTTGGTGTCACTTTCGCCATGCAGGAAGGTGCCCTGATGGAGGCAGGGAGGACTGGAGGACATTGATGGTCCTCCCAGAAGTCTTGAAGTCAACTGGTACCTCTATTGGCAGTGACAACTCCTTACTCCATGAGGGCTCTTGTACCCCCATGAAGTGATCTTCATGCCACTAATGGGATGTGTAGCTTTGTCCTGGAGGCTTTGTCCAGTCCTTGGAGCACTATTCACAAATAATTTTGTCCAACATGTCCTAAAGGTCTTAGTTACATTTACTGTTCTGCCAAATAGCTGTTTCTTTCTGGTTTGGCACACAACATCTCATTCAGGAGAGAAGATAATTGTCTGGCTCAATAGCTGATCTATTTTCTACCCAATGATGGTTTCCCATTTTCAAAAGTTGATGATCGATCAGTTACATTAAGGATCACCAGGTGTAATAAGTTTACCGCATATTATGTTTATTCCAGCGTGGGAGGAATGCATTAGGCTTCGTATCATTCAAAGGGGATATAACTGATGTAACACTGTGCTGTATTTCACTTGACCCATGAAAATGGATGGGTCAAATTAAAATAGAACAATTTGCAGACTCCTGCTTAAAAGTCACAGTGGAACCTCCGGCCTACATTATCTGTAAAATTCAAACTGAGTCCATTTTTGGCTCAGACATGTTTACATTCTTATTGGGAAATATATTAAACTGTATTTAATGATATTAATGTAAAAGGCTGTATTTTTTTTTTTCCACCCAAGGCAACTGAGCCTCAAGCTCAGGACTTTAAGATACTACTGTAATTCAAATACTGATGTTATCTCTGCAAGATAGGTCTGGGCATGGAAGCAAAGCCTTTCCTCTTTTCCAAAAGAATCACAGTGATTTGGGAATCATTTCACCTCCTTTTGTTATGTTTCAAGTTTTAGATTATATTTTAATAAGTCTGCCGTACTGTACAGACAAAAGGATGTTCAGCTTCTGCTGTAATTAAAGAAAATCACTGCAATGGATAACATCGACTCAGCAGATTTCAAAGATCTTGCTTTCACCGCTCCAAACTCTGCCGCTCCTGGCGTACTGCAAAGCAGAGGCGGTCTCCGGGCTGCTGCGCTCAGGGGGGTTCGTCTCCCCCAACTTCAGCTTCTAAAGACAGGCGCTAAGTCAATCATTCAGCGTCTCACTGTAGGGCAGTTTGTCCCAAGCCAGCTTAGCCACCTGTGTTAAGCCTATTAATTTCTTCTGCACGAGCTCTGGGAGCAACCTGGGCAGGAGGCTGGCAACATGTCCCCAGCAACAGAAGAACTATCACTTTGATGTATCCCAAGAAAATCCCACGGGAGAATTATGCTTTTGGTGCTCCCATTAGCATCCCTGGCCGGTATCCAGACCTTCTCCCGGAATTTCGAGCTGCAATCAGCTTGTTAGACCAGACCCACTCTTGTCTACAACCACCATCGCCCGGTCAGAGCATCCCCCTGCAGATGTGGAGGAAATCTTTCCAGTGATATATTTCATAGATTTAAATAGACAGCGGAGCTCCCCTTAAAGGTTTTATTTCTTCCTCTCCCTTAGACAGGTTGGCTGTGGAAAAAATCACCTATAGTTAAAGTTAGTCCATTGGAAACTGTGAATATTATATTGTCCTTTGTGCAAGAAAGGAATTAAAGAAATGGATTTGGCCTTGATTTTTTCATTTGAACTTCTCTGCTTGAGCTGCACTTTTCTATTACCTCTGCGACTCTGCCTTCGTTATGTTATTAAAAGAAAAGTAATTTATGATTGCCAGTCTTGCAGTCTCTAATTATTTCTGGCTGTGCATCACAATTATTAACTCGAGTAACCACCCATTTTCTAACAGGATGAAAGACATTCAACCTCTTTTGGGTGAGTTACTCGGAGGCAGCCACACACCCATCCTTGCAAGCCACGGTGGCCGGTCAGTAACAGCACTTTTCCATTTTGATATGCTGTTTACACTTGGCGCAAGCCAGACGTAGGATTTACAGTGAAGATGAAACACAGTCACAGGTTACCTGAGGCTTGGGTTTGGTCCCTGGGTGTACTAAAGCATCTTGCACGGTTCATAGTCTCATTCCAGACCAGGCAATAAAGTACCGCTCAGCATGAGCTAGAATATCAACATATCACCGCTGTTCTCCTTTTTTTTTCCCCCTGGATTGCACTGGTTTTCCATTTACTTCTGGTGGGTAATGAAGACATCTGTTCTCATCCCAACAGCTCTCTGCAACTTGCTTTCTGAGAAACGGAATAGCGCTATTTCAGCGATTTTGATCAACTGAGAAAATACTGCCCTGTATTTATGGAGGTCAGAACAGTCATTATATTCAGGACATTTCTATGAAGAGTCCCAAGGAATGGACGATGAATGGGAAAATCAGATCTCTGAAACGAGTTCAGATACCCCAGCAATGTTTCACAGGCGGATCTTGGGTAAGAACATCTCAAGCAGAAATGCCCCAACCAGGTGTAGTGCTCGTGAAAAGCAGCAAAATACAAAAAAAGGCTGGGGAAGCCCCCACCTTTCACAACAGAGACCCCAAAGCCAGTGGGGAAACTCATTTTGTCTCGGCGAGTGTGCTTCCCCCCGCCCTGTGTCCCCCGGCCCCTCCGCTGACCGGTGTTGGAGCAGAAGCTTGGGATGCGCTCTGCCCAATTCCAGATTTCATCTCTATCAATCATTTTGCCATGTACCAGCACAAAAACATGCTCCCTGGCCCAAAGACAGCAATCAAAGTGCTCCATGCCAAACAACACATCTCCGCGAGCGAAGCCAGGCGGGACTGCTTTTGGGTCCAACCTCTCGCTTTTCTGTAACAAGACCGTTTGTCTATAAATCACACCCCTTTTTTACCATCTTTAAGATGGCCATTAGTTGGGTGAAACTACATGCAAAGGCAGGGGGGCGGGGGGGAATCTTTAAATATTTTGCCTTTATAGTTATATGTAGCTTTATTTCACA
>NW_009661368.1:7134508-7135537 GCF_000708025.1 Charadrius vociferus
ATTTTTTTTTTATTTCATCTGAGCAATAATCATTTTCTGCCTGAACAGTAGACCCAGTTATTGTTTCTTCCCTTATGTTTTCATTAATTAGAAGGAAGTGGAGAGGTAACAAACGACTCCCTGGATGCTGAAGTGTACATTTTTCACTGTCAGGTTATAAGAGGCAATGGGCAAAGACAATATATCCTGTCAGATGTGAGAGTACTTATTGTCAGCATGGTTTGTAAAAATAGAAAGTGAGGTAGCTTTTCTGGATGGAGTAGAAGCTATCTATGGATGGAGTTTAATCTGACTAATTATAACTAAAGGCTTTGGCAAACAGCATCATGTAGCTGCGAGAATACTGGATGGTGCTTTTTTTCTTATCAAGTCCGTGTGAATGTTAATGTGTGTAAGTGTAAAATCGACTTCTATTAAATCTTCTAAATTGCCGTGCACTTCTTCACCCGCAATGCCTCACTTCTTCATAACCGTGCTGCGGAGTTACTGGTAAAAGTATTAAAACTCTTTGAAACAGTCATATATCTTCTGGTTTACAGGAAGCGCTTCAAGTGAAGAAAAAAAAAAAAAAAAAGAATAATTTCCGCGGAGGAGCAGAGAGGAGAAGGGAGTTCACCCACAGCTGAACGGCTGGCCAGGCTCCATTGTATCCAGCAGCTCCCTAAATCCCATGGTGATGAAAGCATTCTGGAGGAGATGCTCTTTCCTACTGGAGAGGGACTGAGGAGATGCTTCTGGCCCTCTCGTGGGAAGATGCAGCCCCTCGCACCAGCGCTGGGGGCTGCAGGAGCCCAAGGCAGCCAAGAGTCCCCCCTAGCCTGAGCCCCAGGGAACTGGGGGTTCATGGTGAGCCTTTGCTCCTGGAGCAAGGAGTCAGGCAATAGATGGAGAGGAGCCCTGCGTGGAGAGGAGAGGAGCCCTGCGTGGAGAGGAGCCCTGCCCTCTGGGCGCTGAGCATCGCCCCAGCCCCTGCGCCGGCTGCCCTGCCCTGCCCAGGGCACCGCTTCCCCCCGGGTCCCCTGGAAGAGC
>NW_009661368.1:7135644-7158165 GCF_000708025.1 Charadrius vociferus
TTTGCTGCACTGGTGAATCTTATCTTGATTGCATCAGGCTGTTGGAGGTTCCCAGGCGCAGAGCGCTCTGCAGCCAGGCGATCTCTGTAGCCGTAACCATTCCCGCCTTCCTTAGCCCAAATCATTCGTTACAACCACCAGTCGCCCTTTGCTTTGGCAAGGTCGGAGCCAGGGACAGGCCCTTCTGCGTGGTCCGAGCTGGCTCACACGCCTCTCAGAGCACCAGGAGAAGGACCCCTCTCTAAGACCACCCTAGTGTTCAACACCCCGCAGCACAGCCCGCTGCCACGGAGGACTTCTCCTCCCGGGTACGGGCAGAGCAGCGCAGGCGTCTAGAAACCCAACAGGCTGAGCATTAGCAACGCACCAACCGTGCCACCAACCCAGCTCCAGGCCTGGGGAGAAGAGGCAAGAGAGGGAATCCACCACGCATGACAGATGTGAGCTGCACCACTTAATGCACAGCGGGCAAGGTGCAATTGCAAGGGTGGGGAATGGAATGGAATGGAATGGAATGGAATGGAATGGAATGGGATAGAATAGAATAGAATAGAATAGAATAGAAAATAAATCATTATATGTAGTTATTGTGTATCAGTCTGTGCTTTGCAGGTTAACAGCTTTACAGACATGTCTCATTTTCAAGACATCCTATTTTCTGTTGGAAGAACGGCAGCCCTGAAATCCACTCTGGATGTCCCAGGAAGAGGAAGATATTTAGGCAACCAAAGAAAACATCACTTCATTTTATTGTGATGATTCACTTTGCCTGTCTGAGATGGGTCAGAAACCTTTTCTTAGTTTCCTAATTAATAGATAGTTACTGACTTAGAAGCAACATTAATATGTGGGAAACAGCACCCAGGTTACAGCTCACATCCTCACTGGTTTAATGTGACTTTTCTTCACTGGCTTCAGTCAGGTTAGAGATTAAACCAGCCGAAATTTGACCCAGCTCTCTTGGCAGTGTCTGTCCACAAATGCTATGGTAATATTTCCAGTGTAAAGCTGTGGGTATTTCACATCCCAGAACAACTGCGATGACTGCTGAGAGCATTTGCCTGATGGCATCACTGCTGCTTGGATGGCTCTCAGAGATATGTGTATTTCAAAAAAAAAAAAAAAAAAAAGAAAGAAAGAAAAGAAAAGGAAAAAGAAAAAGGAAGAAAAGAGAGAGAGGATGTAGTAAAAAGAAAATTAAAATTTATCTGAGTTGAATGAATGCTTTATCTTCCATTCTGCCTAATCCTAAATGTGAAAGTTCAGTAACGACAACGCTAGGAAAAGGAAAAGCTGTGGGGTTGATATAAAGCAGACTACCAGGGAATTGCAGCAGTTTTACATAAGACTGCAGCTCCAGCGGGGGAATTAGATGATGCCGACCTGAGGGATGGAGTCATCGCCCACGGTGGCCGGGGAGGCCTGGGCTCTGTCCCCCCATGCAGCCCCCGGCGCAGCCTGCGGTGGGGACGGAGGCTGTCCCTTGGGTCCTCCTGTGCCGCATCCCGCTTCCCCCTTAGAGCATCTTCTTGCCAGCATTGTGGAAGCCCAGGATGACCAGAAATACCTCTCCATTCCCAATACTGTGCTAAAATGGGTGAGAGGGGCCTGTCCTTTCTATTATACCATAAAACACGACTATAAAATGAAGAAGGAAGAAAGAATAAAATGAGGAAAGTGGCATTGTGTGCAATCGAGCCTTTTGCCCGCCTGAGAAATCACCTTTGGAGTTGCCTTTGTCCTTATGTGATGGGTTTTGAAAGGAAAGATGGGGACTGAGCAAACCGTGTGGCCATCAGGGCGCTCTTCGCCCAAGGACATCCCTCCTCAACCCCCCACGCACTGCTGGCAGCTGCCAATCACTGCGAAGAAGATATTTTACGGTGACAAAAATATGAAGTCTCTTGCGACACTCTGCAGTTTTTATTTCTCCTGCCTGATTGTCGGTGGCTGTTAAACACGATGGACGTCGAAGGCGTTTTCCCAGTGCACGCTCAGCGTTATGGGTCCCGGAGCCAGCACCACCCGCCGTAATAAACGGTGATTGTTTCCAAAACTGAATATCCCCTTTGTTTGGGTCATTCTTTTAATTGACTTCATTAATAAAAGAAAGACCCTATTTAAACATAACTTCATCTTCCTGGCAAAATATAAGCAGATGTCATAAAGAAAACAACACGCACTGTTTTTAACTCAAAACTTTAATACTAAATTGCATTAACTAATAACATAAAAACACCAACCACCTGGCTTTTTGGTGGGAGGACTCTAATTCCATTAGGGCCTTAATAAATGTACTGTGCTGTAGAGACATTTTACTTTGATAGCCTGGGCAAAAATGAGTAGCGTTTACAAGATTAGTGTATGCAGCAGCCCCGGGATCTCTCCCTTGGAATGGCTTTAGATGGAGCCAAGGGGACATCACTGAAGGACAGAGATGATGTAAAAAGTACCAGCAGGGGGGGATGTGTCTGGGGCTTTCACGTGCCCTTGGCGCCATGCCCCAGCCTGCGGGTGTGCTGCTGCCCAGGGAAGGGGGGAGCGCTGGTGGGGAGGCCGGGCTGTCGGTGGAGCGGGCAGAAAGGGTGCAGAAAAGGAGTGGATGGCTCCAAACCCTGACATCTTTGTCTCTCTGGGGTCACCCTTGTCATTCTCAGCCCGAGGTCTCGGCTGGTGGCTTCCACGTGCCTTGCTCCACCTCCTGCCAGCGTTGTGTGTCTGCCCTCCGGACACATCCCCGACCCCTCCTGCCCTCTCCTTTGAGGCAGCCCTTGTCTGTCTGTCTGTCTGTCTGTCTGCCACATTAGTCACTTCTTCTCCTTCCCTTTGAAGAAAGCACAGCACAAACATTGTGCTATTGACCGCTACGTCCGTGCAAACTGCACATTGATTGCGTGAAAGGTGGAGCCTGAAACGTACACCAGTCACCAGTAAAGTGAATTTTTGAACTGCTTAATCACTAACAGCATTAATTTCCCCGGTGCTCTGGCAGGATGAAGGATGCAGAGTCTCACTTTGCTCTTAGGATGTTATTAAGGTGAATTAATCTGCATATGCTGTGAGACATAAGGGCAGTTCGGTGCCCTTCGGTGGGGTTGATCAGCAAACCCCAACCGACGCAACGGGCTGATTTCTGGCACGCCAAGCTTCCCTGGATGAGTAACAAATGGAAATCAGTGAGGGGCAAACCTGATGGCGTTATTTTTCACTGAGAATTAACATGCGACAGGACTGTAGGTCTTTCTTTACACCAGTTTTGTTTTCCCCGGCTCTATTTTCTTGCAGCACACTCGGAGCAGATTCGCCCCCGGCCTGTCCCGTGGTGAGAAGGAGTAAGCAAAGAAGGCAAAGAACGTCCATGCATCTTATTATTAATATTCTTAATGGTATTTATGGGCATGTTTGGGTTATTTTGAACAATATGTATTCCAAACCGATCTTAACACCAGGTGACCCTTGTGATCACCTCGTCACAGTAATTACTGGAGCTTCTTTGAAAGGCATCCTGGACCCAGAAATATTTGAGTGGAAGCGCATTTCCATGTAGGTATCTTTGGAACACAAAGTCGATTTGCCAGGAGCTGCAGTGTCAGATGAAGCTTTTAAAAAGTTGGATGTCTTCCAGATTTTAATTTACATGATCATTAATACTGACTTACTCCAAATATATCAATCAGTTTAAAAAACACCGTGTCTCGTTCCTGGTTCAGGAAAGAATCCTTAACCAGGTGAATGCTTAAGCACTTGCTTAGCTTTAGGCAAACGCTTAAGTCTTACTGAATGGCTCAGAGTTAAGCACAATTTCCGCTGAGAGAGGGTTGGAATCAAGTTTTCAAAATGCAACACCCACACCTGGTTTGAGAACAGATTCCCTGGGAAACCCCCAGCGCAGGGAATGGGTGATGCTCTGCACCCCACATCCCCCGAGACCTGCGCCTGAGCCACCCTGGGGCCACCGGGAGGATTTCCAACAGCCTCTCTGAGTTTGTGCGGAGACACACTGCTGCAAACGAGCAGATGTAGCTCCTTTCATTAACGCTCCTTATTATCAGCTGAAATAATATGTCCCTCAGCTGCTGGTGTTTGCACAGCACGGTGTTCCCGTCAGCCGGGAAACCCCGCAATCCCTTTAACCTGCCGAAGGATGAACCTGGGGTTTTTCAGACAGGGAAAGCTATAATAAAGCCATCTAGAAAATGACAGGTTACAGGGCTCTGTGATTTGGAAACTGTTTCTATTAAGTTGCCTTCTTGTCTAGTGGCAGCGGGAGGGATGCTGGTGCTGGGACCCAGACGAGCCCTGGAGCACACTGCTGCCAGAGCAGGTAATGCCCCATCCCTCCCCATCCTTCTACTTCGGGCTGTTAATGTTTCTCTGTAATATATTGTAAAATAAACACTCTTTGGGTTTTCTACTGAAATCCGCAATACAAAAGGGGAGTTGACTTGAATTGCCCGGCTGAATCATTAGGAAATGAATGCTTGGGCTTGCCTTTGTGTCTTTTCTCTTTCAGAAATCTCTCATGTTGCTGCCCTCTGCATTTTTCTCACAGTATTGATACATGAAATAAAGCATAAATAACCTCCCTTTCTATTCTCAAGACTTCGATCCCAGATCACTCTGCGCCTCTTCCCGATAAGACCATTTTCAGCGTCCGCTGGCCTGGAAGTAGCCAGCGGTGGTCAATGAGCTTAGGAAAAAGTTGGAATATTTGCCCTGTCACCGTCCCGGAAGTTCTGTTATCCCATCACGCATTTCTTTGGTCTTCTTCCAGGTGGACAGTGGGAATTTCTTTTATCCGGGGATGAGCAGTCATGGGATGTGCTCAGCATTTTGGGGGGGGGTGGGTTCAAGGGTATGGGCCACGCTGCCAGTGGGTTTCAGCATGGGGGCTGCTTTGCTATCGCTGCTTGTGCCCTGGTGACGGGCACGTTTTGGTGAACGGGTCTAAATTAGAGCATCCCAGAACTGCCCACATAAATAGCCAGTTTTACATAAAATGCGCTTTCTCCTGCTCTTGCACACAAAGGTTACTCTTTGCAGGAAGGTTGTGGGTAAGGGCGAAAAACTGATGGTACATAAAAGGGGAAAACGGGGTTACCTGGTCCAAGCCCATCCTGATTTTACTGCTGTCCACCCTTTTTGGTGTTTGTGCGGAGCTCCCAGAGATGCCCTTCCAATGAGATGATTGCAGAATGATTGCTTTTCAAGGTCAACAATTTAAGTTTTACTGCTCTTTCTCCAAAAGGACAAAAGAGCAGCGGGCAGGTAGGCAGAGATGCATAGATTAAGCAACGTGATCAGCTGTTAATTAAAGTCCTTTAGGAGGAGAAAGAAATTGCTTAACCCTTCCCATCACCAGGTGAAGCCCCTAATTAGGGGCACAGTGAATTTTTCCTTTCCTTTCCTCTTATTCCTGTGTGTTAAAGCCTCTTATTCCTGTGCAGTCCCCATCAAAGTGCCTCCTGTGCTCTGCTCCTCAGTTTTCATTAGAAGTTATCAGACAGGAACTTCATTTTTACTCAACATTTCCTGACCAGTTCAGTGTGTAATTGGCTATCCTCTTCCCTTTTGGCCATTGAACAGCAAACATTTCAGATTTTATTTATATATATATACACAGGGGGTGTGTGTGTGTGTGTGTGTGTGTATATTTATAAAAAAACTAAATACAACAGGAGGAGCAAAAAGACACAGTCCCATTCAGAGTTCCTTCCAGCAACCCCCTTAATCAGGTATAACATTTCTGTGCTGCTTTTTATCTCCCCACTGCTCCCAACCTGATAGCTCAGTCCCACAGAAACCTGGACTTTCGGCTCCGGAGGAAGAATGCAGGGACCTGTAGCTGGGAGAAACTGTTGCAGCCGGCTTGGCTGAAGGATGGCAGACTTGCACAGTTGCCCAGTTGCCCCGACTTTCTTGCAGACTGAATTCACTCCCTTCTCTCAGGATGGACCACTCACGGCTTCATCTTTGCATGGCTCTTGGAGGTTTTTTTCTCTATTTTCCTTGCTGCTTTCTTTGGGGGTTGGTTTTGTTGGTTTTGTTTTGTTTTTTTTTTATTGGTGAAACAAGCCAGATCTCTTGCCTGGGTGTTGGTGGTGGCCTAGAAACCAAGTAAGAGGGAACAGTCCTAGACCCAAGAGAGAGGACATCCGTTAGCCCTGTCCCTGGAAGCGTTGCCCCATCCCTGGAGGTGTTCAAGGCCAGGTTGGACGGGGCTTGGAGCAACCTGGGCTGGGGGGAGGTGTCCCTGCCCAGGGCAGGGGGGTGGAACTCAATGATCTTCAAGGTCCCTTCCAACCCAAACCATTCTATGATTCTGTGATTCTACGACAGAGGAGGTTCAGGGTCTTGTTGGAATTAGGGAGGGTGAGTTATGGAGCAGGGAAGGACGGGGAGAGGGCTGGGCTGCTTTTCTCCCACTCGAAGTCAATGAGGGAGATGCTGTGGCTGTTGGGAGCAGGCGGATTTCCCTTCTCCCTTTTGTTCTGCCTTTCATCCCATACACCCGGGGTCGTTCCATGAACGGTGCCTGTTCCTCTGCGTAAGGGCATCTTTCATGTGACGGACCCGCGGGATCACGCAGCAGAGCAGGATGCGTTTTATTCTCTCCGTAAAGCCCACAGGCAACTCGCAGCACGGGCTGCGTACAATGACACTGAGAAACCATTTCAAACCACCGTGATTTATATGCTTGAGGAGACCACTGTGCTCTGGTTCAACTAGCATCGGGGCAGTAAATTAATTCTGCAAGGGTCCTGTCCAAACTTACATTGATTCTGATTTTGTTGAAAATCATCCATTAGCCAAGAATTACTACCAGTGTTAGTGGAAATGCTGTAGTGTCATTAATTGGAATTAATGGATGGGTAGTTTTTATAGGAGATTTGAATGAAGGCAATATTCCTTTCAAAAACCATTTTATTAGAAATTTGCTTGCCAGCTGTAAAAGGCAATGCCACAACAAGCCATTCCACAATGCTTTATCCATGGCTTGATGTGTTTTTAATTAAGGAAAAGCAAAGCGCTTCGAAGTGTTTTTATTAAAAAAAATAGCCATATAACAGATAGCTATTTATTTACTGCATAATGGGGAACTCGGACCAAGAGAGGCTGGGAAGGGTCACAGCAACACTGTCCCTCTTTATTTACTGGCCCCTGAATATTCGCTTTCTTCTGGGCATTTGAAAGGACTGTAGGTTATTTTTGGTGCCTTATAAATTGTTCTGTTCCCACACTTCTCAGGGGTGAAAAAGAAGAGGATAATCTGCTCTAGCTCTTTGCTAGGGACAGGTTATAACCATGGAGGGTTAATACTGGAACTGCTGGAATGGCCCCAGTCCTGGCTGAACTGGTTCAAGCCTGGCTGAGAATGACCCGTATTCTGCCTTTTCCAGAGGGGCATAAAACAGGAGAAGGGATGAACTGGTGATGTTCCACTGAATGCAGTGGAGCTCTATGTATGCGAAGATCTGCCCTGTCCTTCTCATCTCATGGGTGTACAAGATGCTGTTACGCCTCTCCCATGGCCATTGGAGCGCTTTCCCAAGGCAGGGTAAGACCGATGTTCTCCTTTTATGCTTGAGGAGGCAGAGGTAGAGGAGGTTAAAGGTCTTGCTTGAGATCACAGAGCAGGAGCTCACCAAGCTCCTTGCAAAAAAATCACCCTCCACCAAGAGAATATGTGAAGGTTCCCTATAGCATTTACTTTGGCTTTTAAACAAAACCAGGGTGGTTTTTTTTAACCATTTCAATGCTACCACAGTTACTTGCGGTCTCCCCTTGCCTCTCTTTTCACCTGGGGCGTATTGATCCGCTTGCGTTCCCCATGACAAAACCCCTCCACTGGCAGCAGCATCAGCATCCTCTTCACGAGGCTGGTAGCAGGAACGCACAGGGGCTTTGGGTGACCTGTGTGCAAGGATGCTTTTTCTGTCCTTCTTTTAAACATGGCGGTGAGGGGGGGGGTTGGATTTGAAATAACAATGACTGAAGTGAGTGCAGCGGGGTCGTGCAGAAGTCAGAGCAGCAGGGTTTAGGCAGAGGTAAGGACAGCCAGTGTTAAGCCGTATGTATATAAATGGGGAAACTGCACTTTAAAGCCGTTTGCTCATCATGTAGGTGGATGGCTCATGCAAACACAGCGCTCACACCTCGGCTCCCTGACCTGCCCTGACGTGCGGCGCTCACCTGGAGCGCGGTCCCTGCGGGGACGGCTGCCCTGCATCAGCGCTGCCAGAAATCCTTCGCAGTCACGGTCAAGGACACTCCACACGTTTCCTACTTGGAAACGATCTCCTTCCCTTTCTCTCCCTGCATCACTCCGGTATTGCCCTCCAAATAATCTCATTTTCCCCCAAACTTATACACAAAGGCACGTTTTGGTAAACACCCCTTCGGCTGGTGGAAATCTCCCGCTCAGTTGCCCGTCGGAAAGAGGGACCGGTTTGTGCAAACGCAGGGGTGCGCGTGGGCTTCACATGCCGAAGGGGTGCGAAGGACACGACGAGTGTCCTTGGATGCTGTGGGGGAGGCGGGCTGTGCCGGGTTCGGGCAGGTTCCCACGGGCAGGGGTGCCCCTGCCTGCTTCTGCCCCTCCGCCGCGCCGCCGGCCGTGACCCCTCTGCACAAGAGTTGGGCAGGTTGCAGCAAGCCAAGGGGAAGCACAACAGGAATGAAATGGGGTTGTATGATCAGAATCCTAATTAAGGAGAAAATATTGGAAATCTGCCATATTAGAAACGCTATTACGATTAATAGTGACAATACCACTCTTGGGAAATAGGCAAATTTACACAGTAGCTATACATAAAATTTACTTTAGCATATTCCCCTCTCTACCTTGTTTGCACACTGTGATAACGAATTGCTTGTATACAGTATGATGGTATTCTTTTTATATTTAAATACTTAAGCCATATATTCTGCGAGAAGAGAAAGGCGTGCAGAGGTCTTGGAGCTACAGAGCAAAGTAAATGATGTGCTGTGATATATTTAGCAAGTGATAATGTGAAAAACACCAAAAAACCCCAAGTATATGTGGACAGGAAGGTAAACACGGTAAGGAAGAGCTTAGTTTGGGATTTCCCTAGCAAGAGAGAAGAGTGATCCTGCATGTAAGATCTGAATCTTTCAGTCATGGTACCACATTTGAAAAGTTATTTTATCCTTCATTTCTTCAGCTTCCTTATGCAATGAAAAGTATTTTTTTTGGTGGCAAAAATGACAAAATTGCTTACTGTTGCCAGCTCCTTGTGCCATTTGACTGGATCATTGTCATGTCAGACAAAGCAGCCAACAGATTTCTTATATATGTCTGGATGGACATATTTATACATCGACGTCTATGTTTATATACCTGTGCAATCTATGCCATGCACATATTCCTCTTGCTCACTTTTTCCTCTCTCTCCATATATACCCATATGTACGTACAGAGAGGAAGGCGGTGTGGAGAATGCCGCTCGGTCGTCATTAGTATGGGATAGCTGTGGAGCTCTCTCCTTCCGTGGGTAATTAAAATCTGCTCTGTGCTCTGAGCTGTAGGAGCCAAGAGAGACCCTCATTTGCATGCAGTTCGGCAGCACCCAGCGAGCCACAGGGCAGCAGGGAGCCCTGCTGCATCCCATCCCATCCCATCCCACCCCACCTCATCCCATCCCATCTCATCCCATCCCATCCCATCCCACCCCACCTCATCCCATCCCATCCCATCCCATCCCATCCCATCCCACCCCATCCCATCCCACCCCATCTCATCCCATCCCACCCCATCCCATCCCACCCCACCTCATCCCATCCCATCTCATCCCATCCCACCCCACCTCATCCCATCCCACCTCATCCCATCCCATCCCATCCCACCCCATCCCATGCGGGGCTCCTGGGATGTGCCGGGAAGGATGTTCAGCCCCACACTGGGCTGAGCTGCTGGACTGGATTCGGTGCTGAGCTGCCACACTGGGTTCAGTGGTGTGCTGCACGGGCAGGGAAGTGGGGGAAGATCCTCAGCTCCAAGGGTTCTACTCCAGACTGGAGTTGGGATAACCAAATTTCTTCCAATTAGCAATATTGGTTGAGAAAGAAAAGGGCAAGAAGGGTTTCTCTCTGCATGGAGAAGAGCTGTTTTAAGAAGCTCTTTAGAAAAAGGAGAAAACAGCACACTGGAAACTACACCATGGTGCAGGCAACAAATAAAGAGACTGCCAGGGCTTTGCCCTTGGGATTAGCCCTGGGATGAGGCTTTGACCCACATAACCAGCTCCATGGATGGAGCTGCTCTCACCTGGGAAGGAGACAAGATGGACTGTAGACCCTTTGAAAGGATAAAAACATTACCTATTCCATCCCAAGCTCCTGGAGCGGTGGTGGCTCGCTGCTGGCACACGTCGGGGCTGTCCCCCAAAAACCCTTTCCCAGCCCCACGTGAGGAGCAGCCCCAGCAGACACAGCGGGGTCCTGATGCTGCAATTCACACCCCAAGCAATTAGCTATGTGAAAATTGATTTTCCCTCTCTCTTGGGTTGTTAGGGGACATCCCCTTCCCAAACTGCGGCCAAAAATGTGGCTGGTCCTCATTCCAGCAATCCTCATTGGAAATGCAGGACAGATCCCCAGCTGGAGTCAGCTGTCAGAGCTCCCCGAAGCCTACAAAGGTTTTATCATTCGGATCAACTGTAGATTGCCCCAAAGGCTTTAAAACCAACAATTCTCAACACCGGTACAATGCCTATAACTGATCATTCTCAAGACACCTACCTTCTTATTTAATAAAGCCTTTCAAGTCTCTTTGTATTTTATTCATAGGAGCTGTAAAAAATCCAAGGACCCGGTATAAAGACTCATTTATTCTCTTCCACATGGCACTATAAATTTACACTGCATTTGCAAACTAAGAGCCCATATCTTAGGGCAAACCAGAGCTCCAAAGTGAGAGCAAGAATGTCTTTCAAAAGGCCAATCTGTCCCAACTAGAGATTGTGTCGAGAGCTAAAATTTACAGCTGCAAACACTGAAAAAGAGGAGAAATTAGATATAGAGTTTAGTTTCACTGTTAGAGCTGGTCTGGCTTTATTTAAAAAAAAAAACAAAAACAAACCCGAACTAGTTTGCAAATGCAGAGCTGTTTCTGCATTCATCCCTCATGCTTAAATATACGGTGAGGGGAAATGGGGCTGGAAATGCATTCTATGGGGCAGAGACGCTGAACGCCCAAGGGCCATGGGGGTGAAACCCATTGCGTGTTGCCTTGCGTGCATGCCTACTGGCGACACGTAGGTGTAGCTGGAGAAGTCACGCTCTCTATGCTGTCAATGCACTGGAATGGCTGAAAACACTAGTCCCCCCTCTTCCTCATCACGTCTCACCTTCAGCCACCAGTGAGCGTGACCCAGGAGCCGTGGGCACCAGCACTGGGATGTCCAAAGAGAGACACCTTCAGCACCCAGCCCTGCCCCGTTCTCTCCTGCCTTCAGCTCCCCAACGGGCAACGGGACTGGTTCCAGCTGACCTGACCGACAGAGCCACCGATTCTTCGCACTGGTCCTGACTGCCCTTTCTCTCCATCGACCACCCTGCTGCATCCGTGAAATTCGCCCGGTCTCTGCTGCTCCCAGCTCTCCCCTCCAGCTCATTCAAGTAAGCTGCAAAGTGGCACAAATCCAATGTGATCAAATGCTTTCTTAGTGTCAGTCTTTTCTTTCAAAGGACGGAAAGGAAAGGGTACGCGGTGGGATATTTATGAGCCTGTCAAGCTCGCTGCTCTCACCAGCAAGTGCTCTCGGGTTTCCTTCCTCGCCGGGGAAGGGACAGAGCAAGTGCTGGGGAAGGGTGGACGTGTTCGTGGGGGCTGAGCTGTCGTCTGCAAGGAGGTGTCTTCCCGTTCATAACGGGCATGGTGACATCACACAGAGTCACCCCCAGCTGCCAGCCCGGCCCCAGCACTGGCAGATTGTGAATGGGTTGGGTTTTTTTTAGTAGAAAGGGTTTGGGGACACAGCAAGTACCACCCCTACCCTGTGTTCAACCACAGCATTCTGTAAGACAGGAGGAGACAGGTCTGAATTTTGTCCTGACGGCTTCTTTCCCCCACTTTCTTAGAGGACATAAGCGCCATGAAACATTCCCTATTTGCTTTCTTTTTTTAATGTAACGTGCCGCATATACTCTAGATAATTTGAGAAGGGGGCTGTGGTGGGGAGGTGGTACAGTTCATGCTGCGGTGAGAAGGTGGTACAGTTTGCTCTGGGCTGTATCTCCTGGCTTGGTGAGTATCCGTGCCCTCCCTATAAACCAACACGCTTAAACCTCTTTAGAAGTGGGGAAAATACTGTTTGCTTCTTCTCACCATCATGCCAATAGTTTGCCATGTTGCTTCCCTGCAGGAAAATGATTGAAGCAAATTAAAATTGGTGCCTCTAAAACCGAAGGCTGGATCCTCATCGGCTGCACGCCAGCACAATTCCTTTGACTTAAACATACGTTTGCAACGCTGAGGAGCCTCCAAAATGAGAGGACTGTAATTACAGCTGTATTATAACACCTCTCGCCATGTCAGATGGAGGGCTATTGACAGCCAGCAAAGACCTGAGAAACACTGAAAAGAATGAACTGCAAGTCCAGTCGTCCGATGAGATTCCCCACGATCCATGATTTGTGAGCCCAAATTAGCCGCCTCATCTTCAGGAGGAATTGGCTGAGGGTGGATTTTCTTGGAGAGCAGTGCCAGAGGGGTGCCAATATCATATGTGTTTCTGAGTGGTATCTGACCAGCCATTGATCTTCCAGGGTCACAGATGTCCTCCGAAAGATTCCCTTTAGGCTCAATGAGAGCGGCATAATTTGCTGTCATGATGATTGTTCTGCTTGATGCTCATCCAAGGAAAAACAGGCCCTCCTTTAGGGCCATTGGCAGGAGACGTCACGGCCTTCCCCTGACCCTTTTTGACCCATCATCTACTTTCCATATCCTTGGGGAAGGTGGAAAAAGTGAGAGTTTGAGCAGTTCTGTTGGGGATTTTTGCCAAAGAGCTTGTGAGTGTGCTGGATCTCTTGGCTGGCTATGGTCTTGGGCACGTTGATCTGACATTTCACATGGAGGATGTCAGGAGATCACTCCTCTGGTCCATGATGGGAGCCCACAGTTCCTCCTCTCAGGTTACCAGCAATGTTGAATGCCCTCAGTCAGTTATAGGGGCAGATGAGATCTTCTGAGACAATCAAATTAGCAGTTTTCTAGTTTGAATGAAGACAATGATGGCAAGAAATCTGTGATGAGTGGTCACCTTGAACACTGAAATTTTCTTCTCTTTTCATCCAAAACCATCTGAAATGCTTGGCCTTGGTTTACCCCCTCAAGGTTTTTCTTTTTTCCCCTCCATTTTTAAGAAAAAGGGCAGTCGAGCCTTAGTTCTTACAGGCCAGGGAAGTAATAGCTTGTCATTTGATCGAGGTTTATGAGCTAAGATTAGTGACCCTTTCTATATTGTACATGTGCTGAGGGGGAAAGGCAGGACTTCATGCCATGGCAGCAAAAAGGCTCACAATCCTTTTAACAGAGCTGGCACTCTGCTGTTAAGAGGGAAAAACCCAAAACAAATAAAAGAGACCCTAATCAGTTATTCAGCATATGACTGTGCTGAGAAGATGGTCCCTCAGAAACACAAAGAGCAAAATTCCAAGATTTATTAGTGTTATCATGCTTTCCCTAAAAGGATAATCGATGTACCCAAAGTCTCTGAATCAATATTTGTCCTTCTCAAGCAGGGTATGGTAAAGAAATATTCCCGAAAGCACTCACTTCTGAGATTTTGTTTTGTCGCATAACATTTCAGTTAACTGCAGAATGTCTCTGATAATGGTGACAAATAAGTATCAAGCCTACAGTGGTCTATCGTATAGAGGAAGTAAAATAGATACCCTATGTGCTTGGTAACAAAAGCTCAGCCCCAAGTAGACTTGACCTTGTGATCTTTTAAATGTATGGCAAAGACTTTATCCACTAGATTTAGGTTAACAGCTTTGGGAATTTGCAGGTGTTAAATTAACCACAAGAGACAGTTTCCTAAGTGCAGCAGAAACACACTGAGCATGATAAGGAATAATAATTAAAAATTGAATTAAAGAGCTGTAGAGTTTAAGGAAAAGTATGTGGCTTCGCTCATAAAAAAGTGGCACGTACTCAGGAAATCGGTCTGAAGTTGTGTGATACCCCGGGGCAGGAGTTCAGGTACAACTCGTTCATCTTCAGCAGAGACCTGGCCATGGCCCATCTGCCAAGGCAGAGACATATTTCACCCAAAAGGTGTGAAATCTGAGCACCCCGTAAACCCCAGGGTCCCCCAGACACTGCACTGGTGGCCAGGGGATCCCTTGGGAAGAGGACTGGACTCTGCAAGCAATATGTGCTCCATCCTGCAGGACAACTTTGCTGCCGTTCAGGTAGATCCAAAGCTTTAACTCCTGCCTCCTTCCTCAGACTCCTCTTGCAGAGCAGGGCGTACACCCAGATGCTTCTTAGCTCTTTGGGGGTTGGGTTGTTCAGCCTGGAGAAGAGAAGACTCCAGGGAGACCTTGTAGCAGCCTTCCCGTATCTGAAGGGGGTCTACAAGAAGGCTGGAGAGGGACTTTTCACAAGGGCATGGAGGGGTAGGATGAGGGGTAATGGCTTCAAACTGGAAGAGGGGAGATTTAGAATAGATGTTAGGGAAAAAAAATCACTGTGCTGGTGGTGAGCCCCTGGGGCAGGTTGCCCCGAGAAGCTGTGGCTGCCCCATCCCTGGAGGTGTTCAAGGCCAGGTTGGACGGGGCTTGGAGCAACCTGGGCTGGGGGGAGGTGTCCCTGCCCGTGTCAGGAGGGTGGAACTGGGTGGTCTTTAAGGTCCCTTCCAACCTAAACCATTCTATGATTCTATGATTTACTTGTTGACCCATTGACCTGGTTTTTAGGTTCACTAAACATATGAGTAATCAAATGCTGCTTCAGTCCAAGCACAAAACCTAAAGCATATGAAACCCCTCAAATCATTATTCATCTCTTTTTCTCACCCACACAGCCTTCTCGTTTTCCAGGTGTGCCACCTCTTGCAAGCATGCTCTGCATGAGAGATTAGACCTTTATGCAAGTTGGGCCAAGATTTGGGCTTACAGTTAGTGCCCAGTGCTATCCGCTGTGCTGTAGCTCTGCATATGTAATTATTGCTTTAGCAGGGTGCAGGTGAGGCTGGACAGAGATTTTCTTGCTCTCGGCTCCTTGCTCGGTTCCTCCAAAGCCATCAGACTAAAGCACTCTCAGGAGGCTGTAAGGCAGGGCCAGGGTGGTTGTTAGCAATGCACACTGCTGAGGAGTGTGGGACAGGGCTACAGGGATGAAGTTCTGCATTTCTCCTCCCGATGGGCAGAACCATCTCTCAGGGTTGGTTACGGAAGCCATCCTTTGAGGTTCTCAAAACTACTATGGACAAAACTGGAAAATGAACTGGCGGGAGCGGTGCTCGGAGCTGCCAGGTCAGTCTCCAGCGTCCGTGGTTCACATAGCCCCAGTACGTAACAGTCTCCTGTTCCTGGCGATCACTCAGGAGCGATATTGGAAGTTGCCTGGTTATTGAAGCCATAATTACTACATAATTCGCAGCCGTGAGATCTCATGATAACCCTCTCCCTTGCAGAGGGGAAAAAATAACCTGGTATTTTATTTACCCTGTCAACATGTGGAACTTGCCTTACAGTGTAATTACATGGTCAGTAGTTACACGGCTCTCCGGTTGATGGTGTCCTGTAAACAAATAAAGACCCACAAATGCCACCTGTGGGGATCCAGGCACTGCATAAAACTGACAGGGTTTTTAAAGCCTCCTCAGTGAGTGCAATACTGCACCCACGGAGCTGCGTGCCCAGTTCTTGCCCTTTGCTCCTTGATACGTATGGACCATTTGCACCGTGCTAATAGCTTCTCCTTTCAACGCCTCCTAACCTACACCATCTATACCGCCTGTATTCAGTTAGCATTACAGCGTCACCTTCAGGGCCCAAATTTAGCTCAGCGTCCCTCTCTCTTACACATCTATACCTATATTTTAGAATCATAGAATCGTTTAGGTTGGAAAAGACCCTTAAGATCATCAAGTCCAAAATTTTGTGTGTATTACACGTGCAATTCATTTGCAGCCTCTGCTGCCGCAAGCCAACAGCCTACCTAATTTATCCCATTTACTGATGGAGAACAGAGTGGCTCCCTCATGGCCCCCAGGAAACTTGCAGGAGAATTGGGATGGGGAGTTGAGTTTCTAGAAGCCCTGTCTAACATCCTGACCCCCAAATCCAATCTTTTTCTCTGCTGGGATAATACTTTTGGCGACTCGACTCCATGCATTTGAAAGCCGCTTTGTCGCACATCCTGGGAATGTGCAGCGGGCGGCAGGGGGAGGGACGAGATAAATACGAAGAGCTTTCCTGCTTTGTTTATTTATATGACCTTAAAGATGATGTCCGTGCATAATGTTGAACACGATGGAGAGAAGCTGACAGGGCAGTAAGTTCTGGCTACCGCAGAGCAAAAACAAAATTACATAAAAATATCAATTGTAAAATTACTCAAATCCATTAGCTTAATTAGCATCGTTAATCAAGGCAAAACATTTGATACGTCATGTACTTTCACAAGAGATAAATGAGCCTTTGATGGAAACCCAGCAGGTTGCCCTGCTTTTGGATCTGCCGGTGGCTGCCTGGCCGTGGAGGTGATGCTCAGCGGGGCGCGGGGCGTGTTGGCAGCTCGGTGCGAACACCGAGCAGGTTTCCAGCTCAGCCAGGGACTGGCACCGTATTTGGCCAAATCTGGCCGGGTGACGATATTGTCAGGTCCATCTGCAGGAGTGTAAAATTGCCGAATGGGCTACGCTCACGCAGTATCATCCCCTGGTCTTGACTGGCTTGGAGACAAGGCTTACCAAGGATATAGCAAGGATATGAATAATTCTTGTAGTAATTACAATAATAAATTCAAAGACTCTGCTATGTTGTCTGACTTGAGGAAGGGAGGTGCATTGAGCTCTTGCTTTTGTTTCCTAGCGGAATCTCTGGGGAGAGCAATATTTCTCTACCTGTAAACCCATCCAAGGAGAAACACTAGAGAGATCATAGCATGCGACCTGCAGGCAACCCATTCCCAAGATCACGTCTGTCTTGGAGGGTCCTCTAGGCTCTCATCTTTCTTCTTCTCTCTAGATTCACGCTGTTGAGGTCAATCGGGTCTCCGGTGTGCAGTTCAGGGAGGCCGTGACTATTGCATGACTTTCTTCCCTTTGCATCAGGACTCAGTTGTTGCTCGTTCCCTCTCCCCGTGCCGTGGCACATAACGGAATCTTCTCTCAGGCTCCTTGTAACCAGACCCAGCTACAAAGGCTAAATGCTTTATTCCCAAGAAAAGCCTTAGAGGTAAGATTCACCAGCTGTGGCAGCACAGTGCGGATCTTAGTAAGAGAAATAAATGTCCCTTCACTCCACGACTGTCTTTCCAGCACTTTATCTGCAATGAGCCCAAACACAGTCCTCAGCTATTTGTATTGCTAAATATAATAAAAGAGAAGTCAGCAGTTTCTGAGGGATACACTTCCATAAAAAACAGTTCAATGGCATTTTCTGCATTAAACACATTATTCATGGGCTTTTCTCCTTTCTAATATCCAGTTTCTGCTGGGTGTACATGTGGCTGAAGCTTCCTTCCACACATAAGACACCCGGGATGTCATTGAACTGCAGAAAACTTACTCCAGTGGAAGATCTGGAGTTGGATTTATTAGTCTAATTTGAGGATATCCTGAACAGTAATTGTCTGCATAGTGATTGGGAAAGGAGGAACCGACTGAGAGCGTTTCTGTCTCGTTGCTTCTTTGCCTTTTTATCTTCCTGCCCAGTAGGTGGTTCAGATGGGCACGACTGGAACCAGCAAGGAAAGCCAGACTGGAGAAACCCAAGGGTTTGAAGAACTCTGCTTCAGCCTTGGAGACAAAAAAACGCACACTCATCCCTGTCCTTCCAGGAAGAGCTTTTCTGACCGCCCCTTACTCCTTCCTGAGGCTCAAAGGCACTGCAGCTTTTCTCCCTTGCGCCCACCCGCGCTGCCCCGCTCAGGGGTGGGCAACCGGGGAAGGGACACAGCTTTGGGAACGGTGAGGCTCGGTTCTGCTGTGGATGCAGAGACAAGGTCTGGATCTCACCATGGAGATCCAAGAGTGGGTCTGGCGGTTGCAGGTACACGCCACCCCTCAAAGGGCATCCCATGGCTGCCAGATTTGACCCGGGACCTGCAAACCATTTCTGGCTTGCAGGCAGCAGCACTCGGAGACACAGACCAGTCTTGGCCTCTGCTTTGCGTGTTGATGTAAACACTGGGATGATAAAGTAATCAAAAATGGGTATACTTGATTGTAAGCCTTAATTAACTGTTAATTAAATTTTATTAACCCACTAGTAAAACTGATTATACCGAGCAATGAAAGAAAGGGCTGCAGTCAAAGCAGTTAATGTATCACTCATTTTTATGTGGACAGAAGGCTCATCATTTTCTTGAGGTGGCCAATATGTAAGGATTCCTCCTTGTTAAATCAGTCTGGCCGTTTTCCTACATGCCACTGATAAGGAAGTATTTACGAATTTATTCCTAAATTCAAAGTAAACTTCAGCCCTTAATTTACTGTCGTAATTATATCACTGGCTCAATTAGTCCCCAATAAAAACGTTATGCTATTGTATCAAAGAAATGTAGTACCTTTGAAGTAAATGGATTCACTTGCAGAGTAAGAAATCTTCCTTTTTATTGTGTTTTCTCGTCTGCTACTTACAGCCACCCTTGTCTTAAATTGCCCTTTTTATTCTGTTCCTTGCAAGCGCAGGTTGTACCTGAGCTCCGGATGCTCACGCAGAGTGAAATACTCCTCTCCAGCCTCGGGGCTGCATCGGGAAGCTGGGTGGTGGTAACTTTATCTCGTTAAAGCTTTGCCGGCCTCATTTGCATGGCAATTTGCATGCACCACTCCGATGTTTGCTCTGCCACACAAAAGCTAATGGGTCTGTCATTTTTTTTTTCTCAGCTTCCCTGCTTTGTTTCCTTCTTGCCAGTGATGGGACCATGTTATGGGCTTTAAGGAAACGCCCTATAGATTTTCCCGTACCTGGCAGTGCCCCCTGCCTCGCTCTACCTGCCCCAAACCAGCTGAGACCGACATGGAAAAATAGTCCCCGGGGTCCCTGCAGAGAAATCCCTGCGAGACCCCGGGTTCACCCACCCCACAGTGTTCGGGTCGGGCGAGGGGGCAATGCGGAGCCGCCATGGGTGCAAAGTCCTTGTCTCGGAGAGTTCACCCTCCAGACAGGGCAGGAAAAATGGTCAAACTGGACAAGCGGTGTGTCAGAGGGATGAGGTAATAGCACAGCAAGGAGAACTTGGCAGGAAATCTATGAGCTGGCTAGACAGCCCAGGACAGAGATCCGTCTAAGAAATGGGAACGCGTTGCCGTGAGCAGGATTCTTGTGGACACAGAGCTCTTTCAGACATCATTTGGCATCACTACCTGTCCCCACTTCGGCAGACCTCCGGAGGCCTCTGGGTTTGATTTTCAGACTCAGGAACTAAAGAACCATCCAACTATTCTTCATCCAAAAAGTTGTTCAGTGTATCTTTGATTGACTTCTGAATACGCGATACCAAGACCCCCTCCGGACCAGAATCAGGCTCAAAAAAATAACGGTAAAATTAGCCCTTTCTGAGAACCTCCTCCAAATCCAGAGCTCTGAGCTGGGTGACCTTGGAGGGACACGTCCCTGAGGCAGCCACTAGCCTGAGATTTGCTACTTTCCACTTCTAGCATTAAGAAGGAAGGTTTTGCAATAAACCTATTAAAAGATGATCCTCCCCCACAAAATCGCATCTTCATTCTGGCCAGTGCGGGCTGCAGAGCTGGCTGATTGCACAGCCGCAAAATGGGACAAGTACCAAATTTTGTCTTATCTGCATCTTCTCCCTAGAGAATGCTTCTGCCGGCGGTTCAATGCGTTTCAGCGGCCGGTTGAATGACCAGTGTCAGTGTCACCAGTTTCCCTGGGCTCTTGGCAGGGAATGCCACAGGAACGCCAAGCCACGCACCAAACCCAAATTCCTCATGCTGTCTGTCCAGTCAATCCAGTCGGAGTCCCAGGCTCGGCTGGGTTTCTGTTTTATCTGTCTCTGGAGCCATCTGAGTATGATAGCTCTGTTCTCCCAGTCACATTAGTGGAGAACTCCAGCCAACTTCTGCTGTTCAACAGAAAGTTACCCCCAAACTCCTGCAGAAAACAGGGCTCAAGCCCCAGGTGTCCCGGTTTATCCCTAAAAAAGTCCATTAAAAATGGTCCACAGGTTTGTCCACTGGCAGCAAAGCTACAACGAGGGAATAGACCCACGTGCAAGTGCCCGGTACGCGAGATCAATACTTCATTTATTCTATTTATCAAACCCAACATATTTGACAGTAAACATTAAAAACTCTAAATATTTTGAACCCAGAGAATATTCTTCATCTCCTTTTCATGTCTTTAACGTAGATGAGATCATTGGAGTCTACCGTTTTCCCTCACCTCCCATAAAAAATGCTAAAAGCCAAAGTCGAAAGAAAGTGAAATTTCTCTACGTATACTGTATTCTTAACATCTGACTTATTTATTTTAGCTGACAGTCTCTGTGCCCGGGTCCATGGCTGTTCTCTGTGTGCAACCTGTATTTATCCAGGTGGCTTTGTGCCTATTAAAAAATGGAATGTAGCAAAATTAATGTATCTTTTACAGCAGGAGAGCTGAATTTATTGGTCTCACCGCGGAAATTAATTTAGCACTCCCAGCTCTCCCTCGCCGGACAATAAAGACACGAAATGAAACTGCCACACAAAGTTTTGACAAAATTCACGGTCATACAAAAAAAAAAAAAATAGGCCATGGGTAATTTACCACCAAAACCGAATCAGGCGTTTATGCCAGCAATGCACGAGTGATACCATGAGGGGAATTTCCACCCAGTGACCAAAAAACCTACCTGGGTGAGTAAATAGAAATGCAGGATGGAAAACAAACAATCTCCTAAACAGATCCATCTTATTTTTCTTCAGTTTGAAAAATAAATCTGGGGAATGAAGTAGACACTGGGGCTTGTGTAAGGCAGCATCCTTCAGCCTCGTGCACCCGCTGGTGCTCTGTTCGTGTCCATGAGGCCGAAGGATGCTGCCCATGGAGGTCCAGTGGCAGTGGAAACCACAGCTCAGAGGAAGCAGAGGTTGTTCTGCCTCTCATCTGGTCCCATACCAGGAAGAATTAAGCCAGCGCATTGTCCAGATAGATATATAATTTACATGTCTGTCCCCACCTATCTATCTGCACCCTTGTTTTAATATTTCCTAAATATAAAATAATTAAATATCTACTGGGGGGGAAAAAAACAAACAACCCAACATTGGGGTTGATTGGGCAGCGGGTGGTGAAAGATTTATCTTGGCAGTAAAGCTGGAAAAGGGCTATAAACCTTAGAGGAGTGCCTCTGCGCCTGGGTCCGAGGGAGGCTAATTGTTTGTTTGTTCTTCGTGTTTATGGTTTATCTGCGGCTCAGCTGACAGGAAACCTAAACCTGAAGGAAAAAGCACATCAATCGCCATTATCTGCCTTCTGTGCACGCACTAAAAACAACGCCAGGCAACGGGGCGGCTCGCACACCCGAGCCATCGCGATGCCAGCCGGAGCGTGCCTCGCTCCGTGATGCACCAGGGATGCAGGGGAAGGAGGGAGGGAAGAACATGGACTCGCCACCATCGAGTTGAGCTCCCTCCCGAGTCTACCGCTGCGGTGAGGACATCGGTGCTGGTTGGACAAGAAAAAAGGCAGTGGCTTTTTCCTGCAGTACTGCCCCCAAAATAGAGAGGATTGGTCTAAAAGCGACACGTGAGTGCCGTAAGCTTTGAAATTCCCATAGGATTTCACTCCGGTGGTTTCTTTTACCTAAAAGGTGGTTGGGTGGTGGGGTGAGATCTACAGATAGGCGGCTTTAGACCATAACAAGCATTAGTGCAGTCAGAGCCGCGCCGATTGCTGTCCTAAGCACATCCCAGCCCGTGTCTCCTCTCCTCCCTGCTCGCCGATGGGCTCTGTTGTCCCTCTGCCGGGAGGTTTGTACTGGTGTGGCACAGCAAGCCTACCTTGATGAAACCAGCCCAAGCTACCAAAGTGGACCTTCAGCCCCTCCAAGGGGTGTGCACCTTATGAGAAGGGCCGCGATGCCCCGCGCACCTTCCCCCGCCCCGCGGGCGCTGAGGATGGGTGCGGGAAACAGGGGAGGGGGCTTCTGCAGAGGGGAGTGCCCTGGCAGGGGAGCCAAACCTGGGGGGACACAGCACAGACGCCTGCCCTAAAATGGTCTGGGGCAGAGTTACATCATCTCAGTAGGTTTATACCCCTGCCAGAAACACTCAGCCCCCGAAACATCAGCCCCAGGGTGCCTCTGCC
>NW_009661368.1:7158183-7162383 GCF_000708025.1 Charadrius vociferus
TTTCCCTGCCAGGGCACTCGGGCAGTGAGGATAGAGATTTTTTTGCTGTGCGCCATAAACTTCTCTTTAGATCTACTTCTCTGCCTCAGTTTCCCTGTTGCTCCCTTTCCTTCCCATGCCACACCGCTGCTAGCGTGGCTGTAAACACTGAGTGGGGGCCGGTTCCTGGAGCAGGGATGTACAGTGCCCCACACACCGGAGACCCAGAGACACCGTAATAATAATAATTATTGATTTTCCAGTTTACTTTATGTTTCGTAGGGTGTTTTGCTGGAAATGATATAAATAGCTGTCTCTGTCCCTATCCCAGCCTGCGACGCAGCCATGTATTTTTTTCACAGTCCGAGGAAATAAAATGCAAAGTTCATTCCGCGATGATTTAAAAGTTACATTAAGGCCCAGAGCTGGACGAAGCGGGAGCAACGTGCTGGAAACTCGATAATTCCAAAGCTGGAGTGCGTCACAGCTGTGCCACTTGATTTATCCCAGTCCGGGGGCTCCAACGCTGCGCCCCGCGGGACCTCCGTGCCCACCACGAGCATCCCGCAGCAGAAGCAGCCCCAGTAACACACACAGGGCCAGCACACTGCTCTGCAGCCTCTCCCGGCAGCCCACTATCAAAACACTCCAAAAGTGACCTTTGGGGAGAGTGGTTTCCATACAGGAACGCATTTACTGTATCTGTGCTAAATATAGTCACAGCGCGCGCGGGGAGTGTGGTCTCTCGCCCCTGCGGATTGCAGGAGAGATTATTCATTTTCAATTTGTTGTACCTTCACGCTGGCAGGAATTACTTTAGCCAAACAGGATTTAATAAATGATCTGTTCATAAACAACTGATCATTTATGCGGCCCCGGTGCCGCTCGCGTTCTGAATTTCCAGAGGAGAAGGGCACAAGGGGCCACTCGCTGGCAGGTGGGGCAAGAAGTGCCTACAAGGCATTGGAGCTTCCTCAGCCTTGCTCCTTGTACTTCCAAAGTATTAAAAAGTCCGGGTGCGATAAGGAAAAGGAGGCTGTAAAACTTCAGCCTTATCTTCCCGATAGAGGACCTGATCTTGCTTTTATTTATGCTGGTGTAAAGCAAAAGTAATTCCATCAGTGCTGCTGGTGCAAAACCCGAGCGGGCGATCTCGGGAGTGTGCCCGGACTCTCAGCCGGTGTTTTCTACTTTTAAATCCGTTAATTTGACAGAGATTTTCTTCTGCTGCTGGAACTGCAGGATTTTAAAGACGGCTGACCGGGTTTCCCATAGGAGGGCTACAAAGGCAGATGGAGTGGGCACGCAGAGCCCCCAGCATCCTGCCTGGAAGCCCGGGTGGGTGCCAGGGGCCACCTCTGCCAGCAGCGGGCAAGGGGCTGGAGGGGGGCTGGACCCTCTGCCTGTGCCCAGGCACACACCTTTTGCCTGTTTCTGGACTTATTCTCCTCTCACACCTCCCCCCCTCCCGGGGTGACAGGAGGAAAATGAGTCCAGAATTGCATGTGCACAAAGAAAACCCAAATCTGTCCTTAACTTAATGCAGGCGATTCTAATTATTAACCATTGTTGTTATGTTAATTATTGTTACCGTTGCACAAAAGGATTGCAAATAGATAACATCACCTTTTCTTTTGAACCGTGTAGTGGTTGGGGGTGGTTTTTTTTGTGTTTTTTTTTTTTTTTTCCTCTCCAGCATTTCCTTGATGGCACCAATTAAGAAACCGCAAGACAAATATTCAGGAATCAGATTGCGGGTGGTAATTTTCTTGACAATGAGGAAGGCAGAGCAGAGCCCGCAGCCTGCTGCTCTGCAGGTACCGCCACGCTGCAGTGCTGACAGCAGTAAAAACTTGTCTCTGACAGTAAACTAAGCATGTATGACCCGGAAGACATAGAGAGCAGATAAGGGCAGTAACACAGACTCCATTTAGTGCTATTAAAATGGTGAAGTAGACTTACCATCGGAGACGCCGGGCTGAAATTGGAGAAGCTCTGAAAGTGAGGAGTGGGAGAGGGATGGCCCGCGAGCCATGCTGGTACACGGGTTCCCACAGCGCGGCCGACTTGTCCCCTGTTTGCAGGCTAGGAAATTCTTAAAAATAAGAATAATTCACTATGAGGTTGGGATTTGTTGTGGGTTTTGGTTGTGGGGTTTTTTTGGTTTTGTTTTTTTTTTTTTGCAAAGCAGCGTTTCTGAGAATATTATGCAGAAGGGAGAATCTGCTTCAGCATCACTTTGTGGGACTCTGCCAGTCATTGCAGTAAGAGAAAAGGCTTTTTCTTATTAAAATACACGGAGGTGCTCACAGGTACTGACCCACGCCCTGCAGCACCATTGCTGAGGGTGGGACACCCCAATATCTTAAATATTTCCATTTGGATCTGGGTTGTTTGGGGACGTCTGCAGTGAATGGTTGGCGCAGGGCTCGGTCCTCACCCCCCGGTGCTGGGACACAACTGTGACCATTGTGGCACCTGTGATGCTTGGGAGAGTCCTTGACTCTTCCCCCCATTCCCTCTGGTGCCACCGGGCCGTGCTGCCCTCCCGGGACCATCAGGGCAAGGACCACCACGGCCGAGGTCCGAGCATGGCTATAACGGTGCTGCAAAAGCCACTTGGAAAAGGTGTTAAAGTGAACAAACACCTCTTGTTTTATTACCATCTATGTGACAAATTGATTTATGGTAGATAGTGACAGAAAGCGCCTGACACAGAAAAAATATTTTTTTTAATCAAGGAATGATCACCATAAAGAATGTACTATATCAGTCAAATATATCCAGCTGCAAACACCCTATATGGTAGCATTAAGAAGATGTAAACTCTCAGATCTATTATAAACAACTTTTTAAGGTAGCTGAGGCTTGGAGGATTTTGACATGGGAAAGGATGAGGAGTATCATAATTCCATATGTGTCCAGGTATTGTGGACTTCTTAATGAAATTTCCAGGGTTTGTAGGAGCTTTTGATATACGCCTGTTCCAGCTGTCATGAGTAGCACAGGTCCTGAAATATTTATTATTGCCTTTTTTTTGCCCATCTCCCTATTACTTCCCTTGTGCTCCACAACACTGAGGTTCCTCAATGCCCGTCACCCCACTCACAACTGCTGTGTCCCCATCTGATGCCTTCTGTCCCGTCTCCCTGTGAAACTCCAAGGTACTTTCGGAAGAAACCTCATGACCCACACCTCAGCAGCCTCCTCTCCTTGCTCCTTGGGTCTTCCATCCCATTTTCCCATCCCTTCGTCACGTTACTTTCCATCCCACTCTGTGGACGCCCAAAACTTCAGCTCCTCCATCGGGACAGCAAACGAGACAGGAAAAAAATGACGGAACAACGTTCTCCAAAGGGTAACCCAGTGGGTGGATTTTCACGTCTCCACAAGCATCTCCCTCCCACTCCTTCCAGCCGCGGGACCGTGTCTCCTTGCCCGCCATCCGTCTCCCTCCACCCCATTACAAACACAGCGGTCGATCGTTTGTTTCTTGTCCTTGAGGCACTGCCAGCGTGCGACCCGCCGAGCCGGCTCCAATTCTTCACTCTATTCCTCGCGGCGGGTTGTTTCCCCATCTCTCTGTGCGATAGCAAATGTTGTCCACGACTTCGCTCCACGTCTTTTATCTTCCGCTCCATCTTTTGAAGGTGTGTTCATCTTTTAAATTCCCGTTTAGGCAGGTTTTGAAGATGGTCTGTAGAAAAAAAAAAGCTGGGGCTGGGTTATGTCAAGGGGGTTTGCTCGGTAGAAGTATAGCAGTAAATGAAGCCACTGGGTATCAGCAAGAATCAGGACTGAGATAAGGAGAGAGGAGCAGGAAAACCAGCCTCTTCCTTGGAAATTTTGATTCAAGAAGTTCTTTTTGACCTTTTGCCCCTTCTAATTTTGGAGAATTTGTGTCCAAAAAAAAAAAAAAAGAAAAATAATTCTAATTCATGGGAACAATTTACGTGCATAAAAGAGACGGGAAAGTTGCTGTCTCCCCACTTACAGTAGTGTTGTGTTTCTTTTTTGTCCTGTCTTTGTTTTCTATTGAAAACAGCGTGGGTGATTAACAAGCAAGAGGAGAGAAAGAAAACTGCTTCACTCCCCTTTTTTTTTTTTTTTTTCTTTTTTCCAAAGTTTTTTTAGAAGTTTTGGCTCAGTGTGTTCCGATCGGTGCATTTTCCCCGTGCCCAGCTGAATTAGCGCTACCTCCCTGAAAAGCGAAGCAGGAAT
>NW_009661368.1:7162415-7165819 GCF_000708025.1 Charadrius vociferus
GTTACCTGGCAAAGGCAAGAGCCGGTTTGAGGATAAACAATGATGAATTGGCTCCAGCTTCTTGCCAAAGCATTAGGTAAGCAATGTAGGACAGTGCAAATCAGTCCTGCCTGTTCCTGGGTGCGTTCGTGCCCCTTCGCCTCCCGAACGCGCTGGTGCCCGAGGTGCCCTTTGCCAGCTGCTCCTTTAGGGGTGGCCTTGGCTTAAACTGGGCACAGCCAAAGGGAGAGAGAGGGGAAAGGGAAGGCGGCGCCGGGTTGGGCTCTCATCCTCCCCTCCAACCTCCGGACCGGGTTCTGCAGTGTCTGTACGTCCTTCGTTTTCTGCAACCTGCACTCAGCCCTGCATTGCAGCAGCAGAGGAGTCCCCTCGGCTGCTCGGCTCCCGGCGTCCAGCGAGGGGCTGCACCGACCCACAGCTCGCTCAGCCGCTCCGGGGCAGGCAGGGAAAAACCCCGGGGACCCCCAGAGCCCCCTCCCGCCGCGGGGAGGTCTCCCCAACCCAGCTCCAAAGGCTCCCCAAGGGGGTTGGGAAGCCCCTCCAAAGCAAAACGACCTCCTCAAGCAAAGCAACCCACATTTTCTACTAGTCCTAGAGCGAAACAGCCTCTGTCGATGCTTCAGGGTAGATTGTCTCTATTCCTGTGGGCTGCAAAGCTCCTCTGGACAGACAGACAGACAGACACTCGTTCGGCAGAGTCATGTCAGCAATGCGATCCTGAGCTGACGTGATTTAAAACTGTCATCCCAGATTTGGGGGTTTTTCTTTCCCATGTCCTTCTTCCACGCACGCACCCCCCAAATGGAAGAGGGGAACGAGCACAGTCAAACCTTTGGCACAGCCTCTCCGTTGTGGCTCGAAGTGGAAAATGTTGGGTGCCAAATTTTTTACTGCAGTGTAAATTAAAATGCCTGGACTAAGATGATAGACACATCGCACGGAGGTCGGCGCAGCCTCCTGCCTGTTAAGAGATATATTAGAATAAAAAGCAAATGATTCCCGAGAGCAGGGTCTGCTTGAGAGAAGAAAAAAAAAATAAAATTAAATAAAACACAACCGAGGGGGAACCAGCGGACTTGTGCCAAGGTCTCACAAAGCCTTGGGATGGCTCGGAGGGGCCGGAGGAGCCTGGCGGCTCTCGGGCATGAATCCTGCCCATGCAGACACGCTGCAGATATTTGTCTCTCCAAGTGTGATTACACTCCCAAAAGTGACTTGCCGTTACTACCCTTGTGGGATTCTGGGCTTATAGGCTCTAGTTCATTTTCCAGGTTAAAGAAGAAAAAAACAACCAACCAAACAACAAAACATGACAGAAATGAAGGGGGATAGTTTTTTTTCTTTTTGTTTGTTTGGGATTTATTTTTCCTTTGCTTTCTTGTTCTCTGGCCGGCAGCTCAGCAAGCTCGCCCCGGGCTCTGGGGGTGAAGAGGAGCTCATCCCATCGCGGGGGGGGGACGCAAAGATGGGAATGGAGACAGGTCCTGCCCTGAAATCACTGCTGCGGTGGCTGTCCTGTGCTAACAGGGGCAAAATGTAGAGAGAGACATATTTGATCTATAAAGTCAGCAGATCTGAGGATGAACGTGCAGATCTGTGGGGTAGCTGTTGGGTTTTGCAGGCACCTCTGATGCGCGACCGCGCTTTAACCCGCTGGAATGCAATAGCAGACGCGATGAGGACCTGGCGGCCCGTGGTCCAGGGGGTGGCGGTGGCAGAGGTGTTCCCCAGGTTGTTCCCCAGCCGGGCAGCTGCTAAACCTGCGATAACACTTAACCAGAGCAACCATGGACCCGCTCAGCAGGGAAAGGGCCTTTCCTTCAGACGGGAGAGGGGTGGGCTGGAGTCGCCAGGGTTTGTGCCTAAGCGCATCACAGAGTTTGTGCCACTTGAGCCATTTCTTTGATTCGACAATTAGGTTGCTCGTGGATGGTGCTTAACTCCTCTAAGCCAGAAGGAAAAAATTGTACACTGAAAGACCGGCACAGGCTGCCCGGGGCAGTGGTTGCATCGCCATCCTTGGATGTATTTAAAAGCCGTGGGGATGTGGTGCTCAGGGATGTGGTTTAGGAGTGGTTCTGGTAGAGTTAGATAATGGTTGCACTTGATGATGTTAGAAGTCTTTTCCATCCATAACGATTCTATGATTCTATGACTTCCCACGGCCTCGGTTCAGGTCCTTGAGCTCTGACCGGTCCCGGCAGCACCCCCTGAGCCCCCCCATTGGTCTGAGCGCAGGCGCTGCCCCCCCAGCGCTGAGGACCAGCCTCCGGCGCAGCGGCTCAGCATCCCTTAATCGCGATATCTACCCTGGGCATGGCTCCCGCCCGGCACTTTTGGAAACGAAGTCCCATCTTGCAGCATTGCCTGCGAGCGAAACGCAGGCAGCGGGAGCGAAGAATTTAGCAGGAGTCATTTTCAGCAACCAAATTGCGTGTGTATTTTTTCGGGACTGCATACAGCACGCGCTTTGCTCACAGCGTGTACGTATTTATTCACTCACACCTGACTTGGTCCCCGCTCCTTGTGCCAGGCCCCGGCGCGGGGGGTCGGCACCAGAGACCACTTTCTGGTATCATTTCCTCCAACCCTGCGTGAGCGGCGCTCGCTGTTGAGGCTGCAGCCTCACGCTCCCACTGAACTGTAAAACCAATTTAAAAACGACATTTCACGAATTAATGCGATGCCCACCGCCATCGCGCGTTGTTGGGCTGCTGAGGAGGCACATTCCAGCTGGGAATTTGTTACCTGGCCGGGCCATTCGTCACTGAGCAAGGAGCAAAAACTTCCTCGCCTTGTAGCCCTTCTGCGCAAGGACACGTTCGAAATAGGGACAGCCAAAGGCAGCTCCTGCCATCCTCTGCTGGGATGTGTTTTTAACCCTGCTCCCGGTCCTTAGGAGTCGGTGCCATGCTGTGCTTTAGGTCTGCAGGTAAAGGACTTTT
This sequence comes from Charadrius vociferus, assembly GCF_000708025.1. Lineage (NCBI taxonomy): Eukaryota > Metazoa > Chordata > Aves > Charadriiformes > Charadriidae > Charadrius > Charadrius vociferus. The sequence continues at coordinate 7,165,361 of NW_009661368.1, forward strand.
TTTAGCAGTAACTGCAATAATGAGCCCTTTGGGACCACCTCTCTCCGCGACGCAGCTCAGCGGTGGGGGATCACAGAATCACAGAATGGTTTGGGTTGGAAGGGACCTTAAAGATCAGCCAGTTCCACCCCCCTGCCCTGGGCAGGGACACCTCCCACCAGCCCAGGTTGCTCCAAGCCCCGTCCAACCTGGCCTTGAACACCTCCAGGGATGGGGCAGCCACAGCTTCTTGGGGCAACCTGCCCCAGGGGATCACCACCCGCACAGGGAGACATTTCTTCCCGATATCCAATTTAAATCTTCCCTCTTCCAGTTTGAAGCCATTCCATCTCAAAGGACTTCCCAAAGGTGTGGGAATAATTTAGCCGCTGCACGAGGAAACTGAGGCAGGGAGAAGCCCGCCGGGCACCGGGGTGCGGGAACGGAGCCGAGGGCCACCGTGTCCGGGGGGAGCTGCGC
>NW_009661368.1:7165865-7169165 GCF_000708025.1 Charadrius vociferus
GGGTGCCGCTGCCGGCAGCCGCCCCGCTCCCAAGAGCCGGGGTTCAGAGGCAATTAGGTGCCTAATGATGCAGGCAGACACCTGGTGGCATTTGGACTGGGAATGAGGTGCTTTGCATGCCTGGGCACTTCTCAAAGTCTCGCTAGGCATCTCCCTGCAGCTGTAAGCGCCGACAAAAGCCACGGTATTTTCCAACTGCTGCCTGGGAGGCTGCTCTGGGCTGCACAAAAGGCCGTTTCGGCTGCAGACATGGGACTTCAGCGCCGGGGAGAAGGGCTGGAGGGCACCATTTACTCAATGAGCCCCTCAGGAGAAACACCCGTCGCCCCCCCGGTTCCCCCTGGCCACCACCCACATGGGGTCCCAAAACACGGCCGCGGCACACAGGACCTGTCACTGCCTGCTCTTCCAGCCCTGCCTTTGGGTGAGTTTATTAGTTTTTAAAGAAGGGTTTTGAGAGGCTGAGAGAGTTGGGGGGGTTCAGCCTGGAGAAGAGAAGGCTCCGGGGAGACCTTAGAGCCCCTTCCAGTGCCTAAAGGGGCTCCAGGAGAGCTGGGGAGGGACTCTGGATCAGGGAGTGGAGCCATAGGACGAGGGGGAATGGTTTAAAACTGAAAGACAGGAGATTTAGATTGGATATTAGGAAGAAATTTTTCCCTGTGAGGGCCTCCCTCCCTCCTACCTCCTTCCTCAGACTCCTCTTGCAGAGCAGGGCGTACACCCAGATGCTTCTTAGCTCTTTGAGGGTTGGGTTGTTCAGCCTGGAGAAGAGAAGACTCCAGGGAGACCTTGTAGCAGCCTTCCCGTATCTGAAGGGGGTCTACAAGAAGGCTGGAGAGGGACTTTTGACAAGGGCATGGAGGGGTAGGATGAGGGGTAATGGCTTCAAACTGGAAGAGGGGAGATTTAGAATAGATGTTAGGGAAAAAAAATCACTGTGCTGGTGGTGAGCCCCTGGGGCAGGTTACCCTGAGAAGCTGTGGCTGCCCTATCCCTGGAGGTGTTCAAGGCCAGGTTGGACGGGGCTTGGAGCAACCTGGGCTGGTGGGAGGTGGCCCTGCCCAGGGCAGGGGGGTGGAACTGGGTGGTCTTCAAGGTCCCTTCCAACCTAAACCATTCTGTGATTCTATGATTAACACAGTCTCTCTCCCTTTTGCACAGCCACGCCATAACTGGCACCTCCAGGCACAAGGTCCACTTCCCTTTGCCGGGCAGAGGTGGGCAATAATCCCTGCGGCTGCGAGGGTGCAGGGGGGAGTGGGCTGCATGCTGTGGCTGCACATCCTTCGCATGCTTATAAGCATCTCATTGGGTTTATAAGCGTTTTGCCATAAGCTCTCGGGAGACCCCAGCTGGAGTTTGGTTCGGAGAAGGCATACTCGTATCTCGGGGTAACAAATGGCTCAGGGAGGTGGTACACGGGGGTGTTTATTAAACGCTCTGCTGTTTCTCCGCTTCCCACCTGCTCCCATATTCCAGCAACAAGCAACACCTGGACCCCTCACCCAGGCTTTGCAAAGGCTCTCAGGGCTTTGTACCCACACCCTGCCCCTGCTCGGAGCCCCCCCGGCAGATCCTGGCCAAAACCTGCCTTGCTGGAGCTTCCCCCAGCCCCGGAGATTGCTGCTTGCACCGCCAAGCTGGAAAGGCAATAATCCAGTAATTTATTATTAAAACCAATATTTCTAGGTGACTCCCTTAATACAGAATTTATTTCAATGCTGTTTGGCAAAAAGGAGGAGTCACGCCTCCTGGTATATGGTTTATATTCCACATTTGTGGAAAGCAGGCAGAGAAAACGAATGGCTTCAGTAACTGTAAAATAATCTATAAGGCGGAGAGCATCTCCTCATCTTCTTTCAGAAGGTTTTATTCAGCTCAGGCTTTCTATATGATACAGTGATGAATGAAATACCTGGGAACAGTACAAAGTAACGTTATTTATGGAGAATAGTAAAAGAGCATCCTGTTTCTTAGCATGCAATTTTGGTAACAGCAGAATTTTGAGATTAAAATGAGATTCCCCTCAGATCCCCTCAGATCCCTTCAATTCATCCCAAACTTTAAAACAGGTCTTGTGCAGACGTGGCGTTGGCTTGGTCTTCCCTATGTTCCTCGTGTCTTTCAAACATCCATCCCTTGGTAAAGTCAAGGGCTGGAAGACCATGAACGCAGACTGAGCGCACCGGTCTTCCTCTCCGCTATGCGAATTTCCTCATCAGTGAGCCCTCATCACCCGTAAAGTCATACCCCACCATCACCTGGGACATTTAAATCTAAACCGAACAAAGAACTGCTCTTTATTGCAGCGCAGTAATTTGGAGAGCCCGGGTACCCTGATCTCTGCAAATGACTGCCACAGCTTCAAAGGTAACGTGACCCATGGCTGCAAGGATGCTCGGGACAGGTACCTGCCTTCCAGAACTGCTCCTCCTGGCTCCAAATTCAATAAACCCTTCGCAAACATGCTAAAAGTTTGAGCTGGGCGGTGCCAGCTGACTTTGGTGGCACGTGCCTTGGCACCACGCTGGATCGGGGCCCCCGCTTGGCAGGGCTTTGTTTAGAAAACACCTCGCGCTTGTGAAGCTCGGGATGAAAACCCTTTTTTGTTTTGGTTTTTTTTTTGGTTTTTTGTTTAAAATGGTTTGTTTGCTAGTAAATTCACAGTATGGCTGAGGTAGCACATTTGTGTTGTTAGGTACAAAGATAATGGAGGATTAAAATGCTGACAAGTGTGTAGAGAGGAAAATGATTTGGTTACCGCGTAGCGATGCAGCAGCAGCTGGAGTGAGCCCCGCATCTGGGGCCGCTTCCAGGCAATTACCGCTTCCCTCCCAGCGCTTCTGACAAATGCCTCTGCTCTCCCGCTTGGAATTGTCACAGGCAAAAGTTGCCATGAGAAGTGGTTTCCCTCCTTTGGCCTTTCTTTTAGCTTTTCTGTGATCAGTCTGGAGTATTTCCACGGGGAAAAATCCAAGTATTTTTGCGGTATGAAATTCTCCCGTTGCCCGGGCGGAAGGGTGAGACGAGTCTCGCCGCTCGGCGCGTTTGTGCACTTTATGATTTTTCTCATCAAAAAAAGCCCAAATGACTTTAATAATATCTTGAATTCAAGAGTTTCACACCTTTGGGGTCAGGTCTGGTTTAGCGGGGTTTTACCGGCATTGCCCCCGGCCGTGCCAAGAGCCCATTACGGGGGTGAACGGGCGCCCCTTTGGGCCCACCACCGCCTTCCCTCTGCCACCTCCAGCTCTTGTAAAAACAAACCCGGGCTCCCTAAGTGCAATTAGCATCTGAGGA
>NW_009661368.1:7169176-7177593 GCF_000708025.1 Charadrius vociferus
TGCCGAGAGAGGGAGATTAATCATTCATAAACTAAACAAATACTGTTCTGATCCCATTAGCCGACAGACAGCTTCTCCCGTTAATTTACTTCTGTTTGAGGTGTATCTATTAACCCCTTTTAATCAGCTATTATTCTAGTTAAACTCTTAGCTGGGCTTGGTTATCAGAGGAAGGTACCCTTCTGACACGAGATCAAATTAAGATTATGGAAAACTTGTCAGGAATGAAGAGCCTTGCATTGGTAATTGAGTTATAACCTAATTAAAAAAAACGAGGTATGCTTCTGAGGAGGGCCCGGCCGGCACTGCTTCTCCCGCGCATCCTCTTCCCTCCACCGAGGTCTCGCTGCTGAGTTTTGTCAGCCTAAACTCAACCAGACAGGTGTCGCCGTCGTCTGCCTTAATGTGCTCACCCCCTGACACGCACGGCTCTGCTCGGTGGCTTCCTTTGTCCCTCCGACAGAGTCGAAAATCTAATTTTTTTTAAGAAATGTCAGAGAGGCACATGAAGTTAATATACTTACCAGTTTGCAGCCCTCCACTTAAAGTCAATTAGTGGCGGTGGATACGTAAACCCCGGCAGCGCGGCTGCCTGCTGTGGGACGGGCTCGCCTTGCCTCCTCGTTTCGGCAGCGTGCTGTCTAGGGAAAATTAAATATTTTAAGCTCCTGGTAGCAGTGTATTAGATCTCCAGGTTTCTGAGGTCGCCTTCAGTGAGGAGCTCGTTTCTGCCCACATCCGCGAGCAGGAGGCAGCCGGGGAGAGGTGTGCGCCCTGGCGATGCTGCTGGCATCATCCAGCACCGTGCCGCCTGCTCCTAGCGCGGATGCCGGGTCAGACGGGGCAGCGGGGCTCCATCAGAGCAGGGGAGATGCTCTCCTGCCTCAGGATCTGTGTTTAATGCCAGAAGCGAACGCCGACGGAGCAAGGGGGCCTGCCTGGGAGCACCCTGGGGTTGCTGGCTTTGCTCCAGGCTTCGCATCAGTTATTCAACCCGAAAATGAGAGGCGAGAGGAAAAGGCTGTCCCTTGTGTCACGGCACGCGTTCCTCACCCAGCGCCCACACTTTCAACTTTTTGGGTGTATAGCTACGGGCAAAGCAGAGCCGGCTTTGCCCCCACGGGCAGCCCCGAAGGGGGTTTGTGCGGGGGCTGAGCCCCGGGGAAAGGGCAGCCCCGCACCCACGGAGGCGGGAGAGCTGCTGTGGGGAGAAGGGTTTTGACAAAATTGCTCGCTTCCTGTTTTAAAAACCAGAACAGCTCAAATGGATCTCATTTTCCTTCAATTCAGACCAGAATTTTACGACAAGTTTGCAATTTAGAGCCTGAAAATCTCGGTGCCAATTATATCCGTTTGCATCCCGGTGTTTCCACACCTCCACGCGATAACCCAAATAAAGGCAAAGGAGGAACACCTCACCTGAGCTGCCCAGCTCCCAGGTAGCAAAAGGTAAACAACTCTTATTTTCTCTCTCTTGCTTCTTCAGCTGCGACGGCTGATGAGACGAGGCCCTCCCTTCTTGCTTCAGTGCATAAATACTGCATCTTCGGGGAGTCGCTTTGGTTAATTTAGGAGCAGCTTGAACTTTGCTTAAAGGCGCCTGCGTGTTGCTATCCCTTGGAGTCGCCCGATGTATTTGTCATAGCTGAACCTGCAGTTCATTAGAGGTACAGAGTCAGCTAATTATTCCCAGAAAATGTAGTATAATTTTATGAATTATGCATAAAATATTAACTAATTGTGAAGTTCCCAGATATATATGTAGACTGCAGGGCAAATGCTTCCCCACTTGAGGGCTATATAAAAACATGAAACAAATAATACATATATTTAATCTAACCTTGCAGGCAGGGTGGCCGCACACCGAGGACACGAGCATCTGGGGGAGAGTGTCGTGAAGATGTGGGGTCCCCTCCCCGTGCTCAGCCCATGGAGGGGAGCTGCCAGGCACAACACTGCCCCAGGCTGGAGTTTGCGATGAAGACCCTTTTGATGGGGCCTTGATCACTCAGCCAAGCTCCTTTGAGAAGGTCCATGCCTTGGATGGGGCTCTGAGCAACCTGATCTAGTTGAAGATGTTCCCGCTCATTGCAGGGCGGGTGAGCTAAATGACCTTGAAAGGTCCCATCCCACCCAAACTATTGTATGATTCATGCTGAGTTTCATGAATATTGGCCAAAACCCTGCCTTTTTCCAGCAAAGAGGTTGCAGAGCGGCTCTCCCCACCCGATCCATAGGTAGGTACATCTTTCTTTCAGCAGGGCGCAGGAAGGACAAACCCCCACCACGCTCTCAGCCCCCAGTCCCCGCAAACCCCCGGGGAGGTGCCGGGGAAGCCCTCCCTTCCCAAAGACACGGCAGTGACGGCGCCCCAGGACTTGATCCATGGACGTTCACTTCAAAGATGCAGATCAGCAACAGCGGTCCTCCTCCTCTGACAGATATTCATTTCAGAGTTCGCCAGCATGCTTTGGAGACATAAAAATCAATAGAACAGAGGGAACAATAAAGTTTCATTGTTCAGTAATGAGGTAGACGGCATCTATCACAAACTCCCAAAGTGCTGCTCACTGCAAGATTCTTCTCCACTGTCTCCTCCCGGCTGGAGATAAAGAGCCTCCGGCGCTGGACCCGGATCTCAGCTAAATAAGAGATGGGCTTAGCTGGGAGAAATCTGAATTCTGGAAGATGAGTGCCTTTCCATGGCAGGACTTCATCGCTTCTTCCCCTTGTGTGCAATATAGTAGCAGCATCCCAATACTTTCAGCTCAAGCTCTCGAGATGGTTACCGAGTCCCAGACCTTGACCTCCAAAGGCTCCAGGAGTTCATGCAATCGTTTAGTCTATTTGCACCATGAGGATGTCCCTGTCGTGGCTGCGGCAGGCGGCGCGGCGGAGTGACAGTCGGCCTCTGTGCACGCCTGGTGCCGGGGAACCCGCAGTGGCGGGAGGCTGTGGCTCTCGGGAGGGAAGGGAGGACACCGGAGGAGCCACCGCAAACCCTTCGGCTCCGAGGATGCTAACGCAAGCGACTAAATTTTTTAAAACTTTCGAGAAACAAGAGATGGAGGAAAAGGGTGACGTTTGAAGAGCAAAAAGATGGTTGGGGATGGGGAGGTTGGGGGAGGAAGGAAAGGCCGAGGCAGGTCAGCAGCGGGGCCGGACCAGCTGCCTGCAAAGGGACGATGGAGGAAACGCAGAGACAACGAACAGACCCGAGAATGACAGCAGGAACAGGGTTTGTCCTGAGGTGCAAAGCCCTGGCTGCTGATGCGGAGGAGGACTCCACTCCGCAGCGTTTGGGGGCCCACGAGAGGCCCGGGCGGTGCGCGGGGGGCGCTGGGGACAGCGGCGCAGGACGGGGCTCTCCGCTCCAACCCCTGTGGGTCCCCAGCTGCCCTCCCATCTTCACCAGGGGCATCCCCCAGCAATTTTTTTTTTTTCTTTTTCTTTTTTTTTTTTCTGCTGAAGAAGGGGAAACGAGCTGCTGGCTGCATGGAAGCATTTATGCTTTATCCAGAAAAAAAAAACCTTTAAAACCTGAGACGAGGCACATGCTGCAGCGTCCGGGGGAACCCAGGCTTGTCTCTTCCCTGTGCCCAACTCCCTTGTGCTGTCACGCTAGCGGGAAGAAATAGGCAGTCACCCTTGCTGCATATTCTGGCAGGGTTATTGTCAACTTATTATTTTTTGACTCGAAGCCAAAAATGAAGGGCATTTGCATCTTGCAATTTTGCTGTTTGCTTGTCTTGCTTATGTTGCTGGAAATGACCTACAAGGAGTCAGCAGCAGGCAGCTAGGACAATACGGGAGCGGAAAAGAGATGAAGCTGGAAAGTTCATCTCTCGCCCTAAAACATCCCACAATATTTAGTTAGCGGGAAGGGAGAAGTTAAAAAGCACATGGATGTTTCATCTATAGATTTATTCCAAATTTGCAGGGGTTTGTGTCATAAGAGAGCACAAATGATGTTTAGATTTCTCCCTGAAAAAAAAAAAAAGAAAAAGATAATTTACAATTAGAATAAATATAACAACCAGATTCTAGACCTGTACACGGAGATGACTCTTATTAACATCCACACAGTCAATGCAGGGAAAGGAACCACCTCGCTCGCCTTTCCTTTGTTTTCTCTTACACCCTACCTTAACAACATCATTTTGCATCTTAAAGTCTGAGGATACTTTACTGGAGGGCAGCAGAATTTACATCGATGTGATGATGAAACTGCACAAATATAATTTACTGTAAGTGGCACCGAATTATCTAACAAAGAAAAGGTGAGGATCTTTGTGAAATACTGCCTCTCGCCCCCCCCTCAAAAAAAAAAAGTCCTGAGAATAATATCTTCTTAAAGACAGTTTTGCATAATTGCTCTGTACATCTGACAGGACTGGAATATACTTCTTCTTTTAGGTGTCAAAGACTCGGCATTGACTGAAAGAGTGGTGCGCTCTGCAGTCTTTGGTGCAATGCCTGGTGCATTACGCTCGCGTGGCGAGACACCTCCTCTGGGCTTAGGAAATGGTTAATTTTCAAAGATAAGAAGAGTTTGCTGTACAGCAATCAAATGGAAGCTAATGCACACCTAAGACTGCAGGCAGCAGCTCCCCGAGCTGCTGGCATCGCATGAATAGCGGAAAAAAAAAAAAAAAAAGAAATAAAAGAAACCTGAATTTTAGCTATGGGAAGGAAATATTCTCCATCCCCACACCTCTCTGCTCTGCTGACAATAAAACTGGACACACGTGTTAGTCCGTACTCTTCCACCCTGATTGTAGGCACCGGAGCACCTACAAAAGAAAGAGGAAGACAAGCCCTAAAAAAGCCCTGCCTTTGCAAGAGGGGGGTCCTCTCTCGCCCACCTCCTTCGCGGGAATAATTTTATCAAAGTCCCCGGAGTTATTTGCCTGCATGCAAGCAGCGGGATGTGATGGAGGAGGAGAGCAATAGGGACAGGCAGCCCGCAAATAATGTGGGTGCAGGACGTATCGAGACCCAGCCCTGACTCGCTGCCCAATTTGGATGCAACGAGCCGCCCACACAGAGGCACAGCACCTAGAACTTCATTTACTTCATTGGCTTTAGATGCTCTGGGGAAAGCAAAAGCAGAATCCAACAGTGTTGCGAACACCCAAACCCCCATTGCCAGCAAATCTCTCCTTGAAATGTCTTATCTCCTCAAAGGTTCGTTTCCAAGTCGCTGGGGTTGTCCCCTCGTGCCACGACCCTATTGCCAAAGCCAGCGATGTCGTGGTGACCTATATCCCAAGGTCACAGTTTTATGAACTTGGCAAATGTGTTCATTATTCCTTCTCTTTCAAATACACTTCTAGGTGAAACCCCTGGAAGAATGTCTTACACTGCAGCTGTCTTTTGGACTTAATCTGGATGTTTTTTCAAGTTGGATTGCTCTTCTTGGGGTATAGAGTTCTTTTTGGGTGGCATCTTACTGGGTCACATCATTTCAAGGCAGGTGCCGTCCTCTGTTCCAGGTCTGACAAGAACTGGGAGCAGCACGGAGCGAGAGGCTGCTAAACCAGGCTCTCCCACTTCGTTATCATCAGGTTAAATAAAATAAGAGAGAAATGTTCATGTTGTCAGTAATTACTGAGCACAACATTCAGATCGCTGCTTGGGCAGATCCCTCCAGCCGGTGCAGAGGATCCGTCGGAGACACAAAGTGCTCTTAGTTCCCTTCTTCGGCAAACCACTGTCTGTACCCTCCACTTCGTGATTATTTATTTCTGAGGTGAGTAATTATCAGCTGTAGAGAGAAAGCTGCTGCAGTGTGAAGCCCGGCGAAGCTCCGGTGGGCGGGAGGGATGCCTTTCACCGGCTGCATGTGTGCACGTACCCTGCCAATGTCAACCAATGCCACCTGCAGCTAAAATGGTTCTTCTAAAGATGGGCGAGCCCTAAAAGGGGGCAAAAGTGAGGGAGAACAGCGTGTTTCTCTCTTTTTGAGTCAACGGGAGGCTAAAATTGCCGCTCCACTCAAGGGGCAGGGAGATCCCTTTGGGATGCTGAAGCATTCCCTGCCCCGGGAGTGGGGCGGGATGGCCGAAGCTGCTTTACACGCGGTGTACGCAGCCACAGCTGCCCCCAAAGGGCGTCCCACCCCCCGGCTGATGACAGCGTGGTCACACACGGGTCACTTTAAAGCACAGCATCTGCAAAGTGTCCCTTCCAAAAATAGCGAGGCGGAGGGACAGTGCGAGGTGCCTTATCCGCCGGCAGTTCTGCACGGGAGAGAAGCCCCTGGGTGGCTCCATGGGGAAGCGGGACGGAGACCGGCTCTGCAGGCAGCCCCCCGGTCACCCATCGCTGACTCAGCAACTTCAGGCAGCAGAGAAAAAAAAAAAAAAAAAGATTCCGGGAGGTTAAATTGATTGCCAAGTAGGTCCTACAAACTTGACAGCCTCCAAGCGGCTCAACTTCATTTAAGTTATTTCAAGGCAATTCCAGGAGGGCAAAGAGGAGAGCGGCACGGGGAGCCACGGGCTGCCAGCACGCCACTGCTCTTAAAGAGCACAGCCGCATTTTCCCAGGTCGTTTTCTTTCTACTTCTTCAAGGGATAAAATTTCTTGCAGATAAAAGCTTTTTTTTTTCCCCCTTGTTAATGCATGGGTGGGTGTAGAGTGGGGCAGGAGCTGGGCCCCAGTCCGAGCTCTGCACTGGCGGAGCAGGAGCATCACTGCACGACCGCCTTTCAGGAGGCTTCGGCACAGCCCCCCACTCCGTCCCACGAGTGCTGCTATTAACTATTGCGCTGTTGGATACCAAACAAATTACCTGAGCGGCTGCTCTGAGGCACTTGGGCTACGGAGGAAGCAGATGATGTACTATTTGCCAGATATTTTCATAAGTAGGAGATAAGAGAGGCTGGAGGAGAGCGAATCAATGCCTTTTTTAGATCTATGGTGCTTGAGGCATCTGTCAATGCTGGAGAGTAAATATTTACTTTCCAACATAAAGTCCATATAATCACTTTTCTATCCGTCACTTACTGCTTCTGAGTGTTTCTTACTACAATGTTGATATTTGCATTAGCTACTTACATCGGCTGTGAGATTCATACAGTTGTCGACTGCATTTAGACTTCAGCTGAAAATCCCCCGGTCCCGTACCACAGCTGCTGCGATCGCTAATGGCAATCGAAAACAGAAAGCTGAGATATTTCCCACAGCAAATAGCAGGCAGCGATAAAGATGGAGCTACAGCACGAGGGTTATAATAATAGGCTCTCTTGTGCTCATTAAATTAAGAATCCCATCGGATCCATAATGTGCAGATGTGGGGAAGAGACAGAAAGCTGTACACGGTGAGGAAAACTTAGATTTGGAGAAAGGAAGTGTTATTAAGCCCATTTTATTGACAGGAGAACTGAGGCACGGATGTAGAAAGTGACCTTGCTCAAGGTCAGATGCAGAATTTTCTCAGAGGAAGAGGAGCTGAACCCAGATCTAGAGACTGGGGGCTCAGTAAAGTGCCGCGGGACCATTTCTGCTCCTCACGCACTCCGATCTGGCAGGAAATTGCTTGTGAAAATGTGTTCATGTAGTTGGAGAGAAGCAGCTATGTTGTTTGACCTGGGCAATACCCAGGGCTCCCGAAACTCTGGTATGGATGGGGAGGAGGGAGGCACAGCCAGCACCGGGCACGGCCGATGGCAGGGAGGGGACACCGCTGCAGCCACATGTCCCTCCTAGGAGATACCAAATGACCCAAACTAAAAGTTTCGGAAATCATCCCAAATATCATGCAAAAAGTCTGGAATAGTGACTGCCATCTCAACCATCAGAAATGACTCGCCGTCCCTTTGCGTGTGGCGGGAGGGAGGCCCAGGAGCCGGCGGGGCAGCCGGAGCAGTGTGGTGGCACGGGCAACCGGCCGGGCACCCACCCCGGCCGCTGTGGAACACCGACCTTGCGCTCCTGCGGGATTTGTTCCCAGTGTCTGGAATAGACTGAGTGGTCCGCAGGGTCCGGTGTTTTCTCAGGACAGAGTGTTGCTCCAGCAGAGTGCCGGAGTCTCTGGTGCAAGATGCACCCATTCCTCACGGGCTTTTCTCCTCGTTTCTTACAGCGCAGAGGGGAGGTGGAGGTTGGGGCTGAAGGGTGGGCGCTGGTGGGGTAACCTCGGCACGGCTCTGCCCCCCCGCTGTGCTCAGTGCCCGGGGAGCTCCCTCAGCATCACCCCGACAGTGGGGCTGAGCACCCGGGGGACACGAGCGCTGCCCGTGCTAATGGGCAGGGTTAATTCTCCAACTTGGGGAAAAAAAAAAAACAACAAACCCAAAAGACCCAGCCAAACAAACAAACGTGGTTTATGGCTTAAGGAGGCCCCAACAATAAGCTTTGCTGGGACATCGATCTCAGCTTGCACCTTTCCTGGCCGGGCTCCTGTGTAGGGA
>NW_009661368.1:7177746-7178513 GCF_000708025.1 Charadrius vociferus
GGGAACGCTATGGGCCAAATCCTGGCAGGGCTATTCCTGCTCGCTCCCACCTTGCTGTACAAGCACTGTTTCAAACTGATGGAGCTCTTCATACAAAAAAGCTGCTTCTCAGTGTGCACGTGGCGGGACGTGGCCAACAGATCAGCGTTTCGTGCCTGCCCGCTGCTTTCCCCCCTGCTCTTCCCTCTCTCCCCCTATCCTTCCCACGACGAGTGGTCAGCGTTCTCACCGCCCCCGGCGTGTTGACATGCCTGAAATATCTCTGCTTCGCTGCCTGTGCTCTTGGAAGTATTTTGCTGCTCTCTCACCTCTCCATGAGAGAGACACATTCATCTGTCAGCTTATCGGAGGAATTTCCAACAATCTGTGGCAACGCTACAAGTCTCAATCTCGCTGTAAGTACCTAAAGCCAATTAGCATACACCATGTTTGCTTCTCACATCGTGCACCAGTGGCCTAAGGGCTTTTTTTCTCTACATCATCTTTTTTTTTTTTTTTCTTCTTTATTTATTTATTTTTTGCAGGACTGAGAGCGAATAGAAGCACACAGCAGCATCTGCCCGACATTGATGGGGCATGAGAGAGGATCTGTATGGATTGGAGGGGATTCTTCTTCTAATGAATCCCTCAATCGCTCCTGGCCCCGCACAGCTGGTGGAGGAGGGATGTGGGGTCCGGAGGGGGGTTGTCCCGGTGGTAGAGGGATGCAGAGGGCTGGGGGGGGTGCCAGTGGCAGAAGGATGCGGGGTCCAAAGCGGAGCCGGGGC
>NW_009661368.1:7178820-7181911 GCF_000708025.1 Charadrius vociferus
CCCCCCCCGCCGCCTCCCGCCGGCAGAGGATACCCGAGCCCCGGGCTGAAGAGCAGTGATGGGCCACATGTCATCCCCTTCTCTGCTTCCTCTGGCCCATGAGCGCACATCTCGGTGCCGGGAATCCTCCCGGTGGCACTTAACTCCGGCCATACCCTGACGTGTATTTTGGGGCATAATTCATCCTTTTGGTGTGCTGGCTTTCTGCCCAAACACTGCTTTGGCAGAGTTGTCCTCGCCCATCTGCTGTTAGCTGGGTGATGGCTGACAAACCTTGTCGTTGTTATCGCACATCCAGCGTACCCTATGTATCCTAAAGGAAAAGGGACACTTACCTTCCACGTTCCTGGGTATTTTATTTGGGGTAGATCCGTGCATTTTCCAAAAATGTGATTTAAAAGCTCAAAGCTGCCGCCGCAAAGCTGGCCTGCAGTCCTGCCAGGGTGGTTCTTGTCCCCATGAGGATGTTTCTCATCCTCATCTGGAAATGAAGCTCTGACACCAAGTATTGGTCCTGGAGTTGGTTTCATAGGGATGGGGATCGCTCTCACCACAGATATATAGGGGCAGATCAGAATAAGCCCTCTGCACCTCATCCCTGCACTAACCTCTCCCTTCCCACCTGTGCCACCAGTCAGAGCACTCCAGGCCAATGAATCCTTTGAAAAAACTCACTTTTCTTTGAAACTGGGGCATAAGCAGCTTTACCGTCAGTGTAGCAACAGTTATTCTTACCAGCAATTAAAACAGCCAGCGAAGCGACGGCTGGTGGGAAGGCAGAGGTCCTTCCCACCGTGAGATCCCGGCAGATGAACCAGTTAAGAGGAACTCAGACCAATTTATTTCTTGATAGATAATGATGGGAGTTCTCACCAGGGATCTGTAATTTTCTATTGATGAAAACCTGCCTTTTCTGATTTGCAGGGTTATCCGTCTTTCTCAACTTCAGGGCTCTTGCCAAATTCGCGGGCAGCCCTGTGAAAGTGCCGTGTCCCACAAGAGCCATGTATTTTAATACGAAGTAGTTTTCTTTGCCCTGGAACCAGGAGCGGTTCTCCATGCTGACAATCCATAAAAGACCTAATGACCCATCTGAGGGAAGTTAAGCAGCACGGTGGCCGTTCCAGGCAGAGTATTTGTTTGGTTTTTTGCACCCCCTACCCCTGCTCAGGAGTCTAATTTCTGGAGAGGATCTTTGGGGGCGAGTTGCGTCTTCAGAGATCGTTTAGCATTGAATAATTAAAAATGGGGCCGAAGGGTGGCCTTTAAATTTAAAAGCCCAATTTGTCAAGCCAAGCTTTGTTGAAGAGCAGCGGCGTGCTCCAGCAGGGCCGGCAGCCTGTCACAGGCTCGCTGTACCCCAAAAAGTGGATTTTTCAAGCGAAAACGCATTATTGCTTGCACCAAGAGCTTGCAAAAGTGCCTGCTAATTTGAAGGAATTTTTGTCTTCTATCTTAATTGGCTCCGCTTATAATTTACTGCCATATAAAAGAAAACTATTTACGCCCCGCTGTATTTTCATGATCTATAGTTAACATTTGTGTTTAGCTGGGAATTATGATCCGGCTTCATTCAGGCCCTGAGAAATGGTTGGAAATATTTAAATGCAAAAATAATCTCTTGAGGTCAGAGCCTTTCTGCGCTGCGGGGGATGCAGACGGGATGGGGAAGATCACCACCACCACGACCATTGCAAGGGGAGGACTGGGTTGGCATGGGGAGCTGTGATCCTGACCACCCCACATGCAGCCAAGCGGGTTTCTGGGCACATATTTCTTCCCAAATCATCTCTCACGGCTGCAGAAGGGGTTTGCCTTTAAAATAATCTCCCACCATGAGCCAAAAGCAAACAGGTTGGTGGCGGTCAGGGTGTCCAGGTGCCGGGTGTCTCAGCTGAGAACCGAGGATATCGTCTCACGTGTGATCTGCACCCCAGAGCTCTCGGCATTTTGCAGCCAGCACCAAGATAAAAGGTTTTTTGCATCAAGGTCCCAAGATCTTCCCTCTCTGCCTCGCAAATAGACTTACAATCTGTTTGTTCAGGGGCTTGTGAGTTCTCCAGCCTTCGAGAGTCCTGTTATGCATTGAACATCTCTTCTTTTTTTCCCTTTTTTCCTTTCTTTCCCCCTCCCCCTTTTTTTTTTTTTTTACCCTTGGAGTGCCCTAATTATACAGAGCATTGATTTTACAATGCATTCATGGATTGATTGTGCTGCCACGCTCCTCCCACAGGAAACAGCTTGCACACGAGCACTTTTTGATCTCTCCAAAGTATTCCCTAAGGTGAATCAATGGCTCTTGCATCTTGTCTCTTGCTTTAGTTTAGGGGAAGCTGAAGATGTCTTGCTACTGAAATGAGCTTCAAGAAAAATATCAGAAGGGAGCAAAAGAGAAGGAAAATTATTCACTTCTTCCCTCCCCAAAAAAAGTGCCTCCTGTACAGCAAAATATGTTCTTGTTAACATAATGTTCTCATCCAGTTCAGCCAGTTGCAATCTTGGAGAATGCACGGGAACTTCCATATAATTATCTTTAATAAACTCACCAAGATAAAAGTAATGATATCTTAAGACGCAGAGTGCATAATAAAATATATATCTATATAAAAGCATGAAACGACATGCTAAAATGAGGAGAAAGAGGCCATTTATGTGTTTTATAGCTTTGGCACCTCTGTAACAGAAATCTGGAATACAGCGCTGTTAACCAGACCAAACTTTTTAGAACAGATCATCTCTTTTCGACTAAGCGGAGGGTATTAGCTCCCGCTGCCAGCGATCGCCTGCGAAGGGGGTAATGGATTAGACTCAGATTCAGGCTGAAGGCTCTAATCCCCGTGTCTTAATGACTGTACACGCCGCCCGCCGCAGCCCTGCTCCGCGAGGGATGGATCCAACCCCCCGATGCCAGGGAGACCCCCGGTAACATCCAGCCCTTTCTGCATCCAATGCATCCGGATTCAGGGAAAAAAAAAAAAAAAAAAAGAAAAAAAGCCTCGACCTTGAGGAAATCTTCCCAAATTGTGGATTAATTCAGAGTTAGCGCCGAGACCCTCGCTGGATATTAAAGGGGCAATTCCGTCTGCCAAAA